>NW_027481878.1:0-346835 GCF_965637985.1 Blastobotrys vanleenenianus | reverse complement strand
GGTCGGAACCAACACCGGCGGTGACGCAGATCTTCAGGTTCTTGGCCTTGGCGATTCGCTCTCGGGTGATGTAACCTGGGTGGAATGGAGTGGTGATGACAACCTCGGCGTCGACAATGTGCTTGTCCAGCTCAGAGTCCTCGCCGTCCTTGTCGGAAGTGGTGACCAGCTCATGGCCCTGGGACTCGATCCACTCTCGAATGCCGAGTTCGTTCTCAATGCATCCGAGGAGCTTCTCCTCATCCTTGGCGTGCTGGCCGGCGGAGTACAAAACAAGAAGGACCTTTCCCATTGTAATAGATTAGTTGATTGCTGTTGTGAGGGGGTTGTGTTGTCTGAAGAAGTAGACTGATGATAAGAAAAGAATTCGATTAACGAGGAAATTCTACATGTTTAAATAGTCTTTCAATCACTACTTGATATTCAAGGATAAAAGATGCCGTTAGCTGTACATATTGGGGATGGTGAGCCGCACAGGATCCTTCCGGTCACCGCGGAGGGGGTTGAGCCGCACAGGATCGTTCCGACCAACGCGCGGAGGGTTGAGCCGCACGGGACCGTTCCGATCGATCACCGCAGAGGGGTTGAGCCGCACCAGGGTCCATCCGATCATCGCGGAGGCACTGAGCCCCACAGGGTCCTTCCGCAATTATCAATTACCGCAGTCATCAGTTATCGGTCAATGCGTCTCTCCTCCAGGGACTCCTGTCAGTATGCAACATTGATACATAAAAGTCTCTTCAAATACCAGTACCGTAGTCAAAAAAAAAACCAAGCGGAAGATAACAGGGTAAGTGGTATATATCCAGTCGACTCTTACCTCCTTTAAAAAACGAAGACTTTACCAACTGTTTAATTAACTACAGACAATATGATACACGGCAAACGATTAGCGCAATGCTTATAGTATAGTCTCGTACGTATCCCCACCTAAAGTCCATAATAACCATGCTGCACTATATTCAGTGTATGACGCGCAATTCTTCATAAACTCCCTTCCGAAGTACCGGTATATCTTACCTCTATTTTATTGCTATAGTATCAAAATTCGTTAACAATTGGCTCGCCATTGGCAGGCGGAAGATTTGCATATGCTGAAAAGTCTATACAGTGACTTTACTTGTAGTTGATTGAATACCGAGCAACTTTAAGATAGTTGATGCAGCCGTTGAAGCAGTGAGTCAATTACATACTAGAAGTAGTAATGCTTCGCAGATGTATTGATCAGTGCAATATCTCCGCGAAGCGGAGCCCCAGGGGGGTTTGGGGGGACTGGTTCCCCCAATCAATACTAGGAGGAGCTTCACGCGAAGTGATGGAACCTTGTGTAGGAGGCAATCGAGCACCAAAAAACATAATAACCTGTAGTAGCTCATTGAATTGACCCTAGGAAAGCAAAGCCCCCCTTTTGAAGCAGTGAGAGAGTAAAATTTTCGTACATAACAAAACGTAATAAAATAAATATACCCGAGAATGCAAGGCCTATTATACAAATCCCGGCTCTAAAAGGTTTACTTGAGCATCCAGAAACCGGTGCCCAAAAGACCGCCGATAATGACAATGGTAATAATGGCCGCACCGGCCCGGTCCTTGGTCTGAATCTTGAGCACGTTCTGAGTCAGCTCGCCATTAGTCGACTCCATGCCAGCGCTGGAACTGCCCTTACTCGATCCACCCGTCGAATTGGTCAACGGGATACCCGACTGACTGCTATTGCCGCTTCCGGCCGCCTGTATCTTCTTGATGACCTGCGTGTTCTGGATCACTTCGAGAGCAGACATCTGCTCGCCCATGCCATACTGCCCGTCCCAACTACCCGTGAACCAATTCAGCCCACAAGTGTGCCCGTCCGAGCCACCACTGCAGCTCAGGGCCGCCGCAGCTGCACTGGATCGCAGATAGTCGATAATTTCATCCCGTACTGACGGAATGAGAATCGCCGTGAGGCCCAAGAACCGCGAGAAGATGGCCTTGAAGCATCGCTGGTCATTATTACATCGTCCCGATGGCTGACACGACGCCTCGTACATAATATCGTTGTTCTGAAAGAACCACTTCTGAGCCGCACTCCACAGCGACTCGACACGATCAAGCCATTTACTGTCGCCCGTGTGATTATACATGTAAGCCGCTCCCGAAAGCAGCAACCCGTGGTTATACGTCCACTGCTGTTCCGACAATGTTGTGCAATTGCTTTCAATACTGGCACCATCGTAAATTCGCCATTCCGGCGTGACAAAGCCAACCTCCTCTAGCCAGTTCCAAGCTTTCTCAGCAACTTGACCATACGTTTCGTTACCGGTATAACGCTGCAGTCGCGCTCCAATGTGGAACAGGCACCCGTTGGACACCGTGTTCTTGTAATCATAGCCCGAGTTCCACGTGAAAATCTGCCATCTCAAACCGCCATTACAGTGCGCTGGATCCCACCGCGCAGCCATTGTGTTGAACACGGCCTGGGCAAGGTAAAGCCACTGTGGCTGGTCGCTCGACGGGTTCGAGAAGTTCTTTTCCGCTGCAGTCATGGCAGTAATTCCCCAAAACGCCTGATCATCGTTCCCTTCGGTGGTTGTCTGGTTAGACGGCATGTAGTTATTGTCCGTACCCACCTGGTACAGCAGCGACTGCTTGAGAACATCGTTATACGTGTCGTCGCCTGTATAGTACCAGTAATCGAGCAGAGAGTTCCAAGCAGCACCGGCTTCCCACCAATAATATGGCGCAACAAACATGCCGATGACTCCGCCAGGTCGATTACCGTCGTAATAGTCCATGAGACCTGCGGCTATGAGCTTGAGAGCCGAGTTAACGGAATCTGACGAATCAAGGTCGAGGTCCAACGCCAGGCCGACCCGGAAGAAGGTCATAACCGCCAGTAACAGCGCCGACAACTTCATCCTTCAAAATTTAAATAAAAAAAATTCAAAATAAAACGAGTGTCGTTTGGGGTCTATCACCGTTCCCACGAGTAATAATGAATAATACCGAGTAATACTGAACGGGTGCGGTTTTTGATGCGGTTCAGTTTTATTTATATCCTGTCACACCGGTCCCTTTCGCGGCTGGAGGGGGGGTATAGGAATACTACCCTGCCCCCTTCGCCCGCGCACCCTCTCAACGAAACTCCCCCCTTTTTACGCCCAGGCTCTTGGCTAAACGTAAGCCGATTTTCTCGTATTTTTATTTTACTTCCCCGTGCCTGGCCCGTTAAGGATCTGCCGCCTGGTGACCGTTCGAACCTGGTGACCAGGAAGAGACCGGGAATTATTTTGAGCCGCATGGAGTGCGGCGTACGGATCCGAAAAAGCCCGCATAGTGGGAAACCGTACATAGCGTTCCGTAGTAGTTCACACCGTCGAATCAAGTCAAAGAGTTAAGATTCACTCGCGTTGTCCCCCCTTTTTTCCTCCTTCACCTGTCGGTAGTACAATCTCGCGTAAATGGGGGGACCAGTCCCCCCAAACCCCCCTGTGGCTCCGCTTCGCGGAGATGTGGTTGATATGTTGGCATGGGCGTTTGGGGGTAGAGCCCCCAACTACGGGAGCTCGAGGGCTGGCCCTCGAATACACTCCAGGGCTAGTGCAGTTGGGGGCCAGTGAGTAGCATTATTGGCGTGGCTCAAGATTAACGCCGCACAATGAATGGGCGTTATATTGGCCATCGAATTGTCGTTAACTCATTCGCATTGTCCTTCTTAAAATCAGATTTCTGCCTTGTCGCAATAGTACCATTGGTGAGACACGCATGCGGCTGATGACGAACGCCGCACGGTGAAAAATAATAGACTATTCGAATAGCGACGGAATTAAAGACATGTCATTGACTCTAATATGGTAAGGAGCCGTGCCCTCGAGTGCCGAAAAGTCGTTCGTGGCCCCCTGGGAGCGGTCTATGAGAATGCTATTCCATCCAGCCTTCTTGGCTCCCTCAACGTCAAGCATTCTATCGTCGCCCACATGCCACAGACGGTCCGCACTCTCCTCATCAATCTTCCTCTGCACGTTACGAAATGCTTCTATGCTCGGCTTAACCCACCCTGTCTCATACGATATGAATATGTTGCTACTGTCGAAGTAGTGCATATACCCCATATCTTCCAGTACCGGCCGCATCCTCGGGTCGCCGTTAGACAAGATCCCGAGGGGAATGCCTTTGTGGTACAATGCTTGTAAGCACTCTTGAGCATCAGGGTACACGTGATAGGCGGCCGCTGTGTTGAAGTGATGGTACACTGCAGACACGGCTTTCGGAGTCACCTTGACTGGGTGGAACGTTTGCTCGATAATTTGCTTCCACCAGGACTCGATGGATAGCCCGTGTTCCAAACCATAGTTTGGGTATTTCGAATTCACAGCTTTGAATGCTGGTTTGAAGTTGGCCTCGATATGGTCGGGCTCTACCGAAACACCGTTATCGCCGGCTACTTTGGCGTATTGTCGAGCCACAGAGCCCAATGGCGTGTATAGAGTATCAAACCCGTCAAAGGTAATAAACCTGGGCCTTGCTAGTTTAATTGCAGCCATCTTCTCTGTTTATATAACCGTAATTCTCGTATTATAGATACAATGGTCTCAGTGTGTCTGGATGTTGGGAACTGTACCGATCATCATACCGACGTACAAGAGGGACCAAATATCAGATATATGATTAAATACCAGTTTCTCAGGAAGTACGTGGTAATTAGTTAGTGTCCAGCTAGAGAAGGTATGGTAATCCATTTGGTGTCTACTGAGGAAATCATGGTAATCCAGTCAGTCCGCTTAGGAAAGCTATGGTAAGTCAGTGAGTCCTGTTGAAAAAAAGGTATGGAGAAGGTGCGGTAAAAATGGATGAATTCTTGGACTTGATAGGGGACCGATTGGAGACGGATTCGTCCACTGGCGAAAGCTCTGCCGATGAGGTCCCGAGTAGAATAGCTGAAGACTCCGAAGAAGATGTCGAATGGGAGGATGTTGATTTAGAGCGCAAGGTTGATCCCGAGTGGATATCCTTAGAGCCCAGTGCGCATGTCCATGTCCAGTTTAATAAAGTACAACCCCCAAAAAGCAAAAAGTCCGGGCCGAGTGGCTATGATCGTGCTTTGCGACAAACTATTCATCTAGTGCACCTCCAAAGTATGCTATGCCACGGGTTTGTGCGCAATTGCTGGATCAATAACCCCAAGCTGCAAAAAAAGCTCAAGAGATCGCTACCCAAAGAACTTCGGAAGCAAGTTAAGAAACACCTGATTAAAAAGAAGTACAATCTTTTGGAGATATTGAATTCAACAACCTCATACTTCTTCAAACGATTTAAAGTCACAAAGCCCGCTCTGCGACGGCTCGGTTACCACTTTAAGCCACAGGATATCCCATGCTATGGAGAGAAAGTCAAGTCAATTAGACAATTCATGGCTCAGTGTTTGTCCTTCGAGGGAAGCCTGGACTCAGGCGCGCAAATATTTGCAGCAATGCTCAAATCACTGGGTCTCAACAGAATTCGCCTCGTTTACTCTCCTCCTCTGCTCTCGTACGACTATCAAAAACCTGAATCGTACCGTCCTCCTCCGGTCGCCCCAAAGAATGAGCCTGAGAAAACAATTGGCGGTGTATATATCCCCGCTATTGTGAAGCGCTTGGATAACGACCTGGATTCTCCCTCCTTCTGGGTCGAAGTATGGAACCCAGAAACAAACTCATTCGTTGTTATTGATCCGGTCATTTCTGGTATGGTTGGCATTTCGCCTCAGGAACTACGCCTCTCCCACCAATCGATCAAGGGCAAGACCCGTCGGTACTATGCCGTATCGTACTCAGATAATGGCGAAGTTGAGGACGTTACCCAGAAATACATGCCTAGGCGGCCGTTATCGTATATGAATCCCACTGGCAAGTCCTACGAGTCAGTCGCCTATACCCAGTTCCAATGGTATTTGACTCTGTTTAATAACAACCACAACGTTAATATTTTGGACGTTTCACTTCCAGCTGAAAGTGAACTGCCGGTCAAAATAACAGACTATGTCAATCATCCAATATTTAAACTTGAGCGTCATATTGGCAAACACGAGTCAGTGAAACAAGATGCAAAACCTTACCACATCCTCAAGCTGGCCAATGGCAAGGAAAATGTTTACCTGCGTTCGGATATCCAGGAATTGAAGTCGATATATGAATGGCAGAAAGTAGGGCGGGAAATCCGCGATGAAGAAAAACCAGCGCGAGAGGAGACGACCGACAAACATGGCAATAAAATTTCGAATGATCTGTATACAATTGATCAAACAGAAATAGCCGCTCCACGTCGGATCAATGAAAACGGCGATCTGCCCGAAACAATTGAGGCATTTGTGCCATGTATGGTCCCGTTAAATATGGTACACATTACAGCGGAGAATGCTGATCTTGTGGCTAATGCGTTAAATATACCCTATTCGCATGCCGTTGTTGGCCATCAGTTTAAAACACGGAAGGATGGGAATAAGAAACGGAAAGAGATTGTTGGCTGCATCTACGATGGTATCCTCATCCTCAAAAAGGACCATGAGAGATACGTTCGCGGATACTATAGTTCTCTTAAATAATTCAGTGCTTTGGAAAATAATAAGGATTACGATCACAAATAGCTAATACGATATTTAGAGATACTGCAGATCTCTTCTTCCATGCCCCCCCCCTTATGGTGTCGGTCTTATGCTCCCTTACTTCAGCTCTCTTGTCATGAAAGAAAAGGTTTTGTACATGTGGTACTTCATCGCTCTTCACAAATTAAGACTTGCCCTTCGTATTTAGCAAGCCATAGGGTGCATTTATTAGCACCGCTTTCTCTCTTTGACTTGCTCTTCCAAGAGCACGTTATAGGTGCTAATGCAAATGCCGCTTTCGTTTGATTCCACTGGTTCAAGCAATTTAGTTATTGATGAGCTGTTACATAGATTGAAGGTCATAAAGACCTATGTGCAGTCGCGAAGCGAGTGAGACTGTACCAAATCGCATGGTGGCTGGTCGCACGATTTAACTACACAGAAAACTAATGAAGGAATGAATACGCTGCGTTTAGTCTATTGCAGCGAGCTATGCTGGCCACTGTGCTACTTATTGGCCCTCTGCAATTGATTGTCAAGGTAGTGGCTATTTTTGAGAATATTTTTACGAAATCGCCATCGGCGCACCTCACCAGCGTGCGAAGTACGCCCATTCCTTGCCAGATCTCTCGACCCTACTCAATACGAAGGAGTGCTTGGCTGATTTCAGAGACTCCATACCGCAAACATTCTCATTAGATGGATTGATGTATTCCAGTGGTTGGCACAGGTCTTCTCCCCGCTATTTGCGGGAGCAGTGTCGCCAATGGTGTTCCATGTTCCACATGTTCTTGCTCTAGAAGTCAGCTCGTGCCATTAGCGCCTTGGAAATCGGCGGACCGGCCAATATTTTTTGATTAGCGGGCAAATATGTTGAGGTACTTATACAACAGTTACTGTACTATATAGGGCCTAACTTGGGGACACAGCTGCAACGGGCCAAAAATGTACTCATTCATTACGATAATGGCGTCGGGGATAATATAGCTATGTGTTATGAGTCAACATATCGGCAAAGGGCGTATATCGAGCTGACATGTCTCAGAGATACCGGTAGATCGAGGTTACATGGCTCAGAGACACCCGATAAAAATGACTCAGACCTGAGTTGAAGCCTCGAAGTCTCATGCGGCTTAGACCAATGGTACACGGTAATTACTCGGAGTACACTTCCCGAAATCATCTTATTCAGTCATGCACTCATTTTTAGCCTGTTGAGGTGAACTTATAAAGAGTCGCCATCCCATTACCATCTCCTTTCCTTTCTTCACCGTTCATCCTGTGAACCCTCTCCAGTTCTATCTTTATTTGGTTGACCTAATAACTCCTACTGAATCCTCAGACAACCGCTGTGGGCTCTGTCCTCGACTTAAGCGTGTTATTGTTCTGACCATCATCTGGTATGCATTGCTGTTGTTGCTTACTTACCGTTGATTAACCATTTGCTTAGATATCCTTCGTATCTGTTCGCACGTCCAACATTTATACTGTTGCTCTAGCTAACAACGTACTCAAGGTAAGTTTATACAATATACCGTTTATCTGTGATTCCTTTGCAGTCTATCTTCAGTTTGACCTAAGAAGTCCTACTGAAGAATCTGTCCTCGACTTCAGTGTATTGCCGGTATCATTCTTACTATTATCTGATATCCCTGCGAACCTGTTCCATGTCGAGCACTTATGCACCGTTGTTCCAGCTAACATCATGAAGGTTTTCACCTCCTAGGCCATATTCACAATTCTATTGATAGTTTCAGTGTGCCGCCAACAGAAACTACAAAATGATAGGAATTGTAATAAAATCGATACATAAGAACTTGTATTTATTTCTGAGTCCGCCGCCCAATTCCAGAAACACTAAATGCAACCGAGAAAATGGCCGTTCATACGATGGAGTTAGGTAAATTCACACTGAAAATGGTAATAGAACAATTCTTGATTAAAGTCTGAGCTTTTTGGAGGCTAAATAGATCTATACGAGAGATTCCTATTATGGCTCCTGGGGGCGTGAATTCCTTGAATACAATGTTAGCTTGAACAACAGTATAAGTGTTGGACGGGCGAGCATGTACACAGGAATATCAGATAATAGTATGAGTAAAAGACTTAGTCGTATCCTCCAGGCGTGCCACGACTAGGATTTTGAGAAGAACTATACTGCTTTTGACTATGGACAAACTAGGATTCCTCCACGTTGACCGCAAACTCATGCCGTTCGTCCCGGGGCGGACGAAGAAGAAGAGAGTCAAGGAAAAACCGCTGGTGCTTGCCGACAATCACGGCCACAAGAAGCCCGAGGACACTATTAGGCTTCTTGGGATTCATCTAAACAGATGGTTGACGTTCATACCGCATGTCCACGCAGTGGTTCAAAAGGTCAAGACGACTACGAACATCTTTGGGCGCCTCGGCAGAGTTTACCGGGGTGTGACCGGAGATTCCATGGCACGATTGTACACAGCATTTGTAAGGCCGTTTGCAGAATATGGCACGTCTATCTGGCATCATCGGCTGGCTGAGACCAACCGGGATACACTGGAAAGGATGCAGAACAAAGGTCTCAGCAGGATTATCGGCGCGTACCGCGGTACGCCAGTGATGGTTCTAGAGAATGAAGCAGGCATTCCACCCTTCGAATTACGGCAACACTAGGTGTGGAAATAAGCTGCGTTACGACTAAAAGGAAAGCTAAACCCCGCGAACCCGCTGGGTGAACACCTCCAGAAGCTTACGACGATCGGTGCAGGTTTGGGCAAAATGGTGGAATGGATGGAGATTACCATTGGTGAGGAGAAGTTCAGGTATTGGCGCAAGCTCCCTCCATGGAAGAACTCAAAAGCGCGGAAAGGTTTAGGAAGAAAGGGTTTTTCTTCGTGCCATTAGCGCCTGGGCGCTAAGGAAATCGGCCTTATCAACTCGGTGGCTGGCACGGGTATTTTCCCCGGTATTTTGCGGGAGCGGCGTAATCTATGATGTTCCACCTGTTCTTGCTCTAGAAGAAAGGGTTTTTCCTCGTGCCATTAGCGCCTCGGCGCCGAGGAAATCGGCCCCATCAACCAAATGTCTTTGATTTTCATTGATTTGTTATCATATGTTGAAATGTCTGCTTAGCGGACAAATATGTTGATGTACTATGTACTATATAAGCCTAACTTGGTGACGCAGTCGCAACGGGCTCGAAATACAGATAATAATAATATATCTTGATTATAGTCTGAGCTAACGCTAAGGAAGACTGTGTCTAAACATTGGGCTTCAACAGCCGGCTCAATATAAAAATTAAAATAAATCAATGGCAGAATATTAAGTAGCCTGGGATACCTATATCCAGTCCACAAAAGATGATGCGGATTCCCTCAATTTAATTGACAATACGGGGAGAAACCACTATCCCTACCAAGCAAGTAAATAACCACCCAAGAAATACAGATGATTCATTCAAAACAACCGAGAAAATTGCCGTCTATATGGCGGAGTTAAGTGGAACCAAGATAAAATGAATGTCTCGACACACAGTTGACACAGATAATGCTATTAGGCAACTTAATAGAAGATTTGCTAACTGCTAACTGTGTTAATAGCAAAATTTCAGCTGTTTACTGAAAGTTAATACATAAAATTAGGAAAAATTGTCAGGTCACGTGAAAGTCACGTGATTTTTGACAACGAATTTTATATGTCTCATTTGGCCGATTTTTACAAGAATTTGGCACTATGGCCGAGCGGTTAAGGCGAGAGATTAGAAATCTCTTGGGATTTTCCCGCGCAGGTTCGAGTCCTGCTGGTGTCGACATTATTTTTTGAACGTATATATGCCTAAATCTGAGACATTTGTGCGGCTCAACGAAACGTTGGGAGTTATAAGCGGGGGAGGTTCAATATTCTTGCCGGTTATACTCTATGTATATAATTCAAATTGCAATGTGCAGCTTTTCGTGCACTGATATTCATAACTGCAAACGCCGTCCTGTCTTTTGGACGCTCTGACAATTGCCACGCAATCTAACAAGGAACTCCAGAATGCCAGGCAGGTTAACACCGACCTCTCTGCATTGACCACCATCAGTCAGCTCAGGACTCGGCTCCATCCATCACTGCTACCCTCCATGTCACCAGTATCCGGGAAGCTGACTTCAGCACCGCTGGCGCTACTCTGTGGTCGTTAGCCAGCTCAACGATCTTGCTTCCGCTACTATGGCTCTCATCAGTACCACCTACCAGAAAGTCCCATCCCATCCCAGTCCGTCGGTCAGACCTTCGATGCTCTCAATGCCATTACTGAAGCCTTTGCTTCGGCCCAGAAGGCTTATGACCAGACCTTCACCTCTGCTCCAGCACAGTCAAGCACTGGCGTCGCCAACTTCTGCGGCTGGCACCACTGCTCCAGGCACTACCTTGGCCATTACCGCTGTTCCACCAGCTGCAACCACCACTGCTGCTCCACTAGTCTGCGTGCGAAAGGACAAGCGATCCGACTAAATGGTTTAGTACGCTACGCGGCCCTTAGCTGATTTCTCATTCGTTCGACACCTAGTGTATTACAGTGTAGATATTGACTAAATAACATTTTTTATTCTTCAGCTAAACACACTAATTCAGTAAGGCATTTGAGGGCCTCCTCTCAGGATCTTAAACACTCAATTAATTTAGAAGGTAATTAAAATGTGCCCAGTTCGGCTGCAATTGCTATCAACTGGCCAGGATCTTTTCGCCAAGTGCTTGACTCCAATCTTAAGGCTAGCAGAGGCTTCGCGAGGCAAGCTAGGGATTGAGAATTGCGCGTGTTCTAATACGATGGAAACTGTTTGTTACCAACTACGTCCAACTGGCTGGTAGCTGCAGCGTATCCAATTCCTTGAAGAGAACGACAACGCACTGCCGGTAATAGTAAATTCTGTCTCCTGAATGCGGTTAAAAAGGCGGATAGTTCTTTACGATTAGCGGGCTGCGACACATACGGCTGATCATGGCGAATATCACGGCCAGCGTACCCTTGTGTTGGCTCGATGTTGCAATCCGTTACCTACACATGTGTATATGGTGAGCATTCGTACCAAAACTTCAGTTCCATGCACCCTGATGTCAAACTGCTCTTAGCGCAGGTGTGGCTTATTTTTATGACATGGACTTGTTAATTGATTTAAACCTTGGCAAGGCCAACGAATATTGCTTGATAGAAATATATCGCCATACGGCCTGATAGAAGTGCAATATAGTAGTTCGAGGCACAGGGCAGTATGCAGAACCCAATATAATATTGCTCATAATACTGCCAGATATAGAGCAATTATGGTATTAGCCAAGTAACACCTCCCAGCCACGGTCCTTCATAACGGCCGTCCAGTGGCACCAGCCTTTAACTCCATCTTCTTCCAAATTCTCTTCGACGAAAGCAGTTCCAAAGGCCTCCGCCACCTTTAATGATATGACTGCGGCAATTTCTCTAGAACTTCGTACTGTGGTACCATCTTTTGAGCCTTCGTGCAGCTTGATTCTGCTTTTCTCCCGCTCCATGGATCGAATATCTTTTCTTCTCCATACTTCACGGACAACTTCGAATGCTTTTTCGACGTTGCCAATAGGCATCCACTCGCAGAGAACTTTCCACCTACCCCTGACCCATTCTCTATCCTCTCCTTTTGCCTCACAGCCAGCAATCAACAACGGAAATACGTGCACTATTGCTGTCCTTGAAGAAGCAGGAATTGATGCTAGTAACACCAATACTTTCTCTGCTAGTTCATGAGAGGCAGGTGAGGGTATCTCTGGCACGGCCTGGTGCAGGTAAAGTAAAGCAGCGTATCTATAGGCCTCTGCAGTAGCCAAACAAGATTGCAGATCCCAAGCTGGATCCTCGACCTTAGTCATTTGGTAGTTTATCACGGGATTCCAATTCTCTAGTTCTCTTTTGAGCTCAACCGCCCGATTAATCAAAAGGAGTGAAGGCTTATCGCTCTTTCTAACTGTCTGGACCAACGAAGCAACTTCGGCGATTAAAGGGAACAGCTTCTGTCCACATCCGATTAGTGGATCAACATCATCATGTAGAGGCTGTTTCTTGATATAGCCTTGGGAAATACTTGACCCTTTCTCTCGACTAACAGAGTCGGAGCTAGGGCTGCTGTCACCATCACTAGAGCTAGTATCAAATGGTGATTTGTCAGCGGGAGCTTCAGCGCTACACTCCCTTACCGAGACAGCTGGGTCATCGATTTCATCAACATGAATCCTCTCGTCGTATGTGTCTGAAACAAAGCGAGTACAGATATCCAGATACAGCCAGCAATTGTACAAAAATTGCAACCACGGAGGAAGCGCTTCTCCTCTATGCTGATGTACAAGTTGTTTGACGATTGTAGACGCGCCTTTGAGATGGCTGACACTGGTACTCACATCTCTAAGCCATCCTTCTGATAAAGCTAGTGACAATGCTGTGGCGAGGGCGATATCCGGTGGTAAGGATTTATCGGCAAGGCCGGTTACTAGGAATCTCAATGACTGTTTAATGTGCTCTACTGCCTGAGGTCGCAGTTCTGGTATTTGCCTCGAATGATGCAGCTTAGTCAGAGCGGCTGCTGCATGATATAGGGAACCGTAGTCTTGGGCTAATGGCCACAGTGTCGTTCTCCAAGGGTTCTCTGTAGGCCCGTCCTTGATTGACAAAATGCCACAAGTGAACCGGGTATACAACTGGAATATTCGTTCATGGTCATCACTCAGGTGCAACGAGGGCAGAGACACTTTGGCCGATAGTACCCGCTGAAAATCGTTATTTGACCTGTATTTGCTGATCCACTTGTCGAGAGCTGCATGGTTTTCATCACTCCATGTATAAGCTAGACGGCGCTGGCATTGGATTAATTCATTATTGGTATCTTTCTGGTGCACTGAGGTGGAAAAAACTGACATAAATGTTGAATCAGTGGAGGAAGCAACCTCTGTTGGCGATGGGAACCCAGACGGTCCATCAGAGTTTATGTTCATAGCGAGAGGAGAAAAGGGTTCAAGGCCCAGCTCCTTAAAGCTGAATGGAGAGTTTCCACTGGGTGATTTTAGTTCTTTCAAAGGAACAATCCCATTAGCCGAATCGAAAGCATTTGAATTTGGATCAAAGTCCAAACTGTCGCATGCTGGATTCACCCATCGGGTTGATGAATTTGATGTTTCCTGGTTAGTAATATTGGCGAATCCTGCGGACTGCAGTGTTTCTTGGATCAAGTCGTCAATTGACTGGGAGTGTGTGCCATTTTGCGAGGAAAGGCTGGTGTAAGTTGGTTTGGCTTGCTCTGGCTGAGTTTTGGTAATTTTGGCACAAACATTTGTTTCCTCGAATGATCTCCATTTAAAGCTTTTCACGTAGCCTCCACAAATGACATTACGTTGAGCACCTGTATATATATGTTAGTGAAGTTCTTCTTCTCACATTAAGACTTACACTTTAAACATGTAGGTTTGGTTTCGTCGCATTTAAGCCTTCGCTTCTTACACGTCACGCAGCCTAATCACATTAGTTAGGTCCATTATCATCCCTCGGGGTATCGCCTTACCTGTCCGAGATTTGGTTCGCTTGTTTGGAGTTGGGGCGCTTGATTCGTTCTCCATTTCTCAGATCTTTTTTCATTACCGGATTTGATCCACTTTTACCCCAGAGTTTTTACGATGATCTGCTCAAGATGCCCGAAAATATTGAACGTGTCTACCAACAGCTAAGAATTAGATTCTTAGAAATTGAAGCAAAAAAAGGCACAAAGGCGTTGCGGGATATGTATAAAAGATATGAGATAGCTTAGGAAGAAAAATTGGTCCCGAAGGGTTATAATAAGTACGCTCTGCGGCTGTTATCTCTCTCTCCACAGCAGATACCTGCAGGAATTATAGTGGAGTCACTAAAAAAGGCTAGAATATGCGATAGCGAGTTTCACCGCTAGGGATCTTCGCGGACATCACAGAGATTGAACGGGCTCAAGAACCTACTAGCATTTGTGCTCAAAAAGTTACTAGCAATTGTTGGATATAAACAGGGAGTATTTAATAACCTTTGTACCTACTAGTAACTATGCTTCTCGTATCATCTCCCGGCACCGCCCTTACTGACGGTTCTGACGGCCGGAAAATTCAGGGCCAAACTATTCCGCTATCGGCACACACCGTGAAAGGCTGTGTATATTGACCTAGGAAAGCATAACGACAGTTGCAAAGAGGCCACTCATTGAATTCGAGATTATTATTCCGGGCTCATTTATACCACCAGAGGATGTTGTGCCTATATATATTTGCACCACCGTAGTAGAGCCTACTACATAGGTATGGTTTACAAGCGTAGCATTTGATGTATCCCGAAATCGGCCTGTTGCGTCCGATACTGACAAATGACAAAACGACGCAAAACAACGGCAAAACTAAGTCATATTGGACCTCCTGAACCTGGCGGTAGTACAGTGTCCTACGTACCTAGCAGTAGAGTCATACATAAAGTCAGACCATGAACTACGCTGGGGAAATGAAGAAATGAAAAAGAGCTTAATCCGGAGGGATTTCTGGTTGGAATGTTTGTTTGAGAAATAGGGTAGTAGAGGGTCATGGGACGATACGTAGAAATCAATTGAATTCCAGCTGAGTAAAAATAGACCAATTTCTTTCCATCCATCCTGTTCAAAAGAGTAGGCTAGCAAAGCGCAGTAGGATAGTAGCGGTACCTGGGTTACTGAGGTGTGTGACTCTACTATTATGGTACTCCGCATAATGGGATCCTGCACCGCGATATTGTCGTCCGTGAAATTTCACCGGCCACTAATACTCGCTCCATTACGACGACCCCTACTGAGTTCAAGGCAAATGTCGACTCGAGAAGAATCCAAACCCAAGTATAAGGGTCTCACCGAGTACTCTACCCAGACGCCTCTAACCTCCAAGGCGCACACTCCAGAGCCCAAGTATGCAAACATCGATCCGAGCCTGCTGCTTCCGGACGGGACACCAGACTACCTGAAGCTCATCCTGACCTCGCGGGTGTATGATGTGTGCAAGGAGACTCCCCTGACTCCAGCAGTGAATCTCAGTGCCAAGCTGGGCACCAACGTCTTCCTCAAGCGGGAGGACCTTCAGCCGGTCTTCTCCTTCAAGCTGCGAGGCGCCTACAACATGATCGCTCAATTGCCAGAAGAAGAGCGGTGGAAGGGTGTGGTGGCCTGCTCTGCGGGAAACCATGCCCAGGGGGTGGCCTATTCCGCCAAGCACCTCAACATCCCGGCGACCATTGTCATGCCTACTGCTACGCCTTCTATCAAGTATCGTAACGTTCATCGGCTTGGCGCTAAAGTCGTACTCCACGGAGACGATTTTGACGGTGCCAAGGCCGAGTGTCAGCGGCTGAGCGAGAAGCACGGGCTCACCAACGTGCCTCCGTTCGACAATCCATTCGTAATTGCTGGTCAGGGTACCATTGCGCTTGAACTGCTGCGCCAGGTCAACCTTTCGAAGCTCAAGGCTGTGTTTTGCGCCATTGGCGGCGGCGGGCTTGTTGCCGGTGTCGGTGCCTACATCAAGCGAATTGCTCCTAATGTCAAGATCATTGGTGTTGAGACTTACGATGCGTGTGCTATGAAGCAGTCTGTCGAGGGTGGATCGCGGGTAATTCTACAGGACGTGGGGCTGTTTGCTGACGGCACCGCAGTCAAGGTTGTTGGCGAGGAGACTTTCCGGCTTTGCCAGGATGTTCTAGACGAAGTTGTCCTCGTGGACACTGACGAGATCTGCGCCGCTATTAAGGACATTTTCACCGAGACCAGGTCCATTGTCGAGCCTTCTGGAGCGCTTCCGGTCGCCGGCATCCAAAAGTACATTCTCAGCCATCCCGAAGAGGACCACTCGGGCGATTCTTACGTCGGAGTCCTTTCTGGTGCCAACATGAACTTTGACCGGCTGAGATTCGTCTCCGAACGAGCTGTACTCGGCGAGGGAGGCGAGGTGTTTATGATTGCTAAGATTCCAGAGAAGCTAGGTGTTTTCAGGACCTTGATTGACATCATTCATCCTCGGGCAATTACCGAGTTCTCCTACAGATACGCTACTGGGGAAATTGAGAAGCCGGATGGCTCTGCCAGCATCTATCTTTCGTTCTCGGTCAAGAGCCGATCCGAAGTTCCGGAAATCCTTGATCAGTTTGAAAAGCACGGCCTATCTGGCTTGGACATCAGCGACAATGAGTTCGCCAAGGCCCATGCCAGGTACCTAGTGGGCGGCAAGGCCGCAGTGCCCAACGAGCGAGTGCTGCGGTTCACTTTCCCAGAGCGACCGGGTGCTTTGCACCGATTCCTGACTAACATGCAGCCGAAATGGAACATCACATTGTTCCACTATAGAAACCACGGGTCTGATGTTGGTAGCGTCGTGGCGGGTATCAGCGTTCCATTGGAGGACGAGAAGCAGTTCGAGGACTTTTTGAATGATTTGGGCTATCCGTATGTCGAGGAGACCGAGAACCCAGCATACAAGCAGTTCCTCAAGGGCTAACCACTAAAAACTACCGTGTAATGATTACTGATGAGATTATGTACTTTTACAGATTAACTCCCCCTATTACCCCATTACACTGCGTAGTGTATTACCAGGTAGTGTATTCGAGGGCCAGCCCTCGAGCTCCCATGGCTCCGCTTCGCGGAGGCTTCTTCCCCAATTAATACTTGTGCTATGGTGTTTTTCGAGGGCCAGCCCTCGAGCTCCCGTGGCTCCGCTTCGCGGAGGGTCCGGGCGCCATTGAACTTGTAGCGAGGAGCCGACAGTACTAAATTGCAATGAAGAGCCTAAACGTAGACTTGTAATGAAGAGTCTATTAGTAGGACGGGGTAACGAAGAGCTTACAGTACTGAACTTGTAATGAAGAGGCTAAACTTGTATTGAAATCCGCTAGTAGGACAGGGTCCATATAGATTACACCAGTACTCCGACTATATATCACGCGAGTTTAACAACGCTAATAAGGATGCTTCTCATTGAACGACACAAACCACCTAGTTCAAACCATTCAATGGGACACACTCTAAAAAGAGAAGTGAGTAGAAATCAAAAATTATAAAACCCAGTCTACCCTTCTGGATAGCTGGTAAGAAGCGAAGCATGCGCTGTGCAATGCATGTCCACTCCTCAGTCAGACGGACTTATTGATCTCCGCTAACATTTTAAGGTAAGTATGAAGAAAAAAAAAGGGTAGTCTGAAGGGTGGCGGATCTATTTATACTTGGGGATTACTTGCGCGCGCGAGAAGTGCTCACAACTACACCTCCGTTCTGCGATCTCCGCAGTCTACTTCGCAATGCCTTGGGCGCGAACCGCCAGGAATGGCCCCTGGGGCTTCACTCGAAACCCAATTGTAGAAGATCTCCGCGAAGCGGAGCTACGGGGGAGTTTGAGGGGCTGGCCCCTCAAGAATGAAATGACCCCCTTGAACACTTGGGGGGACTGGTCCCCCCAAACCCCCCTGGGGCTCCGCTACGCGGAGGACTAGTAAACAACGTAAAAAATAGAATAAAAATAGATCGTTATCTCGTAAATCTAACATTATTAGCAGTCTGACTCCGGTTTCTGCGCGGGACTCTTCTCGAAGGGCTTCCAATTGGCGTATCAACCGAAGTAGACGCAGCTGTAGCGGTTGTTGTGGCTGTTGAGATTGTTGCAGTTGCAGTACTGGTTGAAGGGTCTGGGTCAGTAACGGGAAGAGTATCAAATCGCGGGTCGGGCAGCTTTGTTTGGTCTATGATATGAGTAGAAGGGGCGTTGTTGAGCAGGTCGTTCAATGCGAGGTCTCGCCAGGCGGGCTCGGCGGCTTTCTGGTGTGATCTCGCGATACCCATCATACCCTGCTGTTCTGTGATCATATCGTCTTCTTCTTCGGGATTGACGGGCTGATGTTCGGGTGGGACGATGATGTCGTCGAACTCCAGCTTTGATTTCATCCACTCCTCGAAGTACACTGCTGTGCGCGGCAGCGTCATGTGTATATGGGATCTCTCACTATCTCTCATCCCATATATATATACGAGCAATCAACGCGCTTAGTGATATTTTAATGGATAATGATTAAAATTGATAGGTATTGATCTCCCAGGCCCAAGATTCCTAGATTTCTAGGTATCTGGTAAAAGCTGGTAATAATAAATAGTGTAACAGCAAACCCGTGTTTCCCAGTATCTCCAGAAATTATTATATTGAGCTGCAGAATGCAGTGTACTCAGGATATGATCGAAACTACGGTTTAATCTCGGTACATGCCTGCCTGGTACGCCGGGAGAGCGAGCGCTCAAATAAAATGTGCATATTTAACGGGGTACCGTTTCATTGATTTAATTAACCTAATATAAATCTTAATCGATTACGCGATTAAGTTAGACGAAGAAGTTATGGGGCTGAACACGCTCTGAGATGAAGGTAGAGTGAACTGAGGACTAGCAAAATAGTTCAATTATTAAAGAAATGATACGAGAGTAACAAGAGATAATCTGACCAGATGTGACCGGGTGCTACTGCAGCACAGTACAGTACTTGCGTGGAACTGAAGGAAAGAACAGCTATATGCCTAGCCCTCACAGAGGGAGTCACATGACAGCAATACGAAGTTTACTACTGTGCTGTCTAAATCTGGTATGACTGTAATTTGATAAATACAATTCAATACCTAAATAGGTGATAAGCCCAGGAATCTATCTATCCAGGCCCCTGATGCGTTTAACTGCCGTATACCGTTGTGTGCTTAGATTATCTTTAATACGTACCTTTTGGTGCTACGACTGGTGATCGACATCTAATTTAATTACCGGTACACTGTGCTGCAATACGAATTGCTAACCTTATCACTATAACCACTACATAGAGTTCAATATCTAGAGGTCCTCTGATATATTCAGCTGCATACAGGTCTTATCTACTTATTAGCACCAAGCTTAATATCAACTGATATTAATACCGATCAATTGATTTTGCGGTGGTTACTCCAATACGAAGCTTACTCCTCCTTTACAACCTGGTGAGCCGCGCAACATGCGGCTTACTGTTAACTGGGGGGGCCACCCCCCCCCCCCCCCCCCCCCCCCCATAGCTCCGCTCCGCGGAGAACCTGTAGAGAGATCGTGTTACAGGGGGGTTTGGGGGGCCAGCCCCCCAACTACGGGGTCTGGGGCAGAGCCCCAGGTATATTGTACTACACTGTGGGACTTGTGACGGCTGTCCGGTCAAATACCGATAGAGTTCAATACTCAAAGAAGCCCGGTGAACCCGTTATTATCGAAAAGACAATAGCAAAAAGGAGCCCGGGTGAAATAACCCCTTAAAAATCCATTAACCAAACAGCCCCCCCATATGTACAGCGCTGTCCACGCAAGCCGCACTCCCGTCGAGGCAGTGAAAAACACCCTCAACGGCCCGCAAGGGCGCGGCGGAGGAAGAGGAGGAGGGGGTCCCAATATTATGCCGGGCGGGACCGCAGCCTAACACAGAGGTGGGACATCCCAAAAGGAGGACAACCCACCATTAGGTCCTCTCCCACAACCCCCTCCACCTTCTCTCCAAGCTTCTTTTGACAACTAGCATTCAAAACGAACTGAGTGGGCCATATCCACCGTTGGTAGTTGTATTTCTATAGGCGTAAACGTTCCCCTCCGTTCCAGGACGGCTCGTAGTAGTAAAAACCCCGGAAAAACAAGGCTTTTGAAGAAAAGCGCCACAGGATGTCGAAAGCGGTGCTTCGTTCGATTAAGAACGTGACCAACGGGTACACGACGGCCCAGGTTAAGGTCCGAAATGGTATGTTTTATTGGTGGTTGTGGTTTTGATGAGACTAACCAAGGTAATAGCGACAAGCAACGACCCATGGGGCCCCAGCACACAGGACATGCACGAGATTGCCCAACTGACGTTCCAGAAGTAAGTAACCTTCCAGAGGCTCTGTAGAACAAGTTTTGCTAAGACCTGAAAGCGCGCTAACGCCTGATAGCCACGAACTGTTTGAAGTGATGGATATGATCGACCGTCGACTCAACGACAAGGGCAAGAACTGGCGCCATGTCATGAAAGCGCTGACCTTGCTGGATTATCTGATCCACTGTGGTTCGGAGAACGTTGTTCTGTGGTCCAAGGACAACCTGTATGTCATCAAGACGCTCCGCGAGTTCCAGTATATTGATGAAGCCGGGCGCGACCAGGGGGCTAATATCCGCCAGAAGGCTAAGGAGCTCACCTCACTGCTGCTTGATGATGACCGACTGCGTCAGGAGCGCAAGAGTAATAACTTTGCTGGTGCCAGGAGGCGGCGACGTGGTTCACGGGCCGAGTCGCAGCGCACCGGGTCCCCACCATCTCATGGAGGGCGTAGAATGCGCCAGAATTCGTCCGAGGCAGACCTCCAGCGTGCTCTGGAGGAGTCTCGGATGACGGCTGAAGAAGATGAGAAGCGGCGTCGTGATGTTAATGTCGATGATGAGGATTTGAGGAAGGCTATTGCGCTGAGCCGCGAGGAAGAGGAGCAGCGTAGCCGAAGCAACCTCTTTGACATGGCTAGCGCCAGTCAGCCCAACCTCATTGACACCTCGGAGCCCATGTATTACGCTCAGCAGCCTCAGATGGCCCAACAGCCCCAAATGACTGGCTATATGCTTCAGCAGCAGCCTCAGTACACTCAGGGCTATGCCCAACAGCAGGTTGACTTGTTTGGCAATCCTGTGTATCAGCAGCAGACAATGGCCACGGGAATGCTTCAGAATGCCTATGCTACGGGGTATCCCCAGCAGCAGCAGCAACAGCAGTATACTGGATTCCAGCAGCCACAGCAACAGATGAGCGGCATCCAGCAACCACAGCAGGCTCCGCAGGAGCCTGAGCCGCTCCAGCCGCTCAAGACGGGCTCCAATAACCCATTCGCCAAGCTCAGTATGCAGAACAACAGCCTGCGTGCCCAATCCAGCCAGCCATCGCTTAACCAGATCCAGCAGCAGCAGCAGCAGCAGCAACAGCAACAGTCCCAAAGGCCGCAGATGACGGCTCAACGAACAAACAACAACTTTGACCAGGGACACATGAGCGAATTGAACACGCTGCTCGCCAATGGCGACGGCATAGACACGTTTGGCAACGTGGGCGAGCTGCGAATCCCCGCCCAGCACACGCGGTCCACCTTCGTCAACTCCGCCGGCCAGACCGGTGGGCTCTACCCGCAGCAGCCCTCCAACAACCCGTTCGGCGCCCAGTACACGGGCGTCGCGACTACTAACCTCACCCCAGCATTCACCGGCTACGGCTTTGGCAACGCCCAGTCTTCGCAGCAGGCGTACCAGCAGCAACAGCAATCCAAACACAACCAAAACAATCTCATTGATCTCTAAGTTATATCGTTTGTATTCATAGGTTAGCGACACACGAACTTCTTACCCCCCTCTCAACAACCAACCCCCTCCCCTGGGGCTCCGCTACGCGGGGAGTTCTTGATTTGATGGGAGCTCGAGGGCTGGCCCTCGAAATAACATTCCAAGTATTAATGGGGGGACCAGTCCCCCCAAACCCCCCTGGGGCTCCGCTCCGCGGAGATTTGAGCTGTAATTGGGTTATTTGTTACGCATTGGGAGTTTGTAACGAGAACTTTGTTACGGTGTAACCATCACCCACGATACGGGGGTCTGGGGGCTGGCCCCCAGCTACGGGAGCTCGAGGGCTGGCCCTCGAATACACCCCACTGCTAATACTATTGCCCCTAGGGCTCTGCTATCGCGAAGTATAGCGAAATGAGAGATCAATTGAGGAAATGTTTGTACTTGTCTATACGGTTAAGCGCTCTGGCTAGCACGCCGACGACAGTACCCACAATGGGCGGGTCCATGGCCTCGGAGGAGGAGATTGGACCGATCTTGACGACGACTTTTGGCGGTTGTAGCAGCTTCCTCATATCCTTCTTGTCTGGCGGGTGGCACCCATCAAAGTCAATAACAACAATTGAATAGCCGTCGATGATCGCTACGTCCAGCACTTCATTGCGCCGCGAGAGCGATATCGCGTCGGACATGAGGCGGAACCCCTCCCAAGTTATTCGTGACACTGGGTTCGCTTTCTTGCCAAAGTCGTCGCGGAAAATCGCGCCGGGATCAACAAACATAATAGCTAGCGCATTCGTCTCTTCGACCGTGTCGTCTGCCGCCATTCGGAACTTCCATACGTCGTACGGGTTGCGGTACCCATCAATGTCGAGGAACTTGCACGGCTCAATGCTAAACCCGGCCGGAGTATTGGGCAACTGGGCGAATATGTCGTTGTACGTACCCACGAACCGCGCAAAGTCCTCCTCCAGCGACTCGGCGGTGGATATTACTTCGTTGGCCACAAAAGGGCTTCTTATATTGGTCTCGTCTGGCAGCTTACCCATTACCGCATCAGCAAGCGAATCAATCTCCGTAGCATTAGTCACTCGGACTTTAAACCCACAAGCCATCCTAGTCTGACCTGCGAATATAAACAATCCGTAGAACCATACAAATACGTGCGGCGCGTGCGGCGTTCTGAAACATTACCGCAGGGCTGGAACCCAAATCTCTCTCCATCGAGATCCCTCTAGGCCCCTCTCTTGAGGAACCCTCCGCGTTAGCAGGGCCCCAGGGGGGGTTTGGGGGGACAGGTCCCTCTCACTAATACCTGGAATTGGGTGTTGTTCGAGGGCCAGCCCTCGAGCTCCCGTAGCTGGGGGCCGCAGCCCCCAGACCCCCACCGAGCCGCATGAGCCGCGGGACTGGATCTCACCATTCGAGATTCCTCTAGACCGTCTCGAGAAACCCTCCACGAAGTGGAGCCTCAGGGGGGTTTGGGGGGACTGGTCCCCCCAATTACACTAGAGGACGGTATGTATTCGAGGCCAGCCCTCGAGCTCCCGTAGCTGGGGGGCGACCCCCCCAGACCCCCGTGCGGCTCTCGAGCCGCATCTATGTCCCAACAAAGCGAGTGGCGGCACAACCTCCCCACAAGGCGGCCTTATCGGTTTATCAAATACAAAGGATATCGACACAATAGAGGAGACCTGGAATAGAAAGATGGCAGTGGACGGTGTCGTTCGGGCTGCTATTCTGCTGTTGGTGACATGTGGGTTCTGTCTGGCCGGTGGACTGACTTCACGACCCGATGAATGCCCTCCTTGGTGAGTTTTGCCGAATCTATAAGAGATCGAACTAACCAATTACCTGGCAGTTTCAACTGCTTGTTGCCGGCGTTTGAGTGTAAACAATTTGCCGGATGTAACGAGTTTAATGGTCGCTGTAACTGCCCCGACGGGTTTGGCGGTGACGACTGTTCTGAGCCTGTATGTGGCGCCTTAACTGACGGCGTCAACCGGCCCCTGAGGAACGGAACCCACTGCGACTGCTCGGATGGATGGTCGGGCATCAACTGCAACATGTGCATCGAGGACTCTTCGTGTGATGCACTGATGCCCGGGAATGAGAAGGGGACGTGCTATACGGGCGGAATTCTGGTGAACAAGAACAATCAGATGTGTAACGTGACGAACCGCAAGATCCTCGACATTCTCAAGGGCCAGATTCCACAGGTGACTTTCTCGTGTAACCGAACCGCCGGGGATTGCAATTTCCAGTTTTGGGTCGACGAGAGGGAATCATTTTACTGTGGACTCCATGATTGCGAGTTTGAAGTCGATTCCCAGTCGAATACGAACGTTACAAAGTACCAATGCCCTAGTATTGATTGTAAATGTATTCCGGGGCGGATGCTGTGCGGAGAAGCCGGGTCTATAGACATTAGCGACTTCCTGACGGAAACAATTCGCGGACCAGGGTACTTTGAGTGCGATTCCAAGTCGAAAAATTGCAAATTCTCGGAGCCATCGATGAACGATCTGATTAAGAACGTGTTTGGAGACCCCCACATTACTCTGGACTGCCTTTCGAGCGAGTGTCTGCACTATACGGAGCTTCCCGGGTACAGGGAGCCCAAGAACGATTTAAACAAGCGGTTTGTGCTGGCGACGAGCATAATTGCCATTGCCATTCTTATTGTTGGTGTGTCTTCACTGCAATATTTCATCCAGCATCACGAGGACAAGAAGCTGGGGTATGTGGCTATTCCTGTGGATAGTGATCAAGCCAAGCTCATGGCATCACACAAGCCAGCAACCTTGCAGTTTGAGGACATTTTATACGCGGACAATGGCAAGCAGATCTTGGAAGGGGCCTATGGAAAAGTCGAGCCGGGCCAGGTCATGGCGATTATGGGCGGCTCGGGCGCCGGAAAGACGACTCTGCTCGACATTTTGGCACGCAAAACCAAGCGAGGCCGGACTGAAGGCGAGGTATACGTAAATGGGCGGACATACTCCAAGTCGCAGTACAGGAGGGTAATTGGATTCGTAGACCAGGAGGATTTGTTACTTCCTACGCTGACTGTTTATGAAACGATTGTCACGAGCGCTTTGCTGAGGCTACCCAAGAGCATGTCTGATGACGCCAAGAAGCTGAGAGCTCTAGAAACGATGCAGGAGCTGGGCATTATGGACATCAAGGACCAGATGATCGGCAACGAGACGAATCGCGGCATTAGTGGTGGAGAGAAGCGCCGGGTCGCTATCGCCTGCGAGCTGGTGACTTCTCCTTCCATCCTGTTCCTTGATGAGCCTACTTCGGGGCTTGACTCGTACAATGCGTATAACGTCGTAGAATGTCTGGTTCAACTGGCCCAGAACTACAACCGCACGGTGGTTTTCACGATCCACCAGCCGCGGTCGAACATTGTGGCTCTGTTTGACCAGCTGGTGCTGCTGGCCCAGGGCAAGCTCATTTACTCGGGCGCTCAGAGCCAGGCGACCCAGTACTTTGGTAGTATCGGCTACGACTGTCCTAGCGGCTACAACGTAGCTGACTACCTCGTAGACCTGTCGATGCGGGCGGCCTTTACCACTGAGCACGAAGAGCGGGCGCAGAGGTTTGACGATGAAGAAGACAATACCACTGAGGACAGCGAGGACCTACATAGCGCTATCCCGCGGTACGGGAGCCAAGAAGTGGACACAACGCGTGAGTGGCGACACTTGGCGTCGCACCAGGACCGGCGACGCGTGAGGCGAAGCGACGCAATTGCCACTGGTCACGCTCCTATCACGCTCCAAAGGCTCGCGGACATCTTCCGAGCCAGCGTAGTGTTTGATCAGCTCAAGAATGACATTGAGAGTGCCAAACAGGCCGCTTCGGAGCAGTCTTCGGTGACTGGAGAGTCTTCGGACGCTGCCGCTGGCCAGGGTTCCTTCGATGGCGATGAGCTAAGCGGGTACGAGAAAATTGGCGTCTTTAAGCAGTTTACCATTCTCTCCGGGCGCACGTTCAAGAATTTATACCGGAACCCCATGCTTCTGCTAACGCATTATGTAATTGCCGTGTTGTTGGCTATCTTCTGCGGTATTCTCTACTTTGACCTAACCAACGACATCAGCGGCTTCCAGAACCGACTGGGCCTGTTCTTCTTTCTGCTTGCGTTGTTTGGGTTTTCTACTCTGACTACGCTCTACGTTTTTGCCGAGGAGAGAGTTGTGTTTGTTCGTGAGCGGGCCAATGGTTACTACAAGCCGATTTCGTACTACACAGCCAAGGTACTGTTTGATATTCTGCCTCTGCGGGTTCTACCGCCCATTGTGCTTGGAATTGTCATATACCCGCTTGCTGGGCTGTCGATGGACAATGGCGCGTTTTGGAAGTTTATGTTGGTTCTGGTGCTATTCAATCTCACTGCGGCAGCCACGTGCCTTGTAATTGGTATTCTCATCCAGGATACGGGCGTCGCTTCGCTAGTTGGCGTGCTAGTGATGCTCTTTTCGCTGTTGTTCGCCGGACTGTTCCTCAACCCAGACTCTATGCCCAAGGGTGCTGAGGTGTTCCAGTACCTGTCTATTTTCCACTACGCGTACGAAGCGCTGGCCGTGAACGAGGTGCGGTATCTGACACTAACCGAGAAGAAGTTTGGACTCTCGATTGAGGTGCCCGGAGCCACGATTCTCAGCACATTTGGGTTCGACCCGGGAGCCCTGTGGGACGACATCATTGGCCTCACGGTGTTCTTCCTTGTTTTCCTCATTGGCGGTTACATCGCTATGCATTTCGTGCTTGTTGAAAGACGGTAGATTATATTACCATTTCACTATATAGAAGGAGTGCGCCGCACGAGCTCGCACGCGCCGCATGCGGCGGGACCTGTTTCAACCGACCAACAAGGGGGGGCTAAACCAACAAGTTGTGCCCGTGGGGCGATACGTAGAAATGAAATTTGATTCATAAATAATACCTTGAATCTGACGTAGGCTAATACGGGGGATACGTGGTCCCATTGCGTGTTTTTTATCACGCTCTAGACCGCTGCAGTTTCCCCCTAACGTAAGCGACCCATACCCAGAGTAGGATAGTCGGACCGTTAGAGCCAAGCAATAGCCAAGCTACGTAGTTTGCAATTGCGTGATTCAATTTGAGCTCTATCAGACCAATTACCAAGAATACTACGTAGTAGTGTGTATTCGAGGGCCAGCCCTCGAGCTCCCGTAGTTGGGGGCTATGCCCCCAAACCCCCTTCGCCTCGAACCTTTGTCATATCAACCGAGATCTCCGCGTAGCGGAGCCCCAGGGGGGTTTGGGGGGACTGGTCCCCCCAATGTTCACTACCGGAGCGTATATTCGAGGTTAACTCCGCGTAGCGAGGGTCTATGGAGGTTTAATTTCCGGCTTTATCAGTCCAATGGTATGGAATGTTCCTTCATGTCTATCGTCAGAGCCCCACTGATCTTCGTCAAGACAACGAAGCGAAGTCATAGCGCCTTGTTAAGACGCGCTGATACGTGTCGTGTGAATCTCGGTGGGCTGTTTAAGGCGTGCATCCGCGGTAGGGACCCAATGATAGCTGTGCATATGCCTCTGGGTCCATCACTTCCAGACTACTGTAATATACATATCCTTCTCTGTGGCTAACAGTAGGAGACCCTTCCATCGCTTGTCAATGGCCAGACCAGGTTCCAGGGTTCTATAGGAGGAGGGAGGGGCTCCTATCCACTTGTTGCATAAAACTGCCCCACCCCCTCCGATCTCTCCAAATAGCGTCCTTGTTGGCGGTGATCGTGTCTCAATGACATAGCCATATAGCTACACAGCACGACACAACGCGGCAATAGTGTTCAATTAATATACGGCGTTTAGGGAGACATAGCAAGCATACGTAACGCCACACAGGAAACCGCGATATGGCTCACCAGGCCCGGTTCACGATTCTGGCAACTGGCACGGCTGTCGGAGCTCCGCCGAATATACCCACCTGTCTGACGCGTGCGCACGCGCGGGGATACAGGTTCCTGCCGGCTGGCGCTGGCCGTGGTGAGAGAGAGTCACCCATCGCCTATACATACACACAGACAGTTCGGCATCGGAGTTGCCATAGCTGGACATTAGGGGCTATAAGCGCTCTTTCGGATGACGAAGTTGGTTTGAGGTACCAACGGTAATGGTTACTGGTAATTGGTGGGGATAAGAGCGCTTTGTTTGGGTTGTATTATACCCACACAAACACATATCGGTATAATACCAACCTGTTATTGTACTATTTATTATTGTTACGTACATTAAAATGCACTTGCGCCGCACGAGCCTACGCGGTGGGCGACAGAACTTCCCTCGCATATGTACAAGCCCAACGGTCGCGCAAAACGCACATATGTTGTAGCTCTCTTTTATTTTTGTTTGGGCTGTGCTCCCTCGCTTGCCCCCCTCGGTAGTCATATGCCTCTCTCTTAGTTGTGCCAAGCGGTATAAGATCTCACAGGCCCGGGACGACCGGGAAAGGGGAAGGGGGGTTTGAACTCTTACAGTTGTCTGTACACTAATAGTTGGTCATCACTGTGAATCGAGACGCTACTACTGGAGGTGAGGTTATACGCGGTGTTCCGTTTTGGGCGAAGCGCAAGGGGAGAAATGCTTTTTGCGGGCGAGACAACTCGCTGATCTTTGGGGGGAGGGGGGGTCTCGCAAAAAGCACCGATTTTTCACCTTCCCAATTGGATATAATGGCGTCAAAGGCCCAAAACCTTAAATATTCGACCTGAGGAACCCATCCCGTACTTAACCGCATTGAAATACCACCGGGTCTCTTTTGGCTGAGTTTCTTTCCCTTTCTCCCCAACCATCGCTGACTGGGTTTTTTGCTCTCTCGTTTGATCACTTCGCGATATTTATTATATTCCAGTGGTTTTGTAAACCCCTAAAATCGGAGACCCACATTTTTTGTTATAAATACCCCGTTTCACCCAGTGGTGCCGCTTTTTTTGTTGTTTTGTCACACATTAGCTGGACCCTATCAAATCAAATCTTTGCTCTTCGCCAGCGAGTATACAAGTCTTGGTCCTCTTGAAATCGATTCTGTGGACTTACTATCGATTTTTTTCTTTTCCTTTCTCGTTTATTAATAGCGTGCCAAAAAAACTCTAACTAAAGCTAAACTCCTGAGCTAAATATTTTTGTGCACAATGATGAGCTCGGCTATCCCTATAGATATTTCGTACCAGCGTAATAGCTCGCAGTTTGCTCAGCCCCAGCGATTCCGTAGAGAGTCGGTGGCCCACTCACAGGGTATGGGTGGCGTTTCCTGGGGCGGCATGTCTGTCGGATCGTGGCTTCGTGATGAGTATGTTGAAAAGTTACACTAGGAGAAGAAGTGGAGGTCGATAAGGAATAGGTTTTTGTTCGTCGATCGCTTGCTCCTATTGATATGAAAAATGATTTTTTACTAACTAGGAGATAGAGTGCTGTTTAACAATGCGCCGCAGGCCCACCACCACCATCACGGGCAGCTCCAGCACCACCAACAGCACCAGCAGATGTCAATGTCGCCCATCCATTCGTCGTCCTACCTACCAAACCTTGAAGCTGACTTTTGTAAAGACTATTCGTGTTGTGGCCAGACGCTCCCTACACTCCATGATTTGCTTAGACACTACGAGGAGGCACATATTGCACCCTCACCACCAGTGGAGCCACCTGTCATGAAGCGTATGCAGTCGCTTGAGGCGGTTTCTACCAATGAAGTGTTTTTGTCCCCTGCGTCGTCGACCCACAACCATGGTAACAATAATAATGCCAATACCAACAATAACAGCGGTGCAGGTACTCCTATGATGATGGATGAGGACGACGACATGTGCATTGACGATCCGGCGCGACATTTGTATGTAATGGAGCGTGGTGAGCACAAGCCATTCAAATGTCCCGTTATTGGCTGCGACAAGACGTACAAGAACCAGAACGGCCTCAAATACCACCGACTACACGGCCACCAGAATCAGACGTTGCTCCTCAATGAAGACGGTACTTACAGCATCATCGACCCGCTTTCAAACACGCCGTACCCAGAAGGTATGGGCATGGAAAAAGACAAGCCTTATCGATGCGAGGTGTGTGGTAAGCGATATAAGAACCTCAATGGACTCAAATACCACCGGGGCCACTCGACGCATTAAAAAAAGGCTCCCCCTCTCGAAAAACTCCCCCTCATGACGATTTTTATTTATTTATTTACGACGAACTCTCTGCATCGAAACTAACAGTTATCTCCCCTCCCGCTTTCTCCGGTCGCCTTTTCTGATCGAATTGATCCCCGCTCTCCCTTTCTCTTCGAATTGGTGTGTTGCTATTTTTCAAAAGTTTTTTTGGTTTTTTTCTGCTTGGTATTTTAATTTTTTCATATGTGTAAATCTTATAGATTATAAATCTAAAAGTTTGGTTTACCGATACTGTATTCGAGGGCCAGCCCTCGAGCTCCCGTAGTTGGGGGCTCTGCCCCCAAACCCCCGTCAACCAGACCTCTCCGCGTAGCGGAGCCCCAGGGGGGGTTTGGGGGGGACTGGCCCCCCCATTAGTACTAGTACGATAGTTGTTTGGTACTTCGATAGAATCGCTGGTCCCCAAACCTTCGTCAACCAGACCTCTCCGCGTAGCGGAGCCCCAGGGGGGTTTGGGGGGACTGGTCCCCCCATTAGTGCTGGTAGTACGATAATTGTTCGGTACTTTTGATGGAATTCGCTGGTAATCAATTCCCCCCTTTATTCATGGTGGTGGGTAGTACGGCGAAATGCGCCGTCGTCTATCCGCGTTGGATTTCCAAAAGGGCCAAATGCCGGGTTATCCCGCGGACCAGTTTCAAATGTCGCCGACGATATTCACCGCTAGCGTAGCGATATTTTTTTGGTTCACATAATTTCATAAAACCGTTGGATCAATATGCATTGGGGGGTTTGCTTTTAACGACGGATATCGCCACTTCGGCCGCGGGTCGGGGGAGGCGGCGATGAGTTACTAAGGGGCGAACTGTCTCGGAAGACCAGCGTAAGCCGCTTTTGACGGCACCCTAACTGGCCGGTGCTTATTGTCTGCCCATATTCATGGCTCTCGGCTATCTGGAATATTCTAATCGGGTTTTAGCCTTTTGCCGGAGGCTAGTCCGGTATGAAGGAGGTGTTCTACCTCGGCTACAAAGGTATTACGAAAGACTGTGTTGGAGGTACGAGAGCTTATCTTAGCAATTTAATGTTTGGTGATGAGTAGATTGAGTTTGACGTTCGCCGGCAGAGGCTAGTAATCCGCCAATGAGGCAATATGGAACTTCCATTTCTGGTGAATTTATCTACAATCCGCCTTATAATACCAGTCTTGTGGACTGTCAATATACCGAGTTTCTGGGGTGGGTTTCTAATTTCTAATCAGTAGATCTGGCCATGATTAGGCTCCGGACATTAGGCTCTGGAATTAGAAGGTAGTAGGGCTCTTGGTAGTGAGCTAGGCATTAGGCTTCGCGTATCCGACCCGGACAACCCCCGCGAAACGAGTTTTAGTCTCGCGGATAAATCCAAATGGCACATGAATACGTCTAGTTTGCTTTGTGGCCTGTGATCCAACGCCTTACATATATTCAATGTGCTTAGGAGCCTGTATGATGGTAACAGGTACAGGTTACCACTTTACAGGCATACGTACGTAATGCCATGCTATGTTGATATTTTTTTTTCTTTTCTGACAAAAATATAGCCCACCAGTTAGTCCAGCATCAATTTACTCTATATATAGTAATTAATTGAAAAAGTCATTTAATCCTACATTGCTACTTTAATAATTATTACATGAAGTTATTCGACACTTGTTGGTTGACAATTTTTGAGATTTGTTTTTTTTCAGGGCTCAGTTGATCTGCATTGATCATCTTAACCGATCTTTTAATTTCAGACATTGTGTTCATATGCACGCATTCACACATTAACATATGTTGCCCGCGCAAAACATGCGTGCATGAGTTGCATGTACATGTATGACGCATTTGATCCATATGGTGTGTTAGAAGTATGCCATGCGCTGCAGTCACGCGCGTACGCCTAATGCTGTCTTGCCACTGTTCCTCGCGTGCGCACGCGAATGAATTTTTTTGACCTTCGCGTGCGCCTGCGAGATCAAAATTTTTCGACCAAAAAAGATATCGACATCAGCAGGATTCGAACCTGCGCGGGAAATCCCAAAAGATGCCCGACTTTGTTCGAGAGAACTATTCGAGTCTTTCGCCTTAACCACTCGGCCATAATGCCTTTAACTGAACATTGTTTTCTTAAGCTCGTTGTAAAGCAGAAAAGGGACCTCAAAAAAGTCACGTGACTTAGCATCACGTGATTCATTTTTCAAATCAACTTTACGAGCTGGAAACTCGTCTATTTGGACTATTTATGGGGCTAGCTTGAATTGCGCGGTGTAAATTTCCCTTATCATTGATTATATCCTTTATTTTTGGTGCTATTTTCTGAGTTTTTTGACGATCTTAAATTCTGTACCCCTCAAAATGCGTGCAATTATTCTCAAATTCTGCAGTTCTGTAAAAAAATTCAATCTATCTGTGCCCTTAACACGTTGAAACCGTACTATAAATACAGGCTTTTCTGATAACTCAACCTACTCATCCGATAAGTAAAACATTTCAAACGAGTTAACGCTATCGCAAATCAATGAAAATTACTGAAAAACATTTGGCTTAGCGGGCCGATTACGGCCATTGCACTATAGACACAAGAGGAAGCCATTTCTCTAGGGAAACAGTAATACACGAAAAAATCACTACACATACCAACTAAAAATGCTAGCCACCAAAATAAGAGAATTCATCTAATGTGGTACGGTAATGCGAAACGTACGATACTTGCGGTTATTACCGGGATAATCGGTAAAATCGGCAATATCGCTCACTTCTGAGGCATAGCGAATTTAAAATTACAGTATGTAATTGGCTGCAATGCTTCAAAAACTCCATATGCCAGTCAGCCGCCTCGAAACAGGCGGGTCAAAATGTGATATGCAGGGTATCCCCCGCGGGAATCAGCACAACCCCCCACTCTGGCAGATCGGAGGCTGCATCAACCCCGCTTCCGACTCAGATCAGATATAAACCGAGAAAACGGTATGGAATCAGTAACGAAAAAAAAAGTGATATGTCGTTTCCAAACAAGACTCTTGATATCCTCAGCAAGGCTGAAGCAGGCAACTATGGCGTGCCTTGCGTGAACTGCTATAATACAGACGGTGTGCTGGGCACCATCCGAGCGGCCGAAGCCAAGAACTCACCGGCCATGATCCAGGTGTTCCCGTGGTCCATTCATCAGTTCGGGTCGCTCTTCATCAACTTCTGTGTCGATGCGTGCCGAAATGCAAAGGTTCCGGTCGCCCTGCATCTCGATCACGCCATGGAGGAGGACATCATCCTGCGTGCCATTGACATGGGATTTGACTCCGTCATGATTGACATGTCACGGCTTTCCCCCGAGGAGAATAAAATACAGACCAAGAAACTCGCTGCGATTGCCCATTCCAAACAGGTTGCCACCGAGGCTGAGCTTGGAAGAATTGACGGTGCCGAAGACGGCGTCTTGCCAAGCGCAGCAAAGATCCAGGCGCTCATCACCAAGCCGGAAGAGGCAAGTTCGTACGTCAATGACACTGGCGTCACAATGCTTGCCCCATCCTTCGGCAATATCCACGGTGACTATCACTGCGACCCGAGGGAAGTCATTGACTTTGGTGCCTTAGAGAAGATTCGAGATGCATTGGCAGGGAGTGTACCAATTGTTCTCCATGGGACAAATGACTTTGATGAGGAGCTTGTCCAGCGGTGTGTGCGCCTTGGAGTACGCAAGTTCAACATCAACAAGATCGCCGCACAGGACTACTATGAATTCCTCGAGCGGTCCTACGGCAAAGTTGAACTGACTAAAGTCATTGAGGGGAGCATTGACGAGTTCCAGAAGGGGGTGGAGCGGGTAATTGATTGGCTAGGAAGTGGTGGGAAGGCCTAATAGGTCTGCATATTATATAGCATGTCTTCATAGCATATCGCAACACGCTAGCTGATAGATGAAAAAACACAGAAGAGGCTTCACTGAAACTAGAGAGGTGGAGAACCTGCCGTCACAGTGGGTCCACTAGCCCGGTTCACCATAGTAGGGTAGAGCTAATGTGAGCGGAAGGTCGTGTTAGGTCCGCATACACTAGCAGTCCACTATAGTAGTTCACTATAGTAGCAGTAGGGGCATTGAGCTACTGTGAGGGGAAGGGTCGTGTTAGGTCCGCATATGCTAACAATAAAGGATAGTCTACTAGGGGGGGGGAATGTGATACGTGATGGCTATGGAACGGCTCCAGACAGAAGAGGTAACCAGGCATTCCAGATTGGTTGATAGACAGTACTAACAGCTGTTAAGCTCGAGAGGAGTATAAATATATATATATATATATATCTGAATACAAGTCCGCTGTATATACTCGTCTGTTCAAAAGACATTTCAGATATTTGCTCACCTATCAAAAGAAGGCCAGCAATGTCGAGCGAAGAAGAGAACCAGTATTACAGGGCTGCTTGTAAACGAATCGTCCATGAACTTGACTGCCTCTCTCGGGGGAACCAGGCAAGCTATTGCCTCGTGCTCATCTCGCCGAACGAAGCTACCAATATCCATTCCAACCCTGAGATGGAGCAATTCGTCCAAAAGTTCCTCCAGGAAGAAGATGTATATGACTACGTTAGTAGAAACGAAGTTCTGCCCTCCAGGAACCTGCAACGGCCACACCCCGTCCCCGAGCACACCATCGACCTCTCCAAACCAGCGGAGGTTGAGTACTATCTTGAGGAATGCCTCATTTCGCTGCAGCAACAGGCATGCAAGACCATTTCCAAGGCATGGGTGCGGGCCATCGAACCTCGCAAGCAGACCCATTATCCATACAAACTGGGCGACCACACCAAGCCTCATTGGTGGCCTGAGCATGTTCGACACAAGGAGCCTGATCACCTCATGAAACCGGAGCGCATTCGCCTGCTCATCTGTCTACTACGATGCAAGCTAATCACCATTGACAGACTCCGGCGAGCCACAGACGAGTGCATGAGCCTTCTTAAAAGAGTGCGTCTCCCTCTCCTCGAGGAAGTGTACCATGTCGCCTATATGGAGCGGATGTATTACAGCGGCAAGACGCAGGAGTCCAAGATTGCTGTGTCTTTCATGAACGAGCGCGTCAAACAGGGCATCAAAATCAGGTCAAAATGGGCCCAAATATCTCAGAAGCCCCAGAACACCGGGCCAAAACCAATACCGAGACCACCGATTAGACCAAGACCGCCAGTTAACCGCCCGGAGGTTCTCACGCCTCCTCCATCCTCATCAACGAGCGAGATTACTACACGGGTCTCGACTCCGGAGCCCATACGGGCAAATATTCCTTCTCAAGAGCCCCATTCCCCGGTTTCCAATACTAATGATGGCAGTGCTCCTTCTACGCCTCTTCCAATTAAGGACGGAGACGACACTGACAAGCATTCCTCCGAGATGGTTCGTTTGAAGCAAGAGTCAACCTCGCCACTACTTATCTCGGAAACAGTCTCTGAGAGTTCGCTGGATGCGTCACAATCCGACCATTCGATTGCTTTCCTCGGCTCGAACAGTTCATATGTGCAGTCAACTCCATCATCCTCGGCGATTCCGAACTCGTGCAGCTACCATGAAGTCGCTTCTTGCGCCTTTGGCAGTCCATTCTGTCCTCATTCTAACCCGGTCTACCCCAATTTCTTCTACAATCCCACTGCAGGGTGGCCGTCTGATCCATTGATGCAGTTTTCCGGTTATTTCCTGCCCCAGCCGCCTCCTGCTTCTTCTGTGTCATGCTCGAGCCCTGCTTTAAAACACGCACAGCCGCTGAATTTCACGCCAATTATGACCCCTAGTTCTCTCCGCAGGCTTGATGATGATACCCCAACCAAATCCCAATAATCCTTTGTCGACCGTTAATACCTGGTAAATAATTTTAATCAATTTTAGTCGACATACCATTTTGCCAAGTTACAGGGAAGATTCCTTGTACTAAATTGACAGATCTAAGATCGACAGTGACCCCTGACAAATATGAGATTTATGCATCGAGAACAAAACAAATCTATTCATATCTAAAACGACAAGGACTACAATTGATATCCACCAAGCCCGCGAAATGAAATTTATCACCGGTTTATAGTCCGCAGAATACTCTATATCAAGTTAATCGAGGTTTACAGGAATGAAATACTGTTGTAGATATATAGGACGCATGGTAAAAAATAAAAAGACAATAACGTACTATTGTTGCAGTATCATACAAATAAGCTAGTTACTCTTGATTAGCTTTGATCTAACCTGGTCTAATCGCACTTCGTAGAGACCTTTGTACACTTTTCTGACAAGTTCAGGAGGGAAACGGATATGTTCGAAATGTGTTTTGATGAAAAATCTCTCCATTTGAGGGAGCCTCTTCACAAGTGGTTCCACATGAACGAGCTCTTCGTTTTATTCCATAGAAACCGTAAGGGTCTTGAACTCCATCGACGGAGAAGGGCCTTGAGAAGCTCTGAAAAGAAGTTGGCCCTATTCAGAGCACTATCAGAGTACATTTCCAGCTCGCCGTGGACTTTCTCAAACGCTTTGGTGAGACGATGAATCATGTTTTCGCTGACAGAAGATAGGCGCATTGACTCGAAAAACTCGCTCTGGTTAACCAAAGATATGAAGCGGTCGACATCGTCATTCTCTGCGAAATTCGAAAAGTGAATACTTGTTAACATCGGCACTTTTGCATGAACTTTAACCGGTCCATCAATGTCGAGTGAACTGACATTGTCTCCTATAACTGCCAGAGAGATTTTGCTATATGCTTCCACAGTGACACGTTCGACAGAGTCCGGGAGGCTGCACACATAATTACGTTCTAGAGCATCTTCCCGCTCAAAACATAAAGCGAGGCCTTTTAACTGAGTACAGTATTTTAGCCTTTCGATGACTATTCCAATTGCTCTGGAAGAGCCAGAGAAATCAAGCTCCACTATATATCTGCCTAGTTCCTCGAACAGGTTCAGGTATGGGGCCTTACGTCCAAGCATCAAGCTAATGTTGAACTTACTGACAGGCTTTGTAGCAACTCTCGCCCTGCTGATAATACATCTTCAACGAACTGTAACCCAGGATGAAAACCGTTGCTATTAAGTCTGCAGTCGTAGTACAATTCTACTGATGGATTGCAATTGCCCGATAAGCTTGTACAGATATCAACCCATTTCTTAACAAAGGACTCCAAATAGAATACTTCCTGAATGGCGATAATAACATGGGTGATTTCACTGGCTTTGTTCCAGAGCAGGGAAAGTATCTTGGGTAGACTCTTGCAATCAGACACAGGATCCCCATTGGAGTCGGAAAAAGTATCTTGTCCCATATCTATAGAGAGGACTCTTATATGGTCCATGTACCGACCTAATAGTTCTGCAATTTCATCTGTTATCTGATAGCGAAAGGCGGCATTTTCGAGACTGCCATTGCCAGCGAGAATATTTACCTTTCTCCATAAAAGCCACAGTGAGATTTCATTTATTAAGCGACATGTTAAATGCAGATTGGAAACATCCTCTGGACGAGAGTATTTCACAATCTGTTCCCAGATTTCTATTGGAAGCGAAGTGATCATGGTTAAGGCCGATGTGAATTTTTCTTTTTAAATGTACCCCAGGGGGTGTACCAGTTATTTCACCGTTTGATAATGTCTCGGCCCGACCAATCTCCGAAGCTAGTCAGAAAACACCCCCTTCCAACCTCAAATGCATTGCGGACCAGCTTCAAAGAGTTCCGGGGCTATTGAAATTGAATTTATATAGTTAAATTTACATTCCACACATTGTGGTCAATTGGCGAGTTGATATTTAGCAAACGCCTGCCAAATATGAGATTTCTGTTAAGTCTACGGTAATGATGACATCCAGCTATAAAATGGCGATAAGGAATCCAATTAGCAGCCACCAGCCTCTCCAAAGAGGATCTGCTACCGGTATAAAATCTTCATATTACCCTTTCAGTTAACTGAGTATAATGGAATATTGCTGTTGCTATATCGTACGTGTGGTTGCAACTAGAAACGCACTATCGATGGAGTACCATGGCTGACGTAGATTGGAAATACTATTTCGGTCACAATATCGCACAGTAAAAAAAATGTTCCCTGATTTCGATTGTAACTGACGACGAGACCATGGTTGATATGCGAACAGGGTAAGTAAGCTTCAACTGACATGCTTTACATTTAAACTGCAGTAGACCCATTAAAAGGATTGGCCCCTTTGTAATTCTAAGAGGGTACTTAGCGAATTGACTTTTCCTCGCATCTAGAATCGCTGAGCTGCCGAGTAATAGCTTATCATCTACGCAGTCTCGCCCCACATTACCTTCCTCTTGGTTCGAAAGGTGTGAACTGGACACACAACAGAAAGATGGCACTGCATAGGAGGTAAGATAATGGCACAATTAACACAAAATCTCAGACTACGGAAATAACGATGGCATTGAATAGCCTTCTATCTGGTAGGCAACATGGGGTTTGTTGCAACCCACCCGCACCAAACGCGGCGGGCCACGTTGAGGATTGCCTATATATAGAGGCCTAAGCCCCCCTTTCTCAGCCGCAGAACCTAATGATCACTCCACCTTTCATATTTTCCCCCATTGGCTTTACAGCTGTCTACCCCGAATCCCTCAGGAATGACCGGAATGACCAATAATATTCCCGCAAATAAGGCCTAGCCTAGCGACCATATGCCAATGTTTGTTGATATTTTCTAGATATACCCAGACATGCGGTAGGACGAGTGGCCGACTTTGTTTGTTGTCGTGGCGCGCATAAGCGTGCGCGAGGTATTAGGGTCCGAAAGAGGCACTGCTCTGCAAGCCACCCCTGCCTTACATTTTCGCCAGACCGAAACCCGTTAGGGACCAGTTGCAACGATATTTTCTTGTCAACTGGATATAACGGGTATTGTCGAATTTTTTGTAATTCAATCTTGAGAGATCAGGGGACATTCAGGATTTGGTAATATCTGGCTGAGCAAGGCGCTTTTTACTGCATTTCGGTCGAGATGACGCGAAGCGCTAGAATCGTGAGGCTGATAGCCGTGCTATGGATGCTCTGGGGCATGGCAAGCTGTGACGACCAGCCAGCATTGGTTGGCGAGCTCAATGTGACTCAGGTTATCAGCACGACGAACCAGACTGGCCAGCTGCCCTCGGATTTCATTCTGTCCGCCAACATCACGAGGGACAGCTCGATGATCGTCCGGGCCGATATATCCGCAATGACATCGACGACGGGCGTTTCGTTCACGACGGTCAACGGTATAAAGAGCATATGTTCGGGGTACCTAGTTCTGCAGCGGGATGACGACAACTACGCGTGGAACGAGATTGTTATGGTATCTTGCGACGACCGCGCCAAGGCTGGGGCTACGTTTGATGCACTCTCTACCCAGAACCCGCCATGCACGCTCATGTACTCTCTGACGAGCCAGGGATGCAACTTTACCAACATGGACAGCCAATTGACGACGCAGCTGGGCACTGTGTTCACTATGCTGTCGCGGTCGGCGTCCTATTCATTCGTAGACCGGCTGCGCAACACTAGTGCGCCCGAGTACGCCTATGTCAGTCCGAATTCGACGACGTACGAAGGTAATAGCGGCTCGGGGAGTAGTAGTGGTAGCTCTAGCCATTCCTCTTCATCGACGACGGCCATGGCCGTGTTGTATGCTATCACGGGCCTCATTGCCGTTCTCTTCCTATTTGTAATTGTCTCCGGAGCCATTCGTGTGCACAAGCATCCAGAACGGTACGGACTAGGTCCAGCAGATGCGGAAGATAATGAGTCGCAAGGGTTTGGAAGCTCGAGCCAGGTTTACGCCAATCGGGCCAAAGGGCTGGCAAGGGCTGTTTTGGACTCAATTCCGCTCGTTCGATTCCAGGTCGATGCCAACAGCCAGTCTCCACGGATGGACGATTCAAGGACAGAGGACAAAGAGGCGCGAGCTGAGAGCTACGAGCTTCAGCGAAGTGCCAATTCATCAGACCCAAATATCGTTACTACTACCAATGTTGAAGCATCGCGCGTGCTGATAGCTAGTAGAGAGGAGCCTGACTGTCCTATATGCTTTGAAGGATTCAAGGATGGGGACATATTACGGGTTTTACCTTGTAAGCACAAGTTCCACGCCGAGTGCGTTGATCCGTGGCTGCTCAATAGTTCATCGTTGTGTCCACTGTGTCGTGTGGACTTGAGTCTTTCGAGAGAGGAGCAGGTATCAGAGGCACCTCCAAATACGGTTCGCGGTGAGAATGGCGAGCAAATTGTCATTCCACCCGGTTACGAGATTGAAACTTCGATGTTCAACCGGTTTTTGGACATTTGGAACGCGCAATTGCTTCCGCGAGAATCGCGCCAGCAGGTTCTGGCCCGGTTCCACCACGAAGCAGAGCTGAGACGGCAATTGACGTCGTCACGACAATCGGACGAGGAGCAGAACAGGAGTCGGTGGGTGCGCTTTGTTAATTCACGACGCATGCTCCACCGCCGTCAGCAGTCGTTAACTACTGATCAGGCTGGTTCTGAAGGGGCCACTAGCTCAGGGGCTACCGAAAATGGTTCCACTCACCAAATTGCATCAAACGACCATTGACTTGCCCATCTTTTTGCATTTGTTTTATTTATTACCGGCACACGGTTTTATTTATTGTATCCTTTCGTTTTAATACTGGTGGACGCCAGAAGCCGATCGTTTATAGGTTGGATAATCTTTCATGATTCACAATTCATTCATTATTCGTTTATAATTCATTCTCTATTTACAATTCGTCATTGAACCTTGGTACCAGGTGTGGCCCTCAAAAAATCTGCTCCGTTAATTGTGGAGAGCATGCTCCCGGTAACGAGGTCTATCTAGGATAGATCAATCCTAAAAGCTGAGTTCGTAATTAGAATATTCCACTGACTAATATGCTATATACTGTAATAGTGAAATGATCTATTATAGAATCAGCTTGAGCCGTCTTCTCCTCTAGCCTTCGTCCACTCTCCTGCACCCGATTCACGAGGCCCTACGGCTTCAGTTGTAGCAGTAGCGGTGGCAGAATAAGAAGCCAGCTCCTCCTGCTCATCCTTGTCTTCGGCTTGAAGCCTGTCTACATCCTGGGGAATTGCTTCCCGTCTATAACTCGTAATTCGCTTGAGTACCGTCACAAGATCGGCCTCAGAAATCTTGTCTCTCGGAAGAGCCTTCTCCTTATCTCGAACATAGCGCCTCGTAACATCCGTTGCGCCTTCCGCAGAAAACCCAATGCAATAGGCCATGCGCTTCCCCCAACCCTTCTCGTACAATGTAGGCTTGTCCCACGCTTCCTCACACGAATCACAATGCACCCATCTCTTCTGCCTTTCTGAATAAACCTCCGTCCAGACGTGGTCCTCGCTGTTCCACACCCACCGCGCTCTGAGCCCCAATGCTCTGCACAACAACGTAAAACAGTTGGCCCACTCTCCACACCTGCCTCTACGGGTTTCTAGCAGCTTCCCTGGACTGCCGTAACGTGGTAACCTCTCAATTCTCTGGCACGAATTGCATTTGTATAATTCGGTAACACCAGCCCCATCGGCACGCTCTTGCGGCGATGGAGCCGTCCCACCCATACCAGAAGTCTCTCCATGGCACTGGGGGCACTGCGGCGAGTTCACCCAAGTGAAGAAGTCGTGCTTGAACCACTTGAGAAGCTCCATAACCAAATAGTCCTGGCTGCCCCAGGTAGCGTCTTCCGCTGCTCTGCGGTCAGATTCGCCAAACAATCGCTCTAGAGGCATCACCTCCAGCGCCCTGTCAAGCAGATCGCCATTCTCGTAGGCCAATGGCGTCTCCGAGAGCCGCTCTAGCTGGCCTGCGAACGGACTCGGGGACTTGTGGGACACATACTGGCGGTACTTCTGGCCCACGAGCCTCGCCAACGCAGCCGGATCCATTTAGTTCACTGGTATTACTTTTGCTATTGCCAAATCTGGCCTTCCCACACCAGTCGCTTGTCGCGTGTTCCTCTGCAGGAGATAATATGGATGGTCCACGGCCTTAGAGTTGACCTCCGTCACCCCGCCCCCTCATCATCAACAGATCACCAAATCAATCAGAACCGACCACCTATCAACCACCACGACTCTCCCCGACGGTCCATAGCTTTGTGAGGTCTCATTTTTCATTGAGAAGCAAGGATTCCGTATAAAGCTGGGGTAATCGAGTTTTCAGTTCACTTGCACGATGGGCGCAGTGGACGCACACTTTATAAACAGTGCCAAGGGCCCAGGGTGGGAGTGCCGTGGACGGCTCCTTTTTACGACTCCTACGCTGGTGACCAGCGATGAGCTGCTCGAAGGGTACACCCCGGAGTACCCCGATGCGGCGAAGCTGAGGTCCTCCTGGCACAACCTGATAGATCTATGCCAACACGAAGATTCCCGGATATACCTGCGCCTCGTGCTGCCTGAAATCACACATACTGGGGAGCGGCGCATTAGAGAGCACCTCAAGAAGTTCAGGCGGCTATACAAGCACTTTTCCAAGTTCAGCGGGGTCGAGATAGACCTGACAAACGGGTTTCTTCACTCCGTGTGCCAGAACGGATCAGTTCCACTGAAAAGGCAGGAAGATTACCTTCAGAGCGTTCTGTCGAGCATCACCGAGACTACGAACCTGGGAATCAGTATAAGATTGTCGTTTCTGCGACACATTCATCTTCTGACGAGTTCGCGTGTGCTGTTCAGCAAGTGCGTCTCGCTAGTGCATCTGGTAGACATCAATCCGTCGTTTCTGAACCACACTGCCATGTTGAGCCTCCTTTCTTATTACGATGGGTCGGATCCGCCAATTAGGCCGTCTGATAGGTCGAGTTTTGATGGTGATGTGCTGCTGTACCGCATTGAAGTGCTGCGCAAAATTTCGGGACACACTGATCTCGGGACAGAGGCATTCCTCAAACCCCCATTGACGACGATGCCTGTTTTGGCCAAAAACGACGTGTTGCCTAATGTGCTTAATGTCGCTGCTGCGACAAGCGTCGACTATAACGGGCTCATGATGCGCCGCTCGCCAATACTACGGGCCCCGAGCCCCATGAAGCGCCGGAAAACCGGGTTTCAGGACGAGCTCGAGCCGTTTAGCCCCGAATTGAGCGAGATGAGACCGGCTTCGAGCGTGGTACAGCTGTGGGCGTGGGGATGGACGATTCTCATTATTGTCTGGTCCGTCTTTCTCATTGGCATTGGGTCTTTCTTTGGCGTTTTTCAATCTGTGCCGAAAGTCCAAAACTACGCCCAGTACGAGAAAGAGACCGGGTACCCTATCCCCGTGTACTATCCGACGCTGATATTCCTATGCATCGTTGTGGCGTGGGTGTGGTGCATCGTGTCCTGGATGGGCATGAAGTTCTTCCGCCATGCTAAAGGCGGTATTAACAATAATTAACGACTTCCTTACGAACTAGATCTGACCTTTCGACGACCCTTAATGACTAGCTTTAATGAACTCTACTTAATATTACTAGCCTTTTAATTTTGTCTCTCTCCGATACTCTATGTACCAATTTTCAACAGCATGGCCGTAAATCGGCAGGGTCTAAGCTTGGATCCACTACTAGAAAGAGGAGTATCTAGTAATGTTATGTTTCTCAATAAGAGTAACGCACAGATTGTGTCGATCTCCTGATGATGTCAATGGACATCACCAGTTGATTTACGGAGAACCTTGATGATCAAAATACGGTGATGCGTGATGTCTCTAAACGACATGACATGGGCGTGAAGATTTGGTCGAACACCGATATGTGTAGCTACTCCGCCTTTGATATGTATAGTTTACTAAAGCTATTGTGCGGAGGAGCCAATGCCGCTCGACTTTCGACTCATGCACGGCGTGTGATCGGCCCCAGTTAAGTCTTTCAAATGTCACTCATTGAAGAACCGTTCGCAGTATGTCTCAATTTGCCAATGCCTCGATTTTCTGTAAGGGCGAAACCAGAAGCTCATTGCGTTAGCCAAAAATTATTTACAGTACCCGCAGCGGCACAATGTCAAGCCTTTTAACGAGCATACAGGGAATAGCTGAACATTACCCTCTCATCGCAATTGTCACGGTATGTAATGTTTATATGCCGCACAGTTCGAAACTGATTGACGAGTGAGTTTCTAACCCACGTTGAGCAAATGCCACTCAAAAAGCCTTATGTGGGTCGTGCAGGTGCTATCATTCAACTTTGTGGATTTTCGTAAAAATGGTCCAGGGATCCGCTATCGAGATCCGCCACATCGCTGGATACCAAAAGAGGAACTCAGTTTGACGAGATTTCCGTTCCAATTTTAACGATTCTATATCAGTGCTTAGCGGCAATGTAACGGTTCTACGACAATTTCACAAAATCATTGGAAAACTAAACGAGAGTAATGTAAATACTAAGTAGAAGATAGAGCACGAGCAAGGAAGTGAACTGATTGGAAGCGGAATATTTTTATCGTGCCACCATATAAGACGTGAAGTACTAATCGAGGACTTTGCTCGCTGATTTCTGTCATTGTGTAGGATAAAATAAGTTCATAGTGAGCATTATTTGGTGATCCAAGCTGGTTTGATAATGTGAAGGCACACAAAATTAGCGGAATTGGGATTCCGGTTTCCAGCCTCAGTATAAAATGACACGGGTAAGCGATTAGCTCACTGCGAGCTCCATTTATTATGACTTCCGACGCATACAACTGTGGCCCATATCATTTCTAATTAAGGTATCGACACATAAAAAGCATGTTAGAAAAGCATACTACCGGTATACTAGTAGGTACCCCCACAATGACAGTTATACGAATCTCCAATTCATTTGTTTCCTTGCTTTGAACTGTATTAAACTGTTGATAAAACAAAGACTTCTTGAATATTTGCTTTCTTATCTTTATCCATTATTTCAAATATCAAGAATTGTCCTTACCACGTTGCGATGTTATAATAGCCGACCTTAGGACAATAGCATGAAAATTCGATTTGAAAGCTACACTTGCTATTGATCGCCGCTTTCTTGAATAAGATATAAAATAATTCCACTCCCGCGAATAGGATAAGGACAAATAGAGTGCAATTATAAAGGACAAGTGGAGATAATGGCGATAGTGCACACCTTGGTAGTTCTTGCGTGATACCACCACCCACAACAACCCATATGTAATACGCAACAATGCTGATCCTGTGGGACATATAAAATACGCCCCTTCTCCTTTCTATGTCTCTAGAACATTTTTTTTCCTTCCCCAGTTGGCCCCTGCCTTACAATTGCATGCTACAACTCTATAAGAATTGTACCTCTATGCGGTAGTATGGTTGCCTGTGACTACCCGCATACTATTCAGCCGTGCAACTGCCGTCGGTTGCCCGAGACCTTCTCATGCAAGATTGAAATTTTAACGGTTTTAATGCCTTAAAATAACCTGACATCTCTCCCCCTGAATATCAACAAAATTATCTTAAGAGATGAAATTCTGAAACGATTTACTGCCCAACACAGACGAGAGCCCATAGCTCGCGGTGAAAGTAGCTTGCAACAGCCGTTCGACACGGCCTCGGTCATGACCTACGAGACGCTCATCAACAACCAAGAAAGTGACAACGGATCTGACCAGCTGAGTGTGTATATTCATCTGATGCAGCTACCTATGTGTCGAGACGCTACAATATCTGGGCTAAGCGGTACACAGTGCCCGTCTATGCTACGCGGTTCAAGGCCGGTATTACCGTGTACGATTCCGAAGACGTTGCGAAGCAGGCCCGATCAGGATCTCCTGTCTCGTGCATGCATTGTGTAGTGCCCAAGCATGTGCCTTTCTCGAGGACCAAGACGCCATATATGTCGATATTCCACCAGAAGACGCGGGGCGCAAGGTGCCTCCTGGCAGATTCACTGGACGATTCGACTCAGATCAGCGAGAGCGATGAATTGTACTGTCACGTGTGGCAGAAGATTCTCTCCAACGATCAGGTTGTGTATACCATGGATCTGCCTGAGGGGCCCATAATCATGCTGAATACGGATTCCAAGTCGTTGACAGAGATTGCGCTAGCGGGCGGACGGCGAGTCCTTACATGGCACGGCACGCCTGGGCTGGCGTCTACGTTTGGGTCTGGCTTCTTTGAGCTCAAGGACGGTGATGCACCGGTAGCGCTGTACTATTCTACGGTGAGCAAGGCGCTGGCCAAGACGCGGAAGGTCGGCGAGTTTATTATCTGGGAGCCTGAATTGGCCGATTTGATTGTGGCCATGGGGCTAATTCTACGAGAACAAAAACAGCGCAAGAACTTCGAAAGAAATCATGTGGTTGTTAAGGGATAACTATCCAAAAAAAACTACATACTTTTTCAAGCTTTAAGGAGGTTTTAAGTCGTGATCTAGTTGCCTAGGAACTCGCACAGCTTCTTGGTGTAGGCAGTCTTGGCGTCGTCCATGTACCCGCTCTGGGGGAAGAGCTTGAGCTGGTCCTCGGTGCTGAAAGTACCCAGTCTGACAGTTGCGACACCTGGCTGGCCCTCAGCGTTGGCCATGATGCCAGTGAAGCAACGAGCGCAGAAGTAGAACGTCTTTGGCTTGCCGGAAGCGACTTTAGTCGTGACGTAGGTGGCCATTTTGCCCTTAGTTTCGATGTCCTCTTCATTGACTACAAGAATTGCTTCGCCGGGGCCCGAGCTCGCCGTAGCACAGTCCTCGCAGAAGCAGACGCAGCTGCCCTGTGGTTCGTTCTTGATGGTAATCTTGACATCGCCGCAGATGCATTCACCCTGATATGGAGCCATTGTTGATTTATTCACTGGTTATTTTGGAGTTGGTGTGATGATAGGACGTTCCTCAGTCCTTGTGGAGGAGTATTTATAGTCCTTTGCCTGGCTGGTCCATGTCTTGCTGATCACCTAGTTCTGATATGTCCGATGCGTAGGGGGGTTTTGTCCCCGACCGCCTAAAATCCGTGACCGCCTAGAAACTCTGACAAAGCGACTTTTTGCGCTGGACCGGTCATGATGAGTCACTGGAGAGCAGGGTACCGGCTGAAAATTGCACCTGTTTCTACAACTTGTTATTCAATGCTGTAGAGTGGCTCCTTTTGGTGGTGAGTTCGTCTTATCGTGCCTACACATTATTAGGGGGGGGGGGGGCTCATAAACGTCTCAAGCGTAGGGGGCCTGGATAGTGTTGGAGCAATTGCGTGAACGAGTTTTGGCATTTTGGTGCTGGTTTGACACAATTGGTCCGGTTGAATATGGCCAAATTGATCCGACTGACTATGAAAGTGCTCCCCGACCGCCTAAAATCCGTGACCGCCTAGAAACTCTGACAAAGCGACTTTTCGCGCTGGACCGGTCATGATGAGTCACTGGAGATCAGGTTGAGTCACTGGAGAGCAGGGTACCGGCTGAAAATTGCACCTGTTTCTACAACTTGTTATTCAATGCTGTAGAGTGGCTCCTTTTGGTGGTGAGCTCGTCTTATCGTGCCTACACATTATTGCATTATTGGGAGGGGGGGTTCATGAACCTCTCAAGTGTACGGGGCCTGGATAGTGTTGGAGCAATTGTGTGAACGAGTTTTGGCATTTTGGTGCTGGTTTGACACAATTGGTCCGATTGAATATGGCCCAATTGATCCGATTGAGTATGAAAGTGCTTCCGATTGTTGAATCCCAAAAAAACGCCAGAAATATATTGCAAACGAAAAACCAAAAAAAACCTATATAAAAAGGGGGTGAAGAAAAAAGTCGAATCGAAGTAATATACATGCAAGAGTAGTCAACGTCTCATTTTGTCTGTTCAGACTGCTGTGGCAGCTGTGAGGTAGACAATTGGTGGAGGAGATTCCAATGATCGCTGGGTGATGAGGTTAGTAGGGTAATAGCCAGTGGGAGAGTTGGTCTCGAATGGTGGAGGGGCTTTGATGGTGACGACCGAAGGAAGATTATCACCGGAACTCTCTCCGGTAGCCTGGATAACTGGTTCCATGGCGGTAGTGTAGGTTTCAACGACGTTGGTCGTGAAGGTAGCTCCACTAGCGGTGACTGTGGTCTTCGTGGTCGCCGTTTTAGTAGCCACAGCTGGATCGTCACTCGAGTCTCCGTAGCCAGAGATGGTCATAACAATCTCGCCGACGGTTGGACTGGGGAAGTTGCTTCGTTTATCGGTTACGAGAGCAGCTGCAGTGACAGAGGGAGCAGATGCTCCTCTTGGAGTGCCTAGAATAATACCTCCAGTTAGAACTGGGTCCTCAGGGCCTGGAGTGCCAAGAGCAATGCCTTCGACGCCATTAACCGTCTGATATGCTTGGGACGCGAAGCCGTTAGTAGCGCCTTCCAAGGTCAGTGTAGCGGTTGGGCCGTCATCATCGGAAGACGTAGTCAAAGGAGAAGATGTAGTCAGACGGGAAGTGGTCGAACGGGAAGCACACTCTGCATAAACGGCCACGCCTTGCGGCGATTGCTAGCTGATACAAGCCCAAAACGCGACTTGGCCAGGGTCTGGAGCAGGTCCATGTCCCTCAGCTCTACCGCCGTTTCCACCGCGTGTAGCTTCATCTGCCTCTTCTCCTCAAGGCTGCCAATAGACGCATCGTCGTAGAGCGACTGCCCTATAGCGCTCTGCCTCATCTCTACCCAGTCACTCATGGTGCCATACGGGGGTTTGGGGGCTGGCCCCCAAGTCAATTGAAGTTGCGGTGTTTATTCATGGGGGGACAAGTCCCCCCAACCCCCCCTGGGGCTACGCTTCGCGGAGATACTCCAGCCATCAATTGATCTCTGCGAAGAGGGGCTACAGGGGTTTGGGGGCTGGCCCCCAAGTGAATAGAAGGAGTATTCATTGGACAATTCATAATATAGCCTCGAGCAGGTAAACATGTATCATAAGTCTCGGGTATTCCCAAGTCAGCGACGACGATTACAGGTCAGTGGATGAATGCAAGAGGGTCTGAAAACCATCCCCCAGTTCAAGATACTCAGCTGTGAAAACAGTCATGATCAATGCCCAGTCATGAACAGTGTCCATGTCCAAATGCTCCGGATCATCAGTAATCTTATGCCACACATCCGGGAATATTGCCGGAATCAAATGCAATACTGGCACGCCTCGCTGGAGGAAGGGAATGTGATCGTCGCCAATTCGGCCGCCCAATTGAAACGCTGGCGGACGCGGGAAGAACGTCTCGGCTCTTGACTTGAGCAGCCCTAGCTGCAGTAGCCGGTGCTGTGTCCTCGCCAACTCCTGGTGCAGCCAGTCAGTGCTTCTAAAGTAGCTTGGAATGTATGGGTTTGGCGCTCCCAAAAGATCCAGCAGCACCATGATATCAATTGTATCGAGCTTGGATCGTTTAGATGTACCGGCAGGATACTTCTGGCTTTCGAGGCTGCTAGCCATCTGCCGAGCGCCATAAATCGAATCAGTATCCGTCCAGTCCTTGAAGGCCTCCTCCCCGTCAAAGAAGACAATCTCCAACCCAGTTTTAGCGTCAGATGCCTTCTTCCATTTACTGTTGAGCGCCTTTTCAATTGTATTCACCACGTACATGAGCACGGCGCAGGGAACTGCACTGTCAATTGCGCCAATAAACCCTTCTGGCTCAAGCTTGGAATCATAATGTGCCGAAAGCATTAGTCTCTGGACATCTTCCTCCTTCACTCCGGGCGGGTCCCGGCTAGCAATGATATTAGTGAAGTGAACATCTTTTGCGATGGGAGTGTCTGCGGAGAACTCGTCTTTGGTTATCCGCCAGTCTTCCGACAGACCATCAAAGAAGCTGGTGAAGTGGGTTTGCACTTTTGTCGAATTTTCGGTACCAGGAGTCCTCACAATGAGAATAGGGGCAAGGTACCCATTTTCGTCGTCTCTTTGCAGGTAATCCAGCGGTGCGTGTGCCTTCTCGATTGCCAGGATCTGGCCGGTTGTAAGCTGTTTATACGCAGCCGCCCCGGCTGCCAGACACGTCAATATCCATTCAAATCTTTTCATGACCACCTTTTTGGGACTCTAGAATAAGATGGTTAGAGAGAAGCTCTATATTTTCCCTCTATAATCCCTGAAAGGAAAATACCGTCCATCGATCTCCAGTGGTATGTGTATATATCTGCTATCTCCAATTAAAGTGCTTAATTAAAAGAGCCCCCCGGTATATATGCGCTTGCGCAGGCAGGCAGGAGGTATTTTAGGAAGCTAAATAGGCTTCAGAATTACATGTAGCTGAGAGAATTATAATAGAGTATAGTAAATAGAATGTAAGTGTCAACTCGTACTATAGTACTGGGAAAAGCCGAGAGAGTAATCATTGGTTACAGTGGTTGGATGCTGAATTCTGAATCAATGGAACTTCAGAAACAACTCATGATATACGTGGACGTGGCGCATCAAAATGACCTGAAGTTTTAAGAATTGCAAATTGGCTCAAAAAATTTATCCCTATGCCTATAAATCTGGGGCTTTTCGCTAGATTCGGTAAACGATATAGAGTCCTGGCAGGATCCACACAAGCTGCGGGCAATATGTCTCAGATTTTCGCATTACATATATACTTCAGAACGGCACAGAATTGCTATGTATACATTAAAAATACACGAAGAGAAATGTGGATATTACTTTTTTATGCTCGGTAGTAAAGAAATCAATTGAAAATACAGCTTTAATGAATGTGCTGCATGCCCTTATATGTAACTCGCCGCTGAACGTGCGGCTTGATGAACTCGGCTATTGTATCACAATATACGCACACTCTTACGTGAAGCGTATATTACAGAACAACTCTCTTATCACCGGTTCGGCTTCCCCACGTATCGATGGCGTACGACACACGACATAAGTGAGGGATGGAGAGCGATCAAGCCAGTGAAACTGACGTCCCTAAGAATGAATATTACCGCAGCAGACATAGCAGGATACCATCGACATTTACCTCTTTCCCCATCAACGATTTGAACGAATCCCAGTCTGATTCCAAAGGGTTCTTCAGCAAGATCAAGTCCATTACGTCCTCTGCGACAAACGCCGTCCAGCATGTTCTCCCCGGCGGAAAAGTGGAACAACAGCAGCAGCAGCAGCAGCAGCAGCAGCTCCCAGTTCCCGAGTTGTATCGAACTCCTCCCTCTCGAAGAGTAAGCTCCGCGAATGCCGACGACTCTTTTCAAAGCCCCTATTCTCAGGCATTGGCACGTGATATCCTTCGAAGAAGAACACCGAGCCAGCATTCAATATCAGGAGACTCACCGCTGCGTTATTTGAATCAAGCCAGCTCTCCTAGAGCAAAGGCAGATAGCAAGCTGCATAAAGCGGCACCCAGTATCGCTGATGTAACAATGTTTGACATCAGTTCTCAAGAACTCAGCAATGCTCCGATTGTAGACACTCAGGCTATGTCGTCGTCGGGGATTGCACTATCCAGATCTGCGAGCGTGAACACCAATTACTCGTATAATCCTCAGGAACACCTTCCAGGATACACAATAGAGCGGGAGCCAAGCAGCGATTCGGAGAGCATTGCGTCCTATCCTCCGGATTATTTGCTTCCCAAGGAACGTCCGCTGGAAACAATACGTGCAGGTAACCTAGGGAGAGAGTTTTGGATGAAGGATGAAAATGCAACAGAGTGCTTTAAATGCACAAGGCCGTTTACTGGTAAGTTCAATTGCATGATGGGATAATAGAAAAAAAGACTAACTAGGCTAAGCTTGGAGAAGAAAGCATCATTGTAGAATTTGCGGACAGATTTTCTGCTCCTCTTGTACGACATCAATTCCTGGCCAGAAATTCAACTATCCTGGGAAAATGCGAGTGTGTTTGAACTGCTTGGATGTTATTGACAAGTATACTTCCTCGTCTATGTCTTCTTCGGCGGAGGATTTGTCCCTTGAAAACGATATCTTGGCTGGAGAAGGAGATGCGGAGGCCAATGACGCTAGCTCTGTAATTAATACCCCCATCGAGCTTTCATTCAATAGCGCGCCTCGACCGGCTCCAAGGATGGCCATTCAAGCAACACGCCAGGGAGAGTCCTTGGAAATTCCCCCAAACGATGATACAGGCTTTTCAAGGTCACTGACAAGTGGCTTTCCCCTTTCGCGTCGACGATCTATGAGTGCTTCAGATACATTTAACATCCCGGACGAGGACAGAAATATCCAGAACGGAGACGTGATAATTGAGGATGATTCTGACGAAGACGAACAGGCTATGAGTTTGTTCACACTGTTGAACAGTTCCAGAACGGATGAAGCCCGCCCAGAGCAGAACAGAGCAAGTATGTTACGCCCCCGCAGCGGAACTACGACTGAAGCCAACGCTACTAATAACATTAATTCGAGCACCACTCCTACGGGTAAGACTAACATCATGCGTATCGGGCAGCGAAAGAAGAGCTTTAGCAATGGAAGAAAGTTGGCGAATTCAAGGTCGCGGATTGCCCTGCGCAGATCAAATACCACGGGGTCATCTCCGAGGAAGAACGCTATGTTCAACTTCAAACGGCCGGCAGTGAACAAAGCAGCTCCTAGCATTGATCTTAACCACGCAAGTATATCGCATGCAAACGCTTTCTTGGAGCAGATCTTAGAAGACTATGAACTTTCACCGCGGTGGTTAAAGGCCCTCATGGACCCGCTTATCCAGTGTGCCCAGAATATCGATCTTGATATCAAAGGGGGTGATCACATTGATATTCGCCACTATGTCAAGCTCAAGAGAATACCCGGAGGGCGTCTTGAGGATACCCAGTACCTGAATGGCCTAGTGTTTACCAGAACCCTCCCTGTCAAGACTATGCCGACCGAGATCTCGAATCCACGGATTCTTATATTGACCTTCCCAATTGAGTATACCCGAGGTGCACGTCATTTCATGAGTCTAGATCCCGTGCTGAATCAGGAAGCAGAGTACCTCAAGAAGCTTGTCAAACGAATCGTAGCCCTGAACCCTCAGATCGTGCTGTCCAGTAATAGGGTCAGCGGGCTTGCGATTCGGCTAATGGACGATGCTGGACTAGTAGTCATCCCCAACATCAAGATGAATGTTATCAGTCGTGTGTCGCGGTACACTCAGTCGGACATTATCTCCTCCATGGACAAGCTTTCAATGAATCCCATCCTCGGCACATGCGATCATTTTGAAGTCAAGTCCTACCGGTTCAACAGCACTTACAAAACATACATATTCCTTTCCGGCATCCCTAAGGCGCTCGGATGTACTCTTATTTTGCGCGGCGGCGACGAGAATACGCTTGCAAGTGTCAAGGCTGTTGTTGAATTCATGGTCTATGTTGTGTTCAGTCTGAAGTTGGAAACGTCGCTTATGCTCGACCAGTTTGTACTCGTACCGGTTGTTGATGAAGATGATATAAAACCACATGAGCATGAGGACCCATCGGACAAAGCCGGCTATTTCCACGACATTATGAAGTATCAGGTTAATAAGATCCTGTCTTCTTCGCCATTTGTACGCTATGGCAACCCCTATCTCTTGCAGGAAGCGCGGGGATTGGAAGACCAATTAGTAGAGATGGACCAGGAGAAAGAAGCGTTGAACCTGAAGGAAGATGAGTACCTCCAAGAGGCTCTGGAAAAGCTCAACCTGCAAATTGAAATCTCAAAGCTGCCCGGTGGTTATGCAACAGGCAGAGAGATTGCCGAAGGGATTGCAAATGAAAAAGAGCAGACTATCCACAATTTGTGGTCGACACAGAAGCGTCAATGGGAGCTATCATACGCTCAGTTCCCCGATATGTTCAGTCCAACCGCGCATCAATGCATTGTAACGCTTTATTCCGTTGTGTGCAGCGAAACTGCCACGCCTTGTGTTGGCCCAGAGCATATGGCAATTGATTTTTATAGTGACAACGACATGACTCTTGGGCAGTTGGTTGAATATTTGTGCATGACGACTTCGGATATTTGTCCTGATGGCTGTGGAAAGACAATGAATGGTCATTACAGGAGCTATGTCCATGGCCCGGGGAGGCTTAATGTCATTGTCGAAAGTTTCCCCTGCATTCTTCCAGGTATGCAGAACACCATTTTGATGTGGAGCTACTGCAAGGAGTGCAATAACACGATGCCAGTTATGCCAATGTCTAGCACTACTTGGAAATATTCATTCGGCAAGTATCTCGAGCTGGCCTTTTGGAGCAAGAAGATCTCGTTCCGAGCTGGTATGTGTTCGCATAACCTCTATCGCGACCACATCCGATACTTCGGCCTTCATGATAAGGCAGTGCGATTTGAGTACGACCCAATTTGCCTACTGGAGATTGTTACCCCGCCGAGACGGATGCAATGGGATTTGGACAAGGAAGTGAAGATCAAAATCAACCTGTACAGCAGCATTCAGGACAAGATTAGAAACTTTTACGACTCCGTGAGCGTCCGCTTGAACAGTGTGATAATTGAGAATACTGCCAGTGATAAGGTGGAAGAATGTCGCGAGAAGATCGCGGAACTGGAGAAAGCATGCACTGAGGAACGTGAAGCTGCATTGGACCATCTTCAAAGGGAATACCGAGCGACGAAGATCACCGAGCTCTTACCGTTGAATGCTGTAATGAGATCAGTTCAGGAGAATGTTGTACGATGGGACTGTGAGTTTACTTCGTTTGAAAACGACTATTTCCCATCCGAGAAAGATATCACGCGAATTACTGCCCAACAGCTCAAGAAAATATTCATGGAAAAGCCAGATGAAGGCGAACTGATCGAGAAGGACGGAAGAGAGACTCCGTTGGCGAGCCCGGACTACTTCCCAGAGAAGCCTCTCTTAGTAAACTCTGAAAAGAAACCTGGGGAGGAAGAGCCTAGAAGTTCCCCAGGAGCTGAAAAGGACAAGCTGGAGTCTAGTGGCAAAGAAGACGCCAGCTTAGCCACGAAAGAGCCATCTGAAGATTCTGCTGGGACTATACCTGACGAGATTAAGCCTAATGGCGAACTGCCTGAAGAACATGCTGCCAAAGACTCTCGAAAGTCTTCGATTGCTAATGATGAGGAATCATCACGTTCTGTTCATGATACTGAAAAAGGCGAGACTAATGGAAATGGAATACCGTCGAAAACAGAGGCTGATACGAGCGAGAGACTAGGAAACTCGCTGGTGCTGCTCTCTCAAAAGCAGGCATCCTCGGCGGACAGCGTGAAGCACAGCTCTGCTCCAGTAACTCGTGCCACAAGCCCGGAGAAAAAGAAGCTACCACGAGACTCCTCACTTGCTTCACTCGATAAGCGTATCAGGGAAGGGAAGCTGGACTTGAAGCAGCTAGATGAAGCGCGAAAAAAATCTGACGAATATCGACACCCTGTATCGAGCAGTAAAGGAAGCTCCATTCCAACCTTGATCCCCCAACTGGTTCGCCAAAATAGGGACCTTGAAGGTTTTAAAGACGGCAACAAAGCGTCTAAAAAATCCAGGCCGCTAGGAGAGAGCTCTATTTCTGGGTCAAGTGCTAATTTACTCAGGAAAAAGCTCAGTAGTAAGATCAACAGCTTCCCATCGCAATCTTTGCGACAGAGATTTGGATCTAGCACAAGAGAGCTGGAACGTCAACTGCTTCAAAATCGTGTCACGGGAAAGCAACCCAAGGTGTCTTCGTTGGCAAAGCATTTCGACCAATTGAGCCGAGAATTCGAGAAGGAACGGCAGAGAGAGAGGTCTCTTATGGCCCAAGGCAGAACCAGGGCCTTCCCGGTTGCAAAAGCCAGGCCAATTGTAGAGGTATTCAAAAACGTGAAAGACGCCGTAAATGAGGAAAACCGAATCGCCAGTATAGAGCCGGAAGAAGAATCCGCTGAAAGGGAGCAACACGTTAAGAAGCCAGAATTGACGAGTTCAGCAGCTACACCTGAAGAGAACGCTAAACCAGTCGAAGTTCCCGCAACAGTTGCCGGATCACGGGACAAGGCTGAAGCCGCTAAACCTGAAGAGGGGCAAGGGGAAGCATCCAAAGAATTGGAAGAAGAGGGGGAGGAGGAAAATGAGGAGGCTGGAAGCTCTATCGAGAATCTCGAGTCCAGGTCGAGCACGGAGCTGAGCCAACCGGAGCAGGAGCTTACTCACACGGCGGAGCGGTTATCTCTTATGCAGACATTGTCACGGTTTTGGGCAGATAGATCCTCGACGGGCTGGATGCCTCTGGCATACCCATTGATCCACACCGAACACGTTTTCGCCGAATCAGACATTATTGTGCGGGAAGACGAGCCCAGTTCCTTAATTGCTTTCTGCCTTGCTTCAACGGATTATCTTGAGAAGTTGAGGAAAATGAAGGCCGAAGCTAAGCCGTATGAAGAGAACGGGGAAACTATTCAAACCTCGCACGGAGTCGATACAGAGATGAGCGAGCTTGAATTGACTATGCTTAAAAAGACTGGAATCCACCTGAAATACCAGTTCCAAGAAGGGTCCGCTATACTGTCATGCAAGATCTTTTACTCCGAACAATTTGATGCGTTCAGACGACAATGCAATTGTGACGAATATTATATCCAGTCGCTGGCTCGCTGCATTAAGTTCGACAGTAGTGGAGGCAAGAGTGGTGCTGCTTTCTTGAAGACGCTTGACAACAGACTCATTATAAAGGAGCTCTCACCATCAGAGATGGATGCATTTCTGATGTTTGCGCCATCGTATTTCGACTACATGGCGCAGGCATTTTTCCATGACTTGCCTACTGTGCTGGCCAAGATTTTTGGCTTTTACCAGATTCATATCAGGAATCCTATTACGGGCAAGACTCTCAAGATGGACCTCATTGTTATGGAGAATTTGTTTTACAACCGTCGGATGTCAAGGGTAAGCTAATCAGAGCCAAAAATGGATTGGTAGTGGTACTAACGTGGTCTATCTAGATTTTCGATTTGAAAGGATCGATGCGCAATCGACATGTGGAGCAGACTGGTAGAGAAAACGAAGTGCTGCTGGACGAAAACATGGTCGAGTATATTTACGAGTCGCCATTGTTTGTGCGTGAATATGCCAAGCGGCTATTGCGAACCTCTCTGTTTAACGACACACTCTTCCTAGCCAAAATGAATGTCATGGACTACTCTCTAGTGATTGGCATTGATGAGGATAGCAAGCAGTTGGTTGTTGGAATTATTGACTTTATTCGAACGTTCACGTGGGACAAGAAGCTGGAGAGCTGGGTCAAGGAGCGTGGACTGGTCGGTGGAGGAGTCAAAGAGCCAACTGTCGTGTCGCCTAAACAGTACAAAAATAGATTCCGGGAAGCGATGGAGCGGTATATTCTTATGGTGCCTGAGTAAGTATGATGAGACTTTGGACAAGATTTGATTACTAACTATACCCTTTAGCTGCTGGTACCAAGACTATTAACGAAAACGACAACCACTAATCACTAATCCAGCTCGTTTATGATTTGTAACAATGTATCTGGTTATTACGAGGTAATGCTATGATGAATTCATTATATACAGACTATTTACAAGGATATTCGAAGAAAAGGAGGAAAATTGATCGGAATTAGTGTACTCGGACGATTGTGTAGTTGGACTTACCGACTCTGAGGAGTAGGAGCTTATCTTCGGTGAGATGATGGGCTTCCACCGTCGAGGCATCCTTCAATGGACTTCGGTCGATACCATAGTAGATTCCTCCATTCTTCAGCAGCCGAGCAGCTTCGGACTTGGTCACTCCCAAAACCTCAGAAAGCGCTGTTTTCCAAGGCGCTCCAAGGATAGAGCTTCGGGAAGCGCTCTTGACCAGTTTCTCAGCTTCAAATGCATCAAGAACCTCTTCAGCAGTGGGAATTTCCACCGATTTCTCTGTGCTAGGGAATAAGATGGCAGAAATGAGCTGCGCTCGCTCGCCACTACCAAGACCGTGTACGAGATCCGTGACCTCTCGGGCAAGAGTCCTCTGGGCAACCCGCGCCGACTCGTCCTTTGCGTGTTCCTCCATGATGACAGCAATCTCCTCAATGGGCAGGAGAGTGAACAACTTGAGATAATCCTCGACGACGCTGTCTGGCGACTTGACAAAATACTGATACAAGTCATAAGGCTTCGTCAACTCGCCATCGAGCCATACAGCGTTCCCAGCAGACTTGCCAAACTTCTCTCCCGACGGAGTAGTAAGCAAAGGAACAGTAATACCGTATGCATCGTTCTTCGCCATATCCCCCTTGAGGTGCCCTCGGAGCCGGGAAATGAGGTCAGTTCCAGCAGTGATGTTCCCCCACTGGTCGTTACCTCCGAGCTGCAATCGGCAGTTGTATGTCTTGAAGAGATGCCAGAAATCATAGGCTTGGAGTACCTGGTACGTGAATTCATTGAAGCCAATGCCTTGATCTGAGTTCAGCCTGCTCTTGACGCTGTCTCGCGCCAGCATGTGGCCCACGCGAATGTGGCGACCGTAGGTGCCCAGGAAATGGAGCATCGACATCCCCTCCCACCAATTGGCATTGTTCTCCAGGATAGTCTTTCCCTTCTCCGTGTACCCTCTTGCGACCGCGTAGTCCCACCCTCTTTGGAGGAAACGCTCCATCTGGGCGTGGATCTTCTGGACGTTGGACGCTCGCACATCGTCCTTCATCTGCGTCCGCTCAGTAGTTCTACCCGAAGGGTCGCCTACTTCGCCGGTAGCACCTCCTACGAGCGCAATGGCTGTATGGCCCCGGATGAAGAAATGCAGCAGCACCATGAGAGGCACCATGTTCCCTACGTGCAAGGAGCTCGCTGTGGGATCGGCTCCGAGGTAGAGGGTAACCTTCTCTTTGGCAACAAGCGATTCGAGCTCGGGGCTTGTGACATTGGACACTAGACCTCGCTGGGTGAGGTGATTTACCAGGGGGGCCTCCGTATCAGGATTGAGAGTGAGTCCTGTAGTCATGGAACGAACATGGGCCATCCGGCACGCAGTCCGCTTGGCGGACGCCAGTGCGAGGGTCGTGATTCCTCGACGAAGCATGATATATTCCTTTGGTAGTTGGAATTTAATCAGATTCACGGCTATTATATGATTCGCAAGTGATATATATCCGGTCGAAAGGTGTAAAATTAGCGGAATCAAAGATCCATTATTTCATCAGAGGATAAGATTGCCATATACGGAAGAATACGTTCAATTGCTGTCGCCAATTGAGTATACCCTAATAACGCGTATGATGGACTTGTCCATAGTTCTAAAATGGCAAGTTCATTTACAGTACATAAAAAAGATGGTTGATGAAAGGGGGGCTGAGTTAGGTAGCTTGCGAGTCAGAGTTATTTCCCCCTACGTCTATCTATACTATAAGAATGCTAAGCCCTCGATATCGACTATCGACCAACAATAGGGCCTTTGAAGGTCATCGTTTACTCGGCTTGGGTGACGAACGTTAAACAATTGTTAAATTTATTCGAACTGGCTAATATTGCTCTATCAATCACTGTCAGCAAAGGGCGCGCCGAATAATTTGAGGTTAATTATTACCTCGTTAGTTCACCAACTTTATAAATCGTGATGAATTATTAACATCGTTAGTTCGCCAGCTTTATCCGAAAAATCGATTTTTCAAAAATGAAAGATCCGAGCACTACTGTACAGTACTTAACTACCTGGTAGAGCAAGAAAGGTAGGAATAAATGATATGACAATACCACCGAAGTATGGAGCACAGGCGGTATGCTCCCTTCGGTGTGTGAATACCCAAACCTGGCTGAGGAGGTTCTTCTCAGCGAAGGTGCACAGATCAAGTTCAACAACCCTGCGGGGTGGAACCAAATGGATGCCCTGTGTAATGGATGTGATCAATCCATCCCAAGTGAAATTGATCCGACCCGGCCGAGAAGTGCCAGTCGGCAAAGGAAGGTACATTCGACCCACAAAAGCAATAGAGATCAAACGAGACGACGGTAATGAGTTACGACGCTACGAAGAAGACACTGAACACTTGCATCGACACTTATCTCACGAAGAAATCCATATAGAGGCACTAACGGCAATTGCCATCGAACTAACAAATATGCATAGTGCGGAAAATTTGCATCGGAAACCGCGGTTCAACGTTAAGCGGGCCTATATGAGCCTGTTCGACGTTGACAACGCTACCAGGAGAAAGATCCACAATGACCTGAGCCATTTCCGGCTTGATCGGCCTATGGAAAAGTCCTTTCTGGTCAAATCACTTGAAAAGCATGGGTATTACTATTTTGATCTCGTGCGATGGTTCAAATGCATCCGGGCTCCTACTCTGACCGAGGCCATCCGCGTCATGGACCTTTCAGACCACCAATTGCACCAAGATTTGGTCGCGCAAGGGGCTGATTTTTCCAAAAGTGAAATCGGGCATCCCAAAAACGAAGAAGAAGAACAGTATGGTATTAATAGGTGGCCCGACTTCCTTATTGCTTTCACCCTTAGGCGTAAGTGCGAATCACGACTCGAGGCCATAGCCATGTTCAACCTGTACCATGAGATTGCATCTTCACCCACCTCTAAGACCCCGTACACGCTGTTCAAGCTTTTCTCATATTGCATCCGAATTGCCCATTTGCATGTTCCGGAGATGTTGCCGGACCTATGCGGCATATTCGTCAAGTATGCTCCTCGAGAGCTCCTCATACGGTCCGTGTTCAACGAGGCCATGTGGCATGTGAGCTCTTTTGGTAGCGATCGCAGCGAGTATGTCGACCAAATGATCTCCCAGGCGCTCAAAGTGCTGGTGAACGTCATGATTTCGCGTGACATAAAGTTCGATCGTAAAGGACTGCTAGCCCTGGCGTACGCTCTTCGTAAGTCCTCTCCTAGCCGATCCCGCGCACTGGTCCAAACGGTCAAAAACAGGGACTACGAGATTTCCCAGGAAGAGCTTCGCAATCCGCTCAAATTTGCATACAATGAGGCGCTCTACTGCATGGAGATGCTCTTATCTAACGATAAGCTCGCCGTTATTGACATTCTATCGCGGGTAGCACCAGAGAAGCGACGAAACGTCCTCTGGGCCACCGCCATCCAACGCATCGATGAGCTGGGCCAGCTGGACAAAGCAACGACCAAAAGTATGTACTCCAAGCTTGTTGACAATAACAACTCGCCGACGATCGACAATTATCTTGCCGACAGGCTGCTCCAAGGCCCTCAACCGCGTGCAATGGCCCTGTCAGCGCTGCGGAAACTTTCTACTCCCTCGCTGTCGCCTCGAGTACTGTCGAAGTACCTCTCGATTAGTTCGCGCCGGAGCCTTGATTTCGCCCGCGAGGTCATCTCCAATTTGGAGACTCCTAACCTGGGACTGCTGAACACACTGATCCGGGGAGAAGCACTATACGACGCTACAAAAGTGTGGACGACGTACCAGCTCATTCTTTCCTCAGGGTTTGAACCGACCGTGCAAACTCTTGACTCCCTGTGCATTGCTGCGCAGAATCCAGCAGTTGAGTGGGGAGATCTCTATGCCCCACAGCGTGTTGTAGTTGAGTTCAAGCGGTGGGTTCGTGGCGCTCACCTCGACCGGTCGGACGCTGAGGACATTGTCAAGGTATACCCGACCCAGCGGCTGTTCCACAACTATATAACCATGCTGGGCAAGTCGAACTACAAAGATGAGCTTTTGGCGGTGTTACCGTGGATGGAGCGCATTGGCTTGCAGCCGGATAAGAACTGCCTATGTGCGCTGATCCAGCACAGTCCAAACGGCTCTTGGCTGATGCAACACGGCAGGCTGGCTGGGTTGAATTACCCGACCGATGAAGAGTACGAGACTTATTTATACCTCTCCCGGAGATAATCCTCCATAATTGTTATACATCTACAGATGCATTTCCTGGGGGCCAGCCCCCAGACCCCCGTAGCTCCGCTTCGCGGAGGGATATGACGAGTGTCAATGCGATTGCCTCGGGAACGATCTCCACGTAGTCCAGGAGGAGAACTTCTTGTTATCTTTTGCCAATAGTTACGCTGCAGATTCTACGCCATCAATCGATGCTCTGGGAACAATATGACATACCTGAATTTCAGCTTTGCAAGTGGGGGATACGCATAAAGTAGTACGAAAAAAAAAAAGGTTTTGGAGCGTCCTGCCAAAGGAAATAGCTCTCTGCCAAATATATTTGATATGCGATCCGGTTGAGATGCGGGGCTCGTGCGGCTTTGTGCGGCTCCAATCCCTCTGCGCAGCGGAGTCACGGGGGTTTGGGGGACTGGACTCCCAAGTAGTACAGAATCTAGCAATTGCGTTAGTATAGTGGGTTATAATTGGAGGTTAGCGGATGCATTATAAGTCTAAACGAGAATTTATCGAGTCGGTGATGTACGCCCTCAGCTAGTATCACGTCTACTTCAAACTTTCCTATACGTTGTGTTACATACAAAATGGTCCAATCATGTACAGTAATGCTTTGAAATAGTCAGCCACAAACTTTCGTATGCATCGTGTTACTTAGAACGGTCCAAGTAGGGTAATGAATTGAAAATTCTTAGGCCATTGTTGCCCAAATATAGGGGAGGGGGGTAACTCCAAGTTGTTTCCCTGAGATCGTCAAGAACCAATCATCTTTCCTTAATTGCCGAGTATTAAAACTCAATCTTCTTGATCGCCACTGTCATGATACTATAGTTCGCGACGTTAATACATGGGGGTAACGGGTGGTGTGTTTCAGCATATAGAGTATATCGAACTTCGTAAAGGAAGGTACGTGGATTCGTTAAAGCTTGCCGGATTATCTTCTCTCCATTTTGGCATCTATGAAGAGACCACTGATTGAACTAATCTGGCCTTTTCATTAAACCATTTCAAGTCCAAGTCACTTGGTTATGGCTTAACCAGTAGTACTGTATCGTCAGACCATTGTTTAGCACAGTGTCGATCTTTTTCAAAAGACTTTGCAGAAGATCCAGACCGTGGACTTTCGTGGCTCAAACCTTTAACCAGTCCAAGCTAATAGTACAGTACTCCGTTCTAACATTGCCACTCTATTGCGTACTGAGCCTTCCACCGGTATTATACATCCGAATTTTTATTGCATTCAAATGGACAAACTGATTGCTTGGTGTAAATCGACAAATTGATGGAATAGTTTATGTGAGTCAAGGGGAACTCGCAAAAGACACCATCGAGAAACATGACTTTCGGATCAGGCAATCAGTTATACTCGAACAGGCTACCAATAATACCGATCAGGCTACGAGTTGTACCACTTTTTCTATTCACAGAGGAAAAAAAAAGACAAAAAGACAACAATTGATGTAATATCTGTAGACCCAATTGGAAACCGTTAGACGATCATTCACATTCGTGTACGTATCATACAGATACAGCACTACGGTTCTATTAATGACACTATCCAATGACACCGGCAGACCTGCGCCACGAGAGAAAGCCGTTCATCTACACGATCTACCGATGTATGCACGAAAAACCCGAGAAACATGGAAAAGAGCAAATATAGACCTTATAGAATAGCACACTTTGATCACACGTTTTAATCCTCCTCTCCAACGAGGGCTCTCGAGGATCCCCGTGGGCACTCCCTACGGTCCTGATCCAAAACGGCATCATATTGATTCACCCTATTTATTCGAGAGGCATCGAAATTGATTCATCGCACTGATTGGATGCAGGAAAGGAATTGTTCCGTTGAACCTAATGGCTGAGAGAAAGAGCCTAGGGTAAAACAGCATAAAAAACGTGGAGCCTCTGTGACGACCTCCGCCCTCTCAGTATGCAGATAGCGAATCAGCATGGAGGTTGAACACCACAGGGTCTCCTCCTCATGCACAACCGGTACAGGACACATGCGATTTGCTCTAGGCCACACATGCGTTTTTTTTTTCGCTCTGCCAAGACCGCGTCCCATCCACCAGGGGGACACACAGAGCACACCATTCGATGGAACCACTTACTACAGCTCTCTAGAGAAAAATAAAAGCCAAGAAGACCAAGAAATGAAATCTGGGCAGGCCAAGAGTTTTTTTTCACTCTGTGAGCAAACCAAGATATGTATTCTGTGACCACTACGTAGCTACATACAATCAATCGATTTCCCTACAACTCAGTTGAAAAGCCTCCCCCTTGCCCAGCCATTTCGGAACCGGAAAAAAAAAGGTCGTTCATTGCTCTTGGTGTTCCCCCAGAAAACGTGGGTCCACGAGGGCTCAACCAAGGCCTGTCGAGCCTCCCGACGGGGTAGGAGGGGCGCGCCGCGCGCGAAAAACGTGCCCTCTCCGGGGTCTGTGGGCGGTTCGTGGTGATGGCCACGATGCTCCGTGGGACGCTCTGATTGGCGCACGGCTGAGTGTCGCAGGCAGACCGCATACGACTAGCTCGATAGGCCCATTACGCGAGACCAAGGCGATTAGGACCGTTTGGATCACATAGCCCATAGAAGGAAAATAGGCTCCATAAGTAGTAAATATAAAAAGGCTCAAGATTCTCGGGGGTCTCTCTTTTCACTTCCCCGTCACCTTTGGCTTCCACTTCCAATTCATTAAAAAAACAGAGCAACGCTTATTGAATAGCGATGTCTGATAATCACAATTACGGTCAGAGTAGCGATAACAGCGGGTTCAACCCGTATATCCGGACCCATGCTCCGATTCCCGGTGAGATTCCAGTGCCATTTGGTGCTGAGGAGTACGCCACGCTCAATGGCGAGTTGGTCGAGAACCAGGACTTTGTTCCGGCCAACGATAAGGACGAGAAGGCCATCTTCAAGTACCTGCTGCGGCCTGATGACTCGTACAATGAAGAAGGTGTCTATTGGGCTGATATGAAGTTCAAGGACAAGGTCAGCTTTGTTACCGCCATTGATTGGGCCGAGTCTAAGCGAGAGCTTAAGGTCATTGGCAACATGTTCAAGGAAGACCCATTGAGTCCAATTCGATGGTACTTCGCCAACTGTGTACTTCCGGGTGCCGGTCTGGGTCTTGAAGGTTACGTTTTGTTCTCGATTGGCAACATTCAGCCTCTTTTCAACGCAGTGTGGCCTGAGTGCTGGAAGAAATTTGATGTTTGCAGCCAGAACTGGGTTGCGGCCGTGACGTACCTCGAAATCATTGGTATCATTGTCGGTCAGGTTCTGGTTGGTTTGATTGGTGACGGTATTGGCCGACGATTCGGTCTCATTCAGGATGCTGGTATCATGTTGCTTGGTTTGGTCATGCTCATTGCCTCGTGGGGTACTACGCTCAACGGGTGGGTTATCTGCTACGCATGGTCCCTGTTCGTCTACTCCATTGGTGTCGGTGGTGAGTATCCAATGACTGCGACCTCTGGTATGGAGAAGGGCCGACACACTCGGGTTTCTACCGCCGAGGACCGTTTGCACCGAGGCCGAAAGGTCACCATGGCGTTCCTCATGCAGGGTTGGGGTCAGTTCTTCAATCAGGTCATTTTGATTTTGCTGCTTATCATCTTCCACCACGGCTCCGGCAATGAACCCTACTCGACTGTCGCGACCCAGTGGACCTTCCGAATCGCTTTTGTGTTCCCGGCAGTTGGCACTCTGTGGCTTCTGTACTACCGAACCTACAAGATGCCCCAGCCATCCAAGCAGCTGCAGGATGCCAAGAAGAAGGCCAAGGTCACCGGTTACGATGTCCAGTCGCTCAAGCTCGCCTCCAAGTACTTCATGCCACGAATGGTTGCTACCGCTGGTGCCTGGTTCGCCAACGACGTCTTCTTCTACGGTAACAAGCTGTTCCAGGGCCAGTTCATCGCCGTCATTAGCCCAGAAAACAGCTCCGTCATGGTCAACTGGCTCTACAACCTGATTAACATTGGTGTCTCCCTTGTTGGTTACTACATGGCCTCTCTGCTCATTGACAACAAGCTCTACGGCCGAAATCGAATGATGCAAGTCGGATTCCTTATGTGCTTCGTCCTCTTCGTCATCCCGGCCTTCCATTACAAGTACTACACCTCGCCAGAGCACATCACCGAGTTCCAGGTCATGTACTACCTGTCCTCCTTCTTCAACCAGTTTGGCCCTAACTGTGTCACTTTCTTGGTTGCCGCTGAGGTCTACCCAACCCAGGTGCGAGCCACTGCCCACGGTATCTCCGCTGCCTCTGGCAAGCTCGGTGCTTTGCTTGCTTCGGTCCTTTACAACTACATTGACACCCAGACCAAGTTCTACGTTGTTCCATGGTTCGGTCTCGCTGGTATGCTCGTGACCTTCGTGTTCATGCCAGATACCACTGGTCTCGATCTTAAGGAGCAGGACCGACGATGGCACTTCATTCGAGAGGGCCGAGAGGACGAGTACCACGGCATTGCCATCCACCCACAGCACTTGTCTGTTTGGGAGCGATTGCGAGGCGTTGGCAAGAACTACGACCCTGAGCTCGACTACAAGCAGAAGGTCAACGAGATGCGAGAGGAGTGGATGGAGAAGCAGCGACAGCGATACTCCGAGTCTGACTCCAAGTCTGAGTTTGAGGACCACCACGATGATCTTACTGCTGAGGCCCACGCTTACTTCCACCGAACCTCGCCAATGATCATGGCCAAGCAGCGAAGCCAGCACAGCGACGATGAGAAGCTGCCTGACCTCGAGCTGCCTGCTGGAGCCACTGTGAACGAAAAGAGGTAACCCTTCTTAAAAAAAAGCTTTTGTTGTTGTTTTTGCATTACGGAATAGATACTAATTAATTGTTTGTCTTATCTTTCTATCTTCGTTACATATTAGTTTTCGCTACCCCCATTGCCAGGAACTATTCGAGGGCCAGCCCTCGAGCTCCCGTAGTTGGGGGCTCTGCCCCCAAACCCCCATCCGGGTCTGCTCTGAACTCCGCGCAGCAATCCCTTGAGAATAAGAACTTCAAAACAGCGGTCGGTTAATCATGATCAGTGAACCCTTAAGTGTTCTACCATAAGCATAACTAGAAAGAGGTCTTGTTCCACTATAACACAAATCAGTAAACCCTTAAGAATAAGGACTTTAAAAACGTGATTGGCTAACCAATGATCAGTAAAACTGAAGTGTTCCACCATAAACATAGCTATAAAGTCTTGTTCCACGCAAATCAGTAAACCCTTGAGAATACGGACTTTAAAAAGGTGATTGGCTAACCATAATCAGTACTTAACGTGTTCTACCATAAACATATGTTCTTCTATAATGCAAATCAGTGAATTTTTGAGAATAAAGAACTTCTAAGCAATGAACGTTCTAGTGAAGGTAAAGTCTTAGCATGTAATATTCCATCAATAAACCCTTTGGTGTTCCACCATTAACGTAACTAGAAAAACCGCTAACACGTAAACGCTTGAGAATAAGAACATCTAACTAAAGCGACTACAAACCCTGTTCTACCATACGCGTCAAACAGCAAACTCTTGGTTATTCTGCTGTAAAGTGCTGTTCCAATATAATGTCCTACCTAAACCTCAACCGCCTTAGGGCCCCATTTCGTTACAGGTATTGTTACAGAGGTTGGGAGTTTGTTACGGGTGTTACGACCGGAGTTGTTACACTGTTACCATACGGGGGTCTGGGGGCTGGCCCCCAGCTACGGGAGCTCGAGGGCTGGCCCTCGAATACAAGTAAATCCTTGAATAAACTAGAAAAGTAGAGTAAAAGAGAAATGCATTATATAATAAACCAGTTAAATACCTACTGTGCCTCTATCCGCTTGGCAATGGAAATCAACTCCGCAACATGATCATCGTGCGCGTCCGGTGAAAGCTCGGCCAGAGCCTCCCCCAGCTTATACAGATACTCCTTATTCTCTCCTGACGGCCCGCTCGACTTGAGAATATGCTTCGCCAGCTCGTGCGGGTCCTGTACGCCCACAAACGCTTCGTTGTCCGGGGTGCCAATGTAGACTATGCATGCCAAGGGGGATCGTACCTCTTCATCGTTGGCCACATAGAACGGCACAGTGTGGATCGAATACCCGTTCTGTTCTCGTATATCAAGGTACTCCTTGACGTATTCGACCTTATCCGCCTTGATGCGGTACGCAACTCCCCATGTAGTGTAGTCGTTGGGCGAGTGCGGGTCTTCGAGGCTCTGCCAGACATTCTTCTCGACCAGAGTCACTACGCGACCCGGGGCCCCAGGTACTCCTCGGTGGTCGATGGACGACTGCCAGAACCGCCGCACGAACCCTTTAACGTAGCCCGGGATGCGCTTGTCGAAATGGGGCGGTGGTTTGAATATCAGTGACCCGTACCCAAAGATCCAGTATTCCGGAGACTCGCCTACTGTCATCGTTTATGCTATATTGGACGTATCTGTCGTTTGTAAGTGTTTTTCGAGGGTTCTCGTCGGTATTTATCTTCCGGAGTACACCAAGTGTGGCTCTCCAATGTCTCGGCCGCGCGCAGGAACTATGTGTCAGCGATAGATATGAATCGCCGATCTCGAATGCGGTTTAGTACTGGATAATATTCCGGAGCTTCTCGATATTTATATTGATTTGGTCGACACACTGTTGTAAGGAGAATAGCAAGTTTGTTATTGGGTAGGCTGTCACTAGATAAAGGTCACTTGGCGGTACCTGGTTATATCATGTTGGCGGTGATCCCCTGAGCTATCCGGTGCAGTGGTACCGCATCTGTAATCAGATGAGCAGATCAACCTACGACATTTTAGAGCTCCATGGCGACATACGTAGGATTATCAACTGATATTAGGCTGATCGTTCTGCCATTTTACTATTAATGTACATACATCCACATTCCGTGGACCGGTAGCTTGTATTTATACCGTAATGAGGACTCCGTTGCGGCTGAAGTTGGTCTGGGCAATATTCCGTCCATCACATGTGCATCTCATCAAATGACATAAATTCATACCAAAGGTGGAGGAGTCTAGTTCGTTTGAACGCAAATCTATATAGACAATTATAGTTTGTACATTCTAGCGAGCTCAATTCCGTCTGCAATGTTCTGGATCCTAGCGTCCAAAATGTACCCTTCATTGTAAAGGCGACGCAGCTGCTGAGGAAGCTCTGCTAATGGGACAGTAAAGCACTCGATATACTCGCCTTCCTCAAGCTGCGGCTTGGGGTCCTGGTTTCGAGGGTCCTTCATGTCGACCTCCACGTGGACCAGTTTGAGATTGGTGTTGCAGAACCCGGGGTCGTTGAACATAATGGGGCTAATCTTGGTCGCCTTGCCAACGTAGCCGGTCTCCTCTAGCAGTTCCCGCTCTGCACACTGTTCAATAGTCTCATTTGGGTCCAACAGCCCCGCCGGCACTTCAATGCACACTCCGTTGACTGGTGGCCTAAACTGTTTTTGCAGGAGAATCTCCTTTCCAGTGGGCTTTTCAAGGATTGCAATAATTCCACATCCTGAACCTGTAAGAATTTGGTTTTCTTTAATAATTTTTTGAGTAACGTACCATCGACTTCGCTTCCCTCTACTCGGGTAGTTCGCGACCCGAATTCCCAGTCGCGGTCCCGCCCTTCAGCGTCTTTAAAGAACACTTTTTGGATCTTCTTCAGTTAGCCAGGCTCATTCTCACTCCGAATATCCAGTTAAAGATGGGATACCACCTTATGAAGAGTTAAGCACATACCTTGACCCATTTGGCATCTCTGCCCTCCTATGATCCATTAGCTGTTAATTATTAAACAATATATAAAAAAAGAACCTACCAGGTGTTCAATTTTCGTAACTCTAGCCTTCTTCAAATCGAACGTCATATTAAAGAGGTGCGGTACTAAAGGGTCTCTGCCGGTCGTCGGAAGGGGTCCGGGAATGGGCGCAAATCGGACGGCTGACCAGTCCAAACCAACCTCCACCGACCGACCGATGGCAGAGCAGAAAGACCAGCTTCAGGCCGCGGTTATTAACCGGATGCTTGAGTCGGGCGAATATGACAGGTGGGTTATAATATATTTGTGCTTTGGTGGAAAAATCCCCCCTAACTGGTTGGCAGAATGAAAAAGATTTTGAGAACCCGCCTGAGAGAAACGGGCTGGTTCGATGAGGTGAATGAAATGGCTCTTGGTATGAACTTTTTTGCTTTAGAAAAGATGGAGTTTATTAATATTTGGTAAAATGTAGAAGAGCTCAGCGGGCTGGACGATCCAAACTTCGAAAGGATCAGTAAAAAACTAGAGCCTCAAGCCTTGAGTAAGTTGCCTATTGTTTCTCGCTAGAAATATGCTGACCATCTTTAAAAAGACATCGTTCCTGAGGACATCAAGCTAGAAATGCTGAAGATGATCAAGACTTTTTTGGATGGAACTGTTGAAAAAGCTCCATAAATATCACCGTTATTTATTAATTGATCCACTATAACTTATTATCACCAATCCCCTCCGCGAAGCGGAGCTACGGGAGCTCGAGGGCTGGCCCTCGAAAAACACTCCACTACTAAGTACCGTAGTATCGTCGTAGGTACTAATGGGGGGACCAGTCCCCCCAAACCCCCCTGGTGGGCTCCGCTACGCGGAGGGTTTGAAGTCGCGCGATCACCAAAAAAACCGGCTTCCACCTTGTGCGTACACAACACTTTGAAGCGGGTTATGTTTGGCGTGAGTAGCGAAAAAGGGCCGTAGTTTACACAGGAGCTAATGGTTTGTAGCGAAGGAGTAACACAGAGGCGGTCAAGGAGCTGTCAGGTCTGACCGGGCTCTCCAGGACCGAGGCCAGTAGACTTCTCCAACAACACGGCAACAACCTCGAGCGGGCCGCAGATGTATTCTTCACAGGCGGAAACCGGGTTGACGTTAATGAGACCGAGAAGGTTTTCAATAAATATAAGGGTATGGGAAATTGTTGTTTTATAGAGGCTGGATCAGGGCTAATTGGCGACAGAACCAAACGGAAAGGAGATTGGCATTGATGGGACCATTCAGTATATCCAGGATCTGGGGCTAGAGCTCGAGGATCCGGTAGTTCTTGCTATTTGCACTGAATTGAAGGCTCCAGCTCAGGGGTCTTTTACAAAGGAGGGGTTCATTGAAGGATGGAAGGCACTTGGGTAAGCCTTTCTATTTTTATTTTTATTCTGGTTGACTTAAACTAACAGCTCAATTGTTTGATTAGCTGCGATTCGCTGGCTAAAATGAAGAAGCAAATTCCAGTTTTGCGAACCAAATTCGAGAATGACGACGCATACTTCACCAGTGTCTATCGATACACTTTCCTTTACTACTTGACCGAGGGTCAGAAAGTTCTTTGTAAGCTTCTTTTTTTTCGTGGTTTACTGTGGCGGACTAACCGGAATAGCATTTGAAATTGCATCTCAGCTGTGGGAAATGCTGCTGAAATCGCGGTACCGAGAGCTGCCCAAGTGGTTTGATTTTCTCAATCAAGAGTACGCTAATAAGAACATCTCTAAAGACACTTGGAACATGATCTGGGACTTTGCCAAGTACCACAAGACGGACCCGAAGCTAGAAAATTACGACATTGAAGGGTCCTGGCCGACCATTATCGACGAATATGTAGAGTACCTCCAGGCACGACTCTAGTTACATCTGCTCATTGTACTGGGGCAGTTACCAGTTTGCTATTTTCAAATAGCAGACTACCTTAATCTTCCATTGACATATATCCTCATAATGAATTATTAGCAATTGCACTTAATTTGAATTCTGTCAGGCGTACAGAGTTGTATATAGATCCGCTATAGCATGGAGTACGCCTGTGGTTATATGAATGGTGGCGGATTAACAAGTCTGCTCCTATTGTACTCCATATTGTCGGAAATAGTAGATTGATTGATTCATTACCGTAATATATCAGAACTCTCATCAATTGGCACGGTTCATTAATTGGACTGTCTACTCTTATAATCTACCGTCTTACGGGCCTACCTCCACTTGCCATATTACCAATGGTAACAGAATGATCAATCTACTATAATTCTCACCAACTGGCATCTTAGGTTGATATATCAGCAGTAGTTGAATAATCAGTTTCCAAATCCGTCAATTCCATTTGATATATCACCCCCTGCTACTGTAGGTAGACTAATTATCCGCAAGCTACTATAATTATCATCAATTGTTATATCTATTCAAGCCTTTACTACGGTAGTCTACTCTGGACCTCAAACTATCCTAAGGCTCGACACCGCGGAGTCAATCTCCAAGGCGTGACAAAATTCTACAATCCCTCGGCAAAGCCGAGCTACGGGGGTTTGGGGGCTGGCCTCCAAGTAATAAACCCATAGTACATAAGCGACCGTACCCCTACATAAAGTGTCGCAACGTTGGCAAGTGTGGTAAGTGATATTACATAAGCGCGCTGGGTGTTGGGAGTTCACCACCACGCGCATTTTTGCACGACACGACGGCCCTGCGGACCAATTTCAATCTCGCGGGAGGGAATTAATCGACAGTGAAGAGTTAAAAGATAATCGAAACCCCCCAGCATATTGAAGTTGTTGTACAAGAATTAAAGAAGTTTCGTTTTTTCAGCCTGGACGCGTATCTGAAAAAAAGATGAACAACGGCCAACAGAATCAGAACCAGAACCCCCAGGCTGCGATCCAGCAACAGAGGATAGCGAACCTGACGCCGACACACATCAATGAGCTGTTCCTGAGGTACCAGCGCGAAATGGCCGAGGTGTCGCGGTGCGGTCCCCAGAGCGAAGAGGGCCAACAGCATTTCATCCAAGCCCAGCGCATCAAGACCATTCTTCAGCAGTACCAGGCCCAGGCGCATCGAAGACAGCAGGGTCAACAACCACAACAGGCCCAGGGACAACAGGCTCAGCCTCAGCAGCAGCCTCAGGCCCAGCAGAACATGGCGGCTCGGAATCAGGCCGCCCAACGCACCCAGATGCCCCAGGCCCAGCGGGCCCAGGCGTCTCCGGCCCCCGTAAACGCTCAACAGTCGCCGCCCCCGCCGCAGCAGGCTGCGGCGCGTCCTACTCCAGCAGCCTCACAGCCCGTCAACGCGCAGGGGCTGACTCAGCAACAATTGCTGGCGCGACAGCGACAGCAGCAGCATTTCAACAGTCTGAACCCGGAGCAGCAGCAGCAATTCAGAATCAGGCAGATTGAACAGTTCCGACAGTACCAGAAGGAGTACGAGGCCAACATCCAGACGGTGAACCAGCAGATGGCCTCGGTCAGCACGCCTGAAGAACGGTCCAAGCTGCAGCACCAGCTGACATCGCTTCGTACGAAGGTCAATCAGTTCAAACTGGCAGAAACCAACGTCATGTCACAGTACCAGCGGACTCAGCAGGAGCTCGACGCTGCACAGAGCGGCGGTGGGGCTGGCGGGACTGGCGCCGCGGCCAGTGCGGCTCAAAACAATGCGGCTCAGCCTCAGCCGCAGCAGCAGGTTAACCGCCAGGGGTCGCCTCCTCAGGTGGGTTCTCCCGCTGTGGGGACACCGACGCTGCAGCAGCAGCAGATGGGGTATGGCAGTGCGAGCTCGAGTCCGGCTGCCGCTGTTAACCGAGGAATGACTATGGCGGGGGCTGCTCAGCGTAGTGCCCAGCAGGTCAACGCGCCAATGAACCGCGGAACTCCCACAGCGGCGACGATGGGGAGCCGTTCACAGACTCCAGGAGGTGCCTCGGCGAGCCCGCCGACGACTGCGGCGGCAATAGCGAGGCCCTCGGCTGCTGGACCTTCGGCACGCCCGAACCCACCCACAGCGCTCCAGCCAACGCCAGCTACGAACCGTCAGCCCATCCAGTCGATTTCTATTAACAACGAGCTGAACACGAAGCCGCCTCAGGCGGTAGCGGCGCGACCGGGACGGCCTACGCTGACCGGAGGCATGGGTACCACCTCTGCTGCCTTAGCTACCCCGGCGATTGCCAAAGTCCCGTCCTATGAATTGAACGGAGACCGTGTGCTGTCGAAGCGAAAGCTGCGGGAGCTCGTAAGCAGTGTCGTGGGAGACGAGGATACCCAGATTGACGGAGACGTAGAGGAGCTGCTGCTTGATCTGGCAGATGAGTTTGTCACGAGCACAACATCTTTTGCATGCCGGCTGGCAAAACATAGGAAGAGCGACCAGCTCGAGGCCAAGGACCTGCAATTGCATCTGGAGCGCAACTGGAACATTCGAGTTCCAGGGTACAATGCAGACGAGATTAGATCGGTGCGCAAGATCCAGCCCACCCAGAGCTACATGCAGAAGATACAGGGCGTCAATGTCTCCAAGTCGGTCGGCGGCAAGGGCATGTAAGAAAAGTGCTTATCTTTATTTTATTAATGTTATGTCTAATTGGAACTTCCTCCTTCTGTTCCTCGCTCGACTGCAGTGGACTAACCTGATTTATTGGGGGACCAGTCCCCCAAACGCCCTGGGGCTCCGCTTCGCGGAGGTTTTGATAGCTTTACGGCTTCGTAGATTCATTTAACTACTATCTCGCGTATTACACACCTTCAAAGAGAATTCTCTGTGATAGGAAAGGAATACGGTAAGAAGGTGCTGGTTCGAATAAATCTTGAACAAATGTAAACAGTCGATGCATCTTTGAGTATGCCTGGACAATTCAGAACCATCTGACAACAGGTCACTCAGTTCGGAGGAGCATAAAAGATACAAAAGTGGATTGCTGTGGTTCAATTTGCTTAGCCCCCAAAACCCCTGTCGCTCCGCTTTGCAGAGATGAATTGATGGCTACATTATCTCCGCGAAGCGGAGCCCCAGGGGGGTTTGGGGGGACTAGTCCCCCCCGTTACAGTTAGAATAGAATGGATCGAATAGATAACTACAAGAATAAATGCAAATCTTCTAGGTAAGAGGGCTACAATGTAATTGTTAAATTCAACTCGGTAGTGTGAGAAGATCGCCAGTGAAAAATTCAGCCGTGCATGGCGCGCCCCGATCAAGATGAAAAAAAAATATCCGAGTCGACTTTATCAGGACCAAAGTTGATAGAAGAAGCAGAAAAATGGTTAAATCGTATACACGATTTGAGCCAGTAAAGAGCTTTGGCGTCGTTAGTAGCGACAGTAATCTGCTGTGGCTTCCGCCAACAGCTGCGTCCAGCTCAGCAGGAAGAGCCCTGGTAGGAGGCCTCGAAGACGTGCTAAGCTGGGACGTCAAGACCTCTACCCTGCTATCGCGGTGGAAGCAGGACCTGAATAGTATCCAGGAGACCAAGGAACTGCCAGTGGTAACCCGCCTGGCATATGAGCCCAACACGAAGCTTGTTGCTGCGGGTCACTCGGACGGAAGCATTAATATCTGGGATTCCCATTCCGGAACCATTGCCATCAACTTTAATGGCCACAAGTCTGCTGTGACTTCTCTTCACTTCGATAAGAGCGGTACGAGACTGGTGAGTGGGTCCGAGGATACCAACATCATTGTGTGGGATCTGGTGGGAGAGGTTGGTCTCTACCGACTGCGGTCACATCGGGCCCAGGTCACCGAGGCGGTGTTTGTGTTTGGCGATAAGAAAGAGTCCACTCAAAAAGAAAGCGATGAAGACGAAGAAGACGATGCTTCAGAGCCGTGGCTGATTAGTGTGGCAAAGGATGGCCTGGTGAAGCTGTGGGACCTCGAAACGCAGCATTGCATTGAGACTCACGTCGCTCACAAGGGCGAGTGCTGGTCGTTTACCGTGCTCGGAGACACTCTGATAACCACTGGGTCGAACAAGGAGGTCAATTTCTGGCGGCTGGACTTCTCGCGTCCCGATGGCGAGAAGATTACGCATAGAGGCATGCTGGAGAAACAGAGCTCGGAAAGAGGTGTCAGTATCAAGCCCATTGCTGGGCAGTTTATTGGCATTTCTAACTCTGACCGGTCAATTGAGATCTGGCGAGTGCGGTCGGCCGAGGAGGTCAAGAAATCCGTGGTTCGGAAGCTCAAGCGACGGAAGGAAAAGGGCCTGGAGGACGAAGTGGCAGCCCCTACTGAAGAAGACGTTGGCGAAAACTTTGTTCCATTCGCAGTTATTCGAACCCCGGCTAAGGTGCGACACTTTGACTGGATGAGCCCAGAAGCATCGCTACTAAGCAGAAAGAAGATCGAACTGGTTGTGTCGCTTAATAACAACACAATCGAGAGTTATACGATTCCTGTGCCGTCTTCATTCAAAAAGAACGCTCCAGCTGACTACTCCCGGCAGTTTGCTGTTGACCTACCAGCCCACAAGACCGACGTACGAGCACTTTCGATCAGCTCCGACGATAAGCTTGTGGCCTCTGCCTCAAACGGTGCCCTCAAAGTGTGGAATATTGCTTCTAGCAACTGCCTGAGAACATTTGAATGCGGCTATGCCCTGTGCGCATCCTTCCTGCCGGGAGACGCTCTGATTGTCGTGGGTACCAAAACCGGAGATATTGAGCTGTTTGATGTCGCCAGCTCCTCGCTGCTGGATAGAATCGAAGGCGCCCATGGCGGCGGAGCCGTATGGTCTCTCCACGTTTCTGCCGATGGTAAGACTATGGTCACTGGCGGCGCAGACAAGGCTGTAAAATTCTGGGAATTCAAGGTCGTTCAGGAAGAAGTTCCGGGGGCCGGTCGAACGACGAGCCGAATGAAGCTGAAGCATCGAAAGACTCTTGAACTGAGTGATGAAGTCATTTGTGTGAGATTCTCTCCCGATGGTAAGCTTCTGGCGGTGTCCCTTATGGATATGACTATCAAAGTGTTCTTTGCTGACACCTTGAAGTTCTTCCTCAGTCTGTACGGCCACAAGCTTCCTGCTTTGTCAATCGACATTTCGTATGACTCGAAGCTGCTCGTTTCCGCTGGTGCGGACAAGAACGTCAAGATCTGGGGCCTCGACTTTGGTGACTGCCACCGGTCCATCTTCGCCCACGACGAAGCCATCAAGAGCGCCATGTTCGAGCCGGGATCTCACAATTTCTTCACCGTTGCTGAGGATAAGAGCGTTAAGTACTGGGATGGCGATAAGTTCGATCTCATTCAGAAACTCAACGGCCACCACGATAAGGTGCTCGCCCTGGCCGTGTCACACCACAGTAGTCTCATCATCACTGCGTCGCATGACAAGAGCATTAGAGTCTGGCAGCAGTTTGACGAGCCATTATTTATTCAGGAAGAGCGGGAAAAGGAGTTGGAAGAGCTTTATGAGTCTACTCTGACGGCCTCCTTGGAGGATGACGTCCAAGTGACCCATGATGACGAAGAAGGCGGAGACAATGTCGAAAGAGCCGGCAAACAGACAGTAGAGACTCTCAAGGCCGGTGAAAAGCTCATGGAGGCTCTGGATATCGGTATCAAGGACCTTGAAGAACTGAAGGAGTACGAAGAGCTGCTCAAGACTAACCCTAAAGCCGTGCGACCACCTCGAAACGTTATTCTGGCTGCCATGAAGGTATCTGCGGAGCAGTACGTCTTTAGTGTGCTACAGAAAATCAAGCCTGCCCAATGCGAGGATGCGTTGTTGGTTCTTCCCTTCGATAAGGTCCAATCGCTGTTACGGTTTATTGAGATCTGGACTGAGAAGCGATGGAACACTCCGCTTGTGTGCCGAGTACTCTTCTTCATTCTGCGCATTCATCATAAGCAGATTGTTGCTCACAAAATCATGAGGCCCATGATTGAGCAGGTGCGGGAGAATCTTCGAAGCGGCATTGTTGCCTCCCGAAACCAGATTGGCTACAACATTGCTGGTCTTGACGTTATGAAGCGAACTTGGCAACTGCAGCACCAGAAGGAGTTCGTTGATGATATGCAGCTCAAAGAGGAACAGGAGCGTCTCTCCAAGAAGCGAGCCTTCACCACTGTGTAATAAAACTAACAATTCTGTATATGGCTAGCTAAATAACCTGATCCTGATTCAATACGCCCCCAAATCCCCGTCAGCTCTTAACTCCACGCAGCAGAGCCCCAGGGGGGGTTGGGGACTGCCCCCCCTCATTAAGAGCTCCCGTAGTTGGGGGCTCTGCCCCCAAACCTCCCTTTTGCTTTGCTCTGAACTCCGCGCTGCTGAGCTCCAGGGGACTTGGGGGATTGGTCCCGCAATGATAGCCTTCGCCACTCTGTCGGCTCCTACTTTTGAGAGAGTAACTCCCTGTGTTCGCACACGGTTGATAAGTTCAATCGGGTAACTCCAAAGTTATTAGTTCAAGCAAACTGCAAGAAATCATCATCTACAAACATTATATGCAATACCTAGAAGAAACAAATTAAAAACACAAATACTCATGGAACAAATACCCATAGTGAGGTAGTCCCTTTTTATTTCTTGACATCCCTGCTCCATCGGATTCCACCGCTGTTTTGGTTATTGGAACTACTTTCCTCATCCTCCTCTTGAATTGGAGGAACTGTATGCATTGGTGAAGAAACACGGACTGGAGGAGCTTCTTCGTCATCGTCATCCTCTTCATTATGGATGAGACCCAGCGCAGCGAGCCGTCGCCTTCGCTCAACTTCAGTCTCCTCTTCCTCGTCTTCCACCGTAGCATTGTAGAGACTCTCCTCCTCCTCTTCTTCATCCTCGGCCTGGCCAAGGAAGTTTCGTGGCACACGGGTGACTGGAGAAGACGAGGACTGGCGTTCAGGGGTCCCTGTAACGGCTGGATGCGGCTGGTGTGCTTTTTCCGAGTGGGTGGCTCCAGTAGCAAGATTCTGCTCGTTCAGCATGGTCTTGAGGTGCTGTCGAACGGTCTCGTCATCAACATCCAGATCCTGGTCGGCGCTATCCACAAGAACCAATTCGTCACGGCTCCGACCTCCCTGCCGCTGTGGGTGCTTTTCAACATCGGTAGATGTAGAGGCAGATGGAGTAGATTGCGCAGGGGCATTTGGACCGCCAGGGCTGCCCAGCTGGCTGTCTGTTCGTTTTAGGCCAATGAAAGAAAGAGTTTTATCCAGACCCTGGACCAATGTACGAAGACCGAGTGGAGCCTGTGAACCAGTGCCACCAGTCGACTGCTCAGTCGGCCGTCTGTTGATTCGGTACCGTCTTATGATCTCGCCTTCCTCATTCTCAATGATAACATCATTATCGAGCTGATAGGCAGTAACGCGCTTGGCGGGATGCTTCCTGGCGCCTTCTCTCCGGGTCTCTGAGGTATCGGTGGTTACAGGCTTTTCCTCAGGAGCCTTTTCCTTGCCGCTACCAGAACTAAAAGACCGCTGTCGCTTCTGCGCAATGGTCTCGTGGGGCTGGTCGCGCCCACTGCTTGAGGTGGATGATTCATCCGGTCGCTCTACTGTAGTAATAACCTCGCCCTGAGCATCCTCAACAATAACGTGTCGCCCTTCCTGGTACACGTTACCCTGTTCGTCATTGATGTTCTCTTCATAATCGGCCTCGGTCGGATGAGTCGGGGTCCGTCCACCACTAAGGTCAATGGCCGCGGCTTCTGGACGCTCACGCGCTGGAGTGCCCTTCTTCTTACGCTTCATACCACCAGCTGGCTTAGCAGTGATGCCAATCTTGAATCTAGACGGCTCTTCGGTATCGACCTTGTGAAGGGAAAGAGTCCTACCGCTTTCGATACGCGGCAATCGCTGGAGCCAGGATTGATTGTTACCATTAGTGGTGTAGGTCATGGTAATTGTCATGTTGTTGAGACGCTTGCCAAGCGCAAAAACAGCAATAGAGGAGCCATGGACAATAATCGAGGCCACGACCAAAAAGGTCGTGATAGGCCAGATAGTCGCAATCGCGTTATAATTAGGTGCTCCAGGTGGTGGTAGAGAGGCTAGAGGAGTTGGCTCACCCGACTCGAGCTCGGCACGCGACAGGATAGAAATGAAGATGGCGCCGACGCCAATGGGGCCAAAGTGGCCGCAGAACAGGGCCTCTCGCCAGGTGCGAATATCTGGAGTAATTGGCTTCACCATGAAAATAATAGGAATGCGTCGGAAGAGCAGGACCAAGATAGCAATGACCACGAGCCGCCATGCGTTGAGACCAATCGCGCCATTGTTGAATTGATCCCACGGCACGATAGCGCCAAAGTACACGAAGAACGACATGTTGATAAGCAGGTCAATAACGTTGGACACGTGCGACTCCTCGGTCTTTTTGGCGTACGAGCCGTTCCACGAAAAGGCCGTGCCGGCTGCGAAGGAGACCAGGAGGTCGTCTACACCAATGATAGACCCCACGCCAGTGCAGAACAGAGCAATGACAAAGTAAAAGGACAGGAAGGACTCACGGTCGATGAGGTTATGCTTTTCGCAAAACTGAATGAGTTTCCGGCCTGTGAAGCCAATAGCAGCGCCCAGCACGCATCCAAACACGCACTCATACAATACGGTGATTACAATGAAGTGGAATGCAATCTGGCTGTGGCTCCCGGCGTACATGATCGAGTAGAGGGCCAGGTATGCAAATGGGAACGCCATGCCGTCGTTGCATCCCGACTCGGCGGAAAGCAGGTTACGCAGATGTCCCGGCACTCGCTTGGCGAACTTACCTTTACCGACCACGGCCGAGGCCAATACTGGATCGGTAGCAGTTACACATGCGGCGATGGTCAGTCCTTCGACCCAGCTGAGCCCGGGGATGAGCTTCCAAATGAACACCGAGGATATGAGCCAGCCAAAGGTCATTACAGGAAGCAGCAGAATCACCACCGAGAGCCAATGCTTGAGCATGTATTTCTTGGGCAGCTCTACGGCGACGGCGAAGATCTGAACGATCAGGACGATTCTCGAGATTTCGAGGGTAATGTAGTCTGTGTTACCCCATGATGTCGGCACGAACCAGTTCAGGCAATGAGGGCCTATAATTACGCCAAATATTGTAGCGACGGTGGCTTCACCGATGTAGAGCTTCTCCTTGACGAAGAGCGAGATGAGCGAAAACAGCGTGATGAATCCGCCAATTAAAGCGTATGCTACATGCGGCTTATCGATCTACATCAATTAGTGGATAGTTAGCACAATCGTATACACAAAGTATGAAAGCCGAGTCCTACTTAGAAGCGTAGTAAAGCCTTAGAAAGCCAAGATAAGCCTGGAAACGGGGCTCATGGCTCAGTGGGCTCTATTACATCTAGTAGGTCGAAAGCCAAGCTTCGAATCATTTACCACTTACCCATAGCTGATCCCAAGCCATAATATACCGTATTGTCTAAGTCCTCCTCCGAAATCAATAAATCAATAAAAAATAATTCTTTTTCCTTCGATGTGCGTGAAAAGAGTGAACGAGTAGGGGAATGTCGGGTTATCTTATCTACGGGCCCATGCAAAAACGATTTAATACCTTGGAATGTACACGTTCTGTGGGGCTCAAAGTTGTCGGGTTATTCAAACTCTTCTTCGTTCTCTCTCTCTTTTTCTAATATTCTTGGCCAAAGAGAAGGAAAGGAAAAATGTCCAACGATTGAAACTAAGTGAGAGCGCCAAGGTTTATGGTCTTCTCGTGAACCTAAGACATTTCCTTGCTGGGATCGGAGCTGTAGGGTCGGGTTCAGGTGCAGCGAGCGTCCCTCCTCCCACCTGCTTGGCGGGCCTCACTCATTACGTATATCAGCCTATGACCGCCCAAACCCGGAAAAAGAAGTTATCCGCCAAAACCGAGGCTGATCTTGGCGTGGCTTAGGCTGTGATATGATGTAACTATGCTATGTATCCTACTTAAAAACAGGATAGACCGTGCATTTTTGTTATCAATGAAGGGAGGGGGATAAGAGGGGGAGAGGAAAGAGGGTTGGAGACTGGGCAGAAAGGGGCTGTTTATATATTGCCGCGACAATGGTTGCGTCGTATACATGCGGCTCGCATTACGGTAGTGCGCCGCACCTTTCTTCTTTATATAGCTTTCACTTGTTTCAATTGTGTTCGTAAATATACCTAAAGATATTACAATTGATCCGTCGGGTCAGTCCGAAAATGAATGTGGGCACACACAGCATAAACTGCCAGAATATCTCACAATTTTGATTTGCGATTGGACGAGGAGTGCATATGATCTATAAGAGAACGAATTACGGTCGAACGTAGAGAGAAATGATACTAGATGCAATTGTAGCTATCATAGTAAAGGTCGCAGTATAGAATAGTTATGGATCTGAGAAGAAATTGTCTCTGATGAGCTTTGAGTCCCGCCCAATCCTGGCGTGAATTGAGATAATCAACAGTATTTGTCATCAATGTATCAGTAGATTAACGAAAATGAGAAGAAGTACTGATTTTTATAGCTCAAGAAGCTATTCATCAATTGCATTAGCTATAATACTATGTGAGCACTAGCTGTGAAGTCCAGCGTATCGCTATCTCTTCATCAAACAGGAGTTAGCTAATTCCTACCAGACTAGTTAATACAACCTGTTCCAGTACCAATAACGTATATCTATAACACTTCATAAAAAATCTAGAATTAGTACGGGTAGTCAGTACGAACGGATTGTATCTTGAGTCTTTCGAGGCAGCTCACAGGGGGTCTGGGGCAGAGCCCCAGGGGTGGTTGTAAGTCGCGGTGGATAGACATTAAAAGCTACTAATTGTGTATATTAATCCGTGTGTAGATATCCACTATTCCACATTTTTTATAAAAACTAAACACATGTTTAAATTTTCGGGGTTAGATCAAGTCAGCAAGGTTCATTGGCATCTCAACAATCTGGGTGGCGTAGAAGGACTCGAGCTCCTTGAGGGCGGCCCAGTCCTGGTCGGTGACGAAGTTGATGGCGACACCCTTTCGGCCGAATCGACCACCTCGACCAATTCGGTGAATGTAGTTCTCCTGGTTGGTTGGCAGGTCGAAGTTGATGACCAGGGAGACCTGCTGGACGTCGATACCTCGGGCAAGCAAGTCGGTGGAGATGAGGATTCGGGAGGAACCGGTTCGGAACTCCTTCATGATGGTGTCTCGCTGGGCCTGGTCCATGTCACCGTGCATGGCGGAGACAGTGAAGTCACGGTCCTGGAGCTGCTGCTGGACGTACTCGACTCGTCGTCGGGTGTTGCAGAAGATGACGGCCTGGGTGATGGTGATGGTCTCGTACAGGTCGACCAGAACGTCAATCTTGTACTGCTCCTCGCCAACGTTGACGTAGAACTGCTTGATACCCTCCAGGGTGAGCTCGTCCTTCTTGACGAGAATCTGGACTGGGTCTCGCATGAACTTGGTGGTCACCTCCAAAACATCCTGTGGCATGGTGGCAGAGAGAAGCACCACCTGGATGGTCTGCGGCAGCAGCTGGAAGATGTCGTAGATCTGGCCCTTGAAACCTCGGGAAAGCATCTCATCGGCCTCATCGAGAACGAACATCTTGATGTTGTCGGTTCGCAGGTGTCGTCGCTGGATCATATCGTGGACTCGGCCTGGAGTACCAACGACAACGTGGACGCCCTCTCGCAGGATGGCAATGTCATCCATCACGTTGGTACCACCAATGCAGGCATGGCACTGGACCTCGAGGAACTCACCAAGAGCGAGCACAACCTTCTGGATCTGCAGAGCCAACTCTCGGGTTGGGGCCAGGATGAGCGCCTGGGTCTTTCGGATCGAAGTGTCAATGTTCTGCAGCACAGAGATGGAGAAGGTCGCAGTCTTACCGGTACCAGACTGGGACTGGGCAAGCACGTCGTGGCCCTTGATGACTGGCAGGATGGCTCGCTGCTGAATGGAGGATGGCTGCTCGAAACCGTAACCGAAAATACCTCGCAGCAGCTGGTCCTTGAGGCCCAATTGGTCAAAGCTGTCGACAACCTCGTCGTAGTTGGTCACAATCTCGCCAGAGTCGATATCCTTAAGAGTATCAGCCATTTTTTCTGCTTTTTTTTGTTGTTGTTCAGATAAAATCCGTCAAAAAGAGTATATATATCCAATTATATATATACACAATAATACAAAATGAAATTTGCTTATCGAGTGTAAAGAGGAGAGGGAAGATTTTTCAATTTTTTTTTTTCTCTTCGTGTCGCTTTGCGGCGTGGTTGCCCCCCTCCGAAAATTTTCGTTTTCTACACCATTCTGGAATTTACGCACGACATAATTCGGTATCATTTTCCGTAGGCACGTGACACAGGGGATTTGGGGGGCAGAGCCCCAGTTACTTGGATATATTTATTCGAGGGCCAGCCCTCGAGCTCCCGTGGCTCCGCTTCGCGGAGGATCTTTAGTCAATTGATTATCCTTCGCGTAGCGGAAACGAGGGGACTACAAATGCATCGTTGCTCTAACCGATTTACCCACTGTATCGGTATTTACGTGCCACTGTAGCTACCTGGTATTATCGATTAAAGTCTTCTATATTACGTTTGCTTGCTTTGCTCCCTTAGCAACATTACTAATGTTACGAAATCTCTATAGCATTAAGGTGTAAATCTTGGAGTGATTAAATGAGAGGAGGTTTTATGAGTATGGATGTAGTGAGTACTAATAGGATCACTTCGGTGGGAAGTATCGAACAGAAACACTCCTACTACCCGGTAAACCAGTTGAAAATGAGCTCGTTGATAATCTAAAGTATCTGACGGACATTCTAAAATTTTCAATTCCAACTTCCAATGTCAGTAGAATGGCATACTCTGTGAGGCGTAACAAGGAGGCTGGTCCTCCTGACTCGTGGTGGCACTATCGTTTTCGTAATAGAAACGGCTTTGATAGTAATGCCAATTAAGGATGGAAAGAAGGTGAATGTGGGTAAAAATGAGATCAATGAGTGGATTAAAGAGAACAAGCACCATTTTAAGAGCATTCCTGAGGAAAACATCGTCATTATGGACGAAACTGGCTTCCAAACTGGAGCTGAGGATACAGAGTCACGATCCTCGAATCCATCTATTTCGATAATTAAACCAGCTCCAGGCTCCCAGAAAGGAGAGTCAGTCACATCAATGGAGTGCATGCATCCTTGCCAATGGAGTCGCCTTGCCGCCCTTTGTTGTTCTTAAAAAGTTGGCACCATCTACCGTGAAGACTTTCATGACCGAGTTTAATGAAAGAGAAAAGCAAGAATGGGGCTACTCTTCTACCGAACTGAGTTTTATCTGCACCAGAACTATCAGAGAATGGATTGATCACTACGATAAACACAGCAAGCCACGCGCAATCCTAAACGTAAACATCGAGCCCTCTTGATGGACAATTTTAATGTCCATAAGAAGGATGAGGTTCAAGAATATGCCAAACAAAAAGGGATTATTATCGTCTATCTACCACCGAATACCACGGACAAATTACAACCATTACATGTGAAGATTTTTCGCCTCTTGAAGCAAACCTATTACTCCTTGCTCGGTACTAATGACTCCTCCATCACTGTTTTCAATACGCTGACGAGAGCCGATAAAGGAAAAACTGGATCAAGAGTTATCACGAGGCGAGAGGAAAAATCATGACCCGAGGAAAGATTACAAAAGCCTTTGAGAAACCAGGATTGAAACCGTTTTATCCGGCCAAAGTAAGAAGCAAGTACCAAAAGCCCGATAGTGCTTTAATCCGGAAGAAGAATATCAATTGACGGTGGACATGGTGCAAAAAGTGTTTGAGCTAATGGCCAATGTCGTCAGTGATTTTAAACTCTCCTATTTCAATTTTCTGGCCAACTATTTGGAGAATAAAGTCGACGAAATTGACCACGAAGACGAGGTTCGGCAAGTGGCGGCGAGATATTTTGAAGACGTGGAACTGCCGGTACCTGGATGCGCGAATCAGCCTGAAAGAGAAGAACGTGAAGCGCTTTCGGATATAGAACCCTCGGACATAGAGGAGCTCTCGGATCTAGAGTCGTCTAAAGTTAGTTACGATTTTCCAACGAAAAGTGTCACACCAGTTGACCCTCGAAGCGACGGCCCTAACCAGGATTTGGGATTGAAAACGCCCGCATCAGCATCAACATCGATGTCGATCTCAGTATCGGCATCAGCACCAGCAGTTACAAGCATAAGTGCCGCTAATCAAGCCCAATATACCGCTGATGCTGACCAAGAGCCTCCTTCTTCCGCGATATGCACGACCCCCAGGGCTTCACACCAAGAAAGGCTGATAATGGATTGAGCGGCAGTGGTCTCGACAATGAGATGGAGGTGAGGGAGAGCCAAAGGGCTCTCAAGCGTTCTCATGAGATGACAAAACAATCAAATCAGGATAGCAGTGTATCTGACGATACTGAACATAATCCCAGTACTGATAATGCAGGTACCTGGACCAAAAAACTCAGGTCACGGCATATTTCAGATAACTATATTGAGTAAATATCAATTAATTCGCTATTGCTAGTATAACCCCTTCCGAGGCGGCTTCTTACCTGCGTAAGCCTAACGGTCATCAGTAATACCATAACTAGTTCGGTACCGGTAGTTGCAGCATTATCTTCAACGTGCTTCCAGTAGAAGATCTTTGATTTACGTGCAGGTCGTGCTTGAATTTACGTGGATTAAGTTTTAAAAACCTGGTCAGAAATTTGCCCCAAGGGCGACAGGATGTGATTCTGAGGGGCGACATGCGCCGACATTTACAATAGTGGAATTAGTGAGTAGTCCTGGAGAACAGAACTACCGGTACCTATAATAGATCATTGAATTGACCCAGGGAGAAGCCCCCTACGAAGTAGAGAGCAATGAGAGAACATAACTACCGGGTACAACATATCATTTGATTGACCCAGGAGGACAAGTCCTGTTGAAGTACTTCGTTAAAGAGATCCATTGAATTGACCCAGGGGGACAATCCCCCTATTGAGGCTATTCAGAGTAATTCAAGTGTGTTTTTTCTACGCCGTTCTGGAATGTACGCGTGACGTAATTCGGTATCAATTCTCGTAAACACGTGACCACCAACCGACGGCTAAAACGAAGGGGGGTTTGGGGGGCAGAGCCCCCCAACTACGGGGTCTGGGGCGGCGCCCCAGGAAGACTACGTTAGAAATCAATTGATGGTGAAATTACTCGTCAGAGATCTTTTCTAGTTTGCCGGGCTCGCGGGACTCTCCGGCGCTTCCCACGAGCACAATGCGCTCAATGAGGGTAGGGTCGTCTTCATCCTCGCCCTCGAGGAATAGCACGAGCGAAGAGACCTTCTGGAAATGCACGAAGCGGACCTTGACCTCGAACCAGCCGTTCTCGTCGGGATCAGCGAGCTCCGCAGAGTGCAGAGCCTTGGCGGAGGAGCTGGCGTCCTCGAATGAGATCATGGCCGGAGTATTGGCCCAAATCTTGATCTGACGTGGCAATTGCGCTTCGAGGCCCTCGGCCTTGTCCCGGGTAGCCTTAATAAGCACCGAGTAGAGCTTGGTCTTGTTCTGCAGGGGCAGGTAAGCGAGAACCTGTGAATCGGCATCAGACACAATTGGGCGGGCCCCGTTAAGAGCCAATACCCCTCGCAGGGAACCGGCGTGGTCGTCGGTCTGGACGTTAAGCAGGTCGCCCTGGCTGCACAGAACCAATTCGTTTAGCGGTTCGTAGCCCTTGGGGATGTATTTGGCGATTTCGTCGTCCACTGGCTGAGTAGCAGACCCACCGCTACTCTGAGCACCCTGTCGCTTGGCACTGGGGTTCTTTTCCGAGAGAGAATTGAACGCGGCGGTGATACCGTTTGGATCCGCTCCGCGGACGCGTTCAACTTCTTTTCCGCGGTGCGCAAACACAAACGTCGGTACGGAGGTCACCGAGAACTTGCTCGCACTTGGCTTGTTCACGTCAATGTCGACCTCGACCAGCTGAATGTTGGTGAATTCGCGGTACAGCCTCTCGACAATCGGCGCAATCGCCTGGCATGGGCCGCACCACGAGGCCGTGAATTTGACGACACACAGCTCATTCGCGTCCAGGTACGCCTGCAGTTCGCCCTGGGTCGCAGCCGTCGGTATCTTATCCGTCATTTCTGTTCCTTTCCGTCACTTTTCAGTGGCAAACGCCATCGCCAGGGGCACAAATGTGTGCCATCCCGGCGACGGCGCGGCTATCCGCTAATTCACCTAACATTAATATCAACCCGCTTTCTACACCATGTTTACTATGATAAGTCTGCGATTCTGCTGGAATTTTTGCCCTATTTGCTTCAATTGTTCTACTAGATGCGGTGGAGCAAGGTTACCTCTGTTATAGGTACGCATTGAGCCGGGAGTCCTTCCTGGGGCGCTGCCCCAGACCCCGTAGTTGGGGGCTCTGCCCCCAAACCCCCCTCCAAGCTGCCTCAAGACTCAGTCAATACAATTTATTCATGTATATTGTACTGTTCGCTCGTTGATATCGTCGGTCGATTATTTGAATTCTAGTGAATTAAGTTTAATTCAACAAATTGTACAAATATTAGTAAATTAAAGCTTAATTCAGTAAATTTTGTTTGATTGACTAATGCATTAAGTAATCCATCGCCATCAGCCGCCTGTAATCACGTGACTGGGCGAAAAAAATTGAAAATTTCATATCGACCGGCATTGATTGATCTTTATCGACAAGCATTGATCAGATAACCATGACTGATAGACGGAATATCGTGGGCATAGAGCACGACCGTGTGACTAACGTAAGATTCCCCAAATTTAGAGAGCAAATTAAGAAAGAGGCTAACAAAAATAGACCACCAGTACTGACTTCCCTGGCCATTTCCCAGGCGAGGACAACTCGTGGGATCTCGAAAAGTTCAAGAAGCAGTTCGACGTCAAGGTATACAACCTGACCGATATCAATGCAAACTTCGATCTGATCGGGTGCGACACCTCGATCGCCAATGCATTCCGGCGAATCATGATCGCAGAGATCCCTACCGTTGCATTTGAACAAATCCATATTTATAACAACACCTCCATCATCCACGATGAGGTGCTGGCCCAGAGAATCGGTCTGGTGCCCATCAAGATTGACCCAGATCTTCTGGCATGGTATGACGCCAGCCAGGCAACCGCCGAGGGAGGGAACCCCCAGGAGGCGCTCAACAGCTCCAACTGCGTCATGTTCTCCCTCAACGTCAAGTGTGAGAAGAATCCCGATGCTCCTAAGGACTCGACCGATCCAAACGAGCTCTATATCAACTCCAACGTGTACGCGCGCGATCTGACTTTCCAGCCGTTTGGGCAGCAGTCGGAGTACTTTGAGATCCAACCGTCGTTGCCGTACCCGGACATTTTGCTCGCCAAGCTGCGTCCGGGCCAGGAGATCTCGCTCAATGCGTTTGCTGTGCTGGGCCAGGGATGCGACCATGCCAAGTTCTCCCCGGTGGCTACCGCTTCCTACCGACTCTTGCCGGTTATTGACATTACCAGTGAGGCGCCAATTAAGGGCGAGTTGGCGGAGAAGTTCCAACAGTGCTTCCCGCCAGGCGTTATTGAGCTCAACAGCAAGGGCGAGGCGTTTGTTGCCGACGCGCGGAAGGACACTGTGTCGCGAGAGGTGCTGCGGCATGAGGAGTTCAATGGGCTCGTGAAGCTGGGGCGAAAGCGGGACCACTTCATTTTCAACATTGAGAGCACTGGTGCTATGCAGCCCGATGAGATCTTCGTCAAGGCTATCAACCAGCTCAAGCAGAAGGCCCAGGAGCTGCTTTCTTACGACCTTGTAGGCTAACCATCTTTATGTGTAATTGTATGATAGACTTTTTAATTATTGAAAGGGGGTTTGGGGGCCCTGCCCCCAACTACGGGGTCTGGGGCAGAGCCCCAGGTTATTATATTATACGGTTGATATTGGTGACTAGCGTATCACGGAATAACTGATGGACGTTCGAAAACTAAATAGCGTCTAATCTGATTCTGATGACTTGAGTAGATGCTGCGTTACCCGGTCGGGGTCTACCTTATACACGGTTGGCATACACTTCTTGGTATATTCACAACGCTTTTCACCTCTTTATGAAAGTTGAGCTACGAGTAGAATGAATAAAACACGACAATTGTATATTGACCAGTCAGAAATGGGGCCGGGGGCCCCATGTTATAATATCCTACGGTCAATTACTGCCAGTTTTTGACCAGTTTGATATTTGCTGCTAGGGCATCAGCGACATGGTTTCTAGATGCTGCTTAACCCCGTCGAGGTCTACTTCGTACCACTTTGGCAGCATCTGCTTGGTATATTCCGGCAAAGGTGAGAACTCAGAATCTGTACGGAAGCTAAAGTTAACCATCCCAGGCACTTTTTCCAACAGCAATCTGAAATAATGCCACAGGAGTACTGTATTGTCCGCGTCCTCATGCGTAATATATGCTATAACCTTGCCTCTTCTCATCGTCTTTGTAGACACATCAGGCATTGTTTCAACGTCAGAGATATCCTCAAACCATAAGCTGGAAACGCGAACTCTATCCAAAATATCCGATATTTGTACAATCACATGCGCATATACATGGTCAATGGTGACCTTTTTGAGACGCCTACTCGTGGCAAGCAAAGACCTGAAGCCGTCGAATGCTTCAGGATCGTCCTCCGATATGCGGCCGATATCGAGAGCCTTCAGATTTGGCATTGTTCCCCGAATCCTCACCGAGCTGTCATCCCAGAGCTCAATTCTTCTGACCTGGGCCCCGCGGATAGTGTGAAGGAACCGACCAAAAGAATGGAGCGTAATCGTTCGCACAGAGTCAGGGAGCTTATACTCGTAGTTGCCTTCTCTTCTATTTTCGCCGACCCATAACTCGAGAGATGTTAGGCTAGTGCAATGCTTGATTGCATCATTGAAGTTGAAAATGGTGCGAGTGTTGGCATGGAACTCGAAGGACTTAATATACTTACCCACGTCCCGGAAGAAATTCAGATTCAGAGCCATATCGGCGGCGACTTTCACTTTGAATTTGAAAATTTTGATGTTCTTCATCCTCAGTATCATCTGCACTGTTGATAGCGTGTCGTGGAAGTAGTTGCTATAATCCAACTCGTAATATTCTCCAGCATGGCTGCAGTATTGGACAGCCACTACCTGTGGCTCGGACTTTTGGAATGGTCCGGTAACAATATCGAGCCACTCGTATGCAATTGGATCCATTTGCAGCAGCGATTGCTCCAGCACAAGGTTCACCCGCACGATTCCACTCGCTTCTTGCCATATCAGCTCTAGTATATCGGGCACATTTTCGCACCCTTCCACGCCATATTCTTGCATCATGACCGTAACTACTCTGATATAGTCCTTATACAGATAAATAAGTCGTACTGGCCACACTTTGGCCGTCAAATATCTGAAAAAGGCATTTCTGAGAACACCGCCGTTACTTATAGTAACTTGACGCCATATAACAGCTAAAGAAGTAGCGTTTATTATGCGGCATGTTTGGCGCAGCTTGGAAGCATCCTTGGCAGCATATGTGATTATCTTTTCTAAAATCTCCACTGGAAGTGACGAGAGCATGTTGTCGCGGAGTTGACGATACTTCACTTTCCGGTGCCCGTGTCTTTAAGACCCGCTTAACCGTTCTGAACCTGAACCACTATCCACCATTGAATGGAAATTGAACCGTTACTCACGACCAATGAGATGGATGATTTTGATTAACTTGACTGAGGGTCCTTTGATAAGGTCGCTGGTTACTATGCCAAGCATCAGATACCGGTGATTCATTTCAATATTACTAGGGAACCATGTAAAATGAAAAAAAAAAAAAAAAAACCTTCCTCAGCAAGATAGCGTTAAACTGGCTCCGCGTTCACCTCACGTAAAGGCGATTAATATTCTGTAAGTAAAGTTTGCTGAGGAATCCGCATCTTCTACGATAACTAGTGGATAATTACAGTTACATTTATTACTTCTCTATCACCGATCTTCCTTCGTTCTGCTATATTCAAGTTTGGTAGAAGAATCTCTACTGTACGGAAGAAAACTAACTTTCACATATATCGGAACCTCATCTCTCATAGCGGGTCACATATAGTCCGGTCAATTGTATAGAAAGCTATAATCGACATGCAACATAACACCGATCCATAGCAGTAAAGCTACGAGTAGAATGAATAAAACACAGCAATTGTATATTAACAGGTCAGAAGAAGGAGGGGGGGTTTGGGGGGCAGAGCCCCCCAGCTACGGGGTCTGGGGCAGGGCCCCAGCGTGGTTAGTACACACTCTACACTGACATAGTCTTGAGGTTGTCGCTGACGGTGAACTCGACGGCGGTCTTGGCCTTGATCTCATCGACGGAAACACCTTCGGCGGTTTCAACCAAGACCAAGCCGTTATGGTGGTCGACATCAAACACAGCCAGTTCGGTGATGATTCGCGACACGCAGTTCTTGCCGGTGAGCGGGAAGTCACAGGCCTTTACAATCTTGGGGTTGCCCTTCTTATCGCAGTGCTCCATTACGACGACGATCTTGGTGTGTTCAGGGTTGGCGACAAGGTCCATTGCACCGCCCATGCCCTTGACACGGCCCGGCAGCATCCAGTTAGCAAGATCGCCATACTGCGACACCTGCATGGCACCCAGCATACTGAGGCCGATTCTGCCGCTTCGGATCATGCCGAACGACTCCTCGGAGCCAAATAGCGCCGCGCCCTCGCCGACTGTGATGGTCTCCTTGCCGGCGTTGATAAAGTCGGAATCCTCCTCTCCCTTGGCCGGGTATGGTCCGACACCCAGAACACCGTTCTCGGACTGGAGCTGGACAGAAACGGACTTGTCTACGTAGGACGGGGCCAACGTAGGCATGCCAATGCCCAGGTTGGCGTACATGCCGTTGCTGAACTCCTGGGCGGCCCGCTTGACGATTCTCGCTCGGGCGCCCAAGCTTCCCACCATCTCCTTAATCTCCTCTTCGGACTTGGACAGAGTCAGTCGCTCAATGAGCTTTGGCTCGGTCGTTTGGATAACAGAGTTCACGTAAACGCCTGGGATGTGGACGTTGGAAGGCGGAATCTGGCCGACAGGAACGATTTCATCAGCTTCTACGATGGTATACTTAGCTGCTCGGGCCATAGCACCATTGAAATTGTGCGCAGAGCCACGGAAGACGGCATTGCCGTACTTATCAGCCTTGTGGACCTTAATGATGGCTACGTCGCCATTCAGCGCCTCCTCCAAGAGGTACTTCTTACCGCCGAATTCGCGGGTCTCCTTGGGCTTGGAGTACTTAACGACGGACTTTCCGTCCTTGGAGAAGCGAATTGGCAGCTCTCCGCTCTCTACGACCGTTCCCACGCCAGCTGGAGTGTAGAAGGCCGGGACGCCCCTTCCGGCAGCCGCGCACTTCTCCGCCAAGGTTCCCTGCGGAGTCAGCTCAATATCGACTTCACCGTGAAGAAACATTTGCTCAAGGAGCTTGTTCTCGCCCACGTAGGAGACGATGAGCTTGGAGATCTGCTTCGACTCGAGCAGCTTGCCCAGGCCCTTGCCGTCGGTACCCACGTTGTTCGAGGCAATTGTCAGGTCCTTGATGGAGTCCTTGCGGTGCAGGATCTCGCTGATGAGAGAGCCGGGGATACCGGACAGGCCGAATCCGCCAGCCAAGATCACATCGCCCGACTTGAGCTTGGACTTGGTGATAGCTTCGCTGGCGCTGGGCAGCACTTTGTTGATTAATCGCAGGTGTTGCGAAGATGAGAACTTGCGAGTAAATTGTCTCGTCAGCTTCAACATCATTGTTTCTATTTTATTTGTCAATATATGTCCTGTCGACTGGTTAAGTAATTCATGGGTTCTCCAGGTTTTATATACTCCACTGCATTCAGGGTGTTCAATGCCGCCGATATCCAGCCATTCGGAGGATCATCGGGCGTAGAGTGTGGAGAGGCTCTACTGCGGAGTTCCGCAGAGCCCCGCGACACCCCGGAACCGGCGTTCACATATAACCGGTACAGTACTATTGAACGTCAATACATGTATTATCATACTACGGTATTTCAATTAGTTTTTAGGTAGATTTGCGATTATTAGAATATTAGGCTGTTTTCTATTTATCAGCGACATACTAATTGTTTTGATAGTTGAATCATACCAGTCATGGCGGTGTTTTGCAGTGCATACACACCTACAGTAAAGCTACCGACATATGGGCAAATGTACCACAGTAAAACTATACGGGAAGTTTGTAACAATAATAATGTATGGCTATGGATAAAATAATTCTGATAAAATATAGACAAAAGCAATTGACAGATCACAAAAGGATTTGTGATTTCGTGCTTAGATTTCAGAAAGTGTAAACACTGTTACCTGGTGTTGAGGATCCTCATTATAACCCCGAGCCGCTTCCGTTACTGTCTAAATCATTAATGCCACCAAGTGGTAATTCCCGGGTAGCTGGATGACTAATTTCAATAGTTAACATATCTACTAAAACAACTGCTGAAAACTGGTTACAATGTTGAATGGTTTAGTTTGAGTGAAATTATGACCTGAGTGAGCCGTAGAGAATACCGGTAGTTACCATGGTGACACAAAGTAGGAACCACTCTTTTGATCAATAACAGAACATGAACACTGGGGAAGCTTATTAGAATTCTCTAGATCTTGATGCCTAGAGTACTCACGGTATCCAGATGCAGTAGTAGACATATCTCATCAACGCTTTTAGCTTTAATGGAATCTTATCTCACTACCGTATACCATTTAAAACATACTCCAAGATAGCAAAACAGAAAAGGAGCAGAGACCTCCGCGAAGCGGAGCCCCAGGGGGTTTGGGGGACTGGTCCCCCAAGAAATCCAATTCCTAGCCCGCAATACACCACAGATAGAATACAGTAGTAACGAGCCGCACCAGGGGTAAGTGAGACAAGTGGTTCAGCCGTGCCAAACGCCGGAAAGTCCTATTCCTATCAACTGGGGGTGGATATATGTACCGGTAATAATCTCACAATTAAGGGAAAAAATGCACAGCTCATCTGAATGAAACAAATGCAAATGAATAATAATTGAAAAATTTTATCACACGCCCCTCATTGTCAATTTTTTTCCCTCAGGAGTACAAATAGGCCAGTCTTTCTCTGTCAATCTCTTCGTTACAAATATCTACACACACACTCTCTCACATATCATTAAAAAAGGGTCATTAAAAAATTTCGATTAGTTTCTGCGCATGAACTCTGGCGGGAATGATCCCAGCTGGTTGACAAGGTCCATTTCAGGCGGAGGTAACTGCGGTGGAGGCGGTGGATGCTGCGCGTAAGTGTAAGATAGTTGCTGTTGCTGCTGCTGCTGTTGCTGAGGAGGTGGCGGTGGGAACCCATACGGCATCATGGGGGTGGTCAAGGGGATGGTCACCGGCGTGTTTTGAATGTAGTAATTGCCCTGGGGAGGCAATTGCGGAGCGCCTATAACCACTCCAAAGAAGGTGGGGTCCTGGTCAAACAGCTCTTTGATTTTGCTCTGGCAGCTCTTGGCCGAGACCTTTTTGGACCGAATTCGCGAGAGCTCCGAGGCGATGTAGTCCCATTTTGCTCTCTCGCCCTCCTCGAGGAGACTCTTGAGTCCAAGCGAGTCCTCGGCCTCCCAGACAACCGCGCCGCCACCTTGCTGGCCAATGAGCACCTGGTATCGGTTACGAGCGGCCAAGGAGTTGCCGCATTTCGCGGCCTCTGCTATCTCCGTCCAGCTTTTGCCTTCTTTTTTCATGCGCAGGATTATGCTGTCTTGTTCCGGTGAGTATTTTGACTTCTTTTTAGGCCGTGGCTGCGGGTCTGGCTGAAGAGCATTGGGGTTTATGGGCACGGCCGTGGATAATGGAGGCTCCGGCAGAGTTAACGGCAGCGTGGGCCCTCCGGCGGGAAGGGAAGGCGACATGATGCCTCCCGAGGTCGTTACGCCGGTGAGCAGGCCGATTTGCGGGCCATTGCGGATAGTCGTCGGGGCGCCTGTGCCGGCGGTCGAAATGTTAGTAGGGATGGTTGATTCAAGGATCATTTCCTCCAGTGATCGTTTGGACCCGGTCCTGCGGCGGCGCGGCATTTTAGACCGAGTATTTCCTCCGTGGACCGGTACTGTTGACGCGATGGTTGGTACGTATGAGAATGGTTGCTGTGATTGTTGTTGTTGTTGCTGTGCATGGGGGTGGTGAATTAGCGAAGGCGAATGCATAGCGACCGCATGGCTTGGAGCGGATGGTGGTAGAGTCATTGGATGGTGGAGAGGCTGCTGGGGCCTATAGTGTCCAGAGAGGTCGTACTTGTATTCGCTTGAATCATACCCAAATGCCAACAACGATTCTTCATCAGGGACCTGGTCTGTCATTGTACTTCCCCTAAAAATCGGCAATCGACAATTTCGAGATAAATCGACAAACTTCACCAGATATTTTTTTCGATTTCGGGGGTTCAGTTCAAGAACTTTATTCCAATCGTCTTCGAGATCCAGTCGACAACTTCAATTCCAATCGATAGGCAGTCGACGGGTTAGAATCGACAAAGTTCAGGGATCTAATCGACAACCGTTAACGCAATGGTCTAATCCACAGGGTATTTATCCGACAGTTCCGAAGGACCTTGTAACCCGCGAACTTCAGAGGTCTTTTTATAAATGCCAAAAAGTCGTCTCCACAGACCTAACGAGTCCAACGGTTTAGTTGTTATACGACCAAAGGTCAATTATCGCTCCAAAAAACGTCCAAAGGTCAATTATGAAAAGGTCCAAAGTTCAATACCAGTGGCTCCAAAAAAACGGCCAAAACTCAATATTGGCTCCAAATAATCGTCCAAGAATCCAGTCGGCAGGATATATTCAACAACAAATAGCTTTGACGGTTTTAATCCGGGTTAGTATTTCGATTTTCGCTATCCCAGTCGAAGTGGAAGCCGGTAGCAATTATCCCGCACAGGGCGTTAGGGTATTTTCAAACTTGTCGAAAGCCCCAAAATTAACAGGTGTAGGTGTCGAAAACCCACAAATTAGCACTAGTAAAGACGATTAAAAACGTTCGACTAGCAGATATAAAGCCATCGAGGGCCTTGGTGGGGGGAAATGCGAAGCCGTTTCTGTAGCTGGCAAAAAATCTCGCTACGGGCGGCCAGGGGTCTCTCGTTAAGTACTCTGGGCTCTCTCTCCCTCTCCTCTAAGTCGTACTGGAGTTCCACCGCTGTCTCTGAGCCTAAAGTTCAACCCCGTTAAACTCAACCTTGGTCGCTGAATTATCCGATCCGACACAGTTCCCTCTCTCTCACTCTCTGTGCACCTTAAAGTGGAACAAAAATGGGTCCGGGACAACCGTCACAAATTATTCCTGGTGCTTTGAAATGCCCCCCCGTTCTGCCTGGCTGGCTAGAGTGGGAAAATTAATAAATTTTAGGATGACTGGAGATTCAAGATAATGATACGATACGCCCTCACGCTTGTAGAAAAAAAAAATACCCAGCGATCTTTAAAACGCCTAAATTTCTCTCCTACTGCCACACACACACAACCTGTCAAAAAAAGTTTGCGGCTTTGATCCCCCCCTTAAAATCTCAAATCACGACAACGTAGATTTTTTTTCGATGCTCCTTTGCCTCCCTGTTTACCACCCTTTCATGTATATATACATGAGCTTACTCTCATTCTAAATACGATGCTTCGCTGCCGGATGCCCCCCATCACGACAGTCCGCGCTTTCCTAAGTGTGTCTAAAATTAATGTATCGACTTAAAGGGAGAATTAATTGTTTATGTCTCACGGGCCTCAGACACACGCGTACCGGCGGCTGCATGCAGCCAGAAGGCAGGCGGGGGGCCTGCGCACGCGCAATACCGCTATAATGGTTCCACTATCACCAACGCCACGTAAACGGTTTACATTTTTTGCAATACAATACAACAGTATGTAGTTGTTTTCAAGATCGAGTGCAGGGAGGATTTTTGTTAAATTTTTTTTGGGGGGTAGATGGTTGCTTTCTGGAGCAAAACGTGACGACGCGGCGGCCGGGAGCGATTTTTTGGTATGCATTGCAGCAGTCAGGTGTGTGCTCCCCGACGACGCGCTCGTCCCATATCGGCAGGCTACGAAAAAAAGCAAGCGGTGGAGTCCCCGCCACCGCTATTTCGGGAAAAAAGCGGCCTGATCTTGCAGCCGCGGGATGTGCGGCGTCCCGCTGTCAATCCCCGGGGGAGGCGGGCACATCCGGGTAAGTTTGCATCACTTGAAATCCCAGACGCGGCCAATCGTGCGACATGCATGGCATAATCAGCGGATCGAACAATGGTCTCGACCGAAAAAAAATAAACAAATGCTCCAGCATGTTCCAGCTGCTCATCCTGGTATTATATTCGGCATCTTGCGAGCGAGATATTATTTTAATATTAGCGATATCAGCGTAGTGTCATCAGTCGTCTAGCTTACATTGTCCTCATCGCTCCTCCGCGAAGCGGAGCCATGGGGGGTCTGGGGGGCTGGCCCCCCAGGAAAGAGAAGAACAGGAGCTTATTTGAGCACAAATATTTGTGTATTAGCATAATATCATTAATCGTCTAGCATACATTGTCCTCATCGCTCCTCCGCGAAGCAGAGCCAAGGGGGGTCTGGGGGGCTGGTCCCCCAGGAAAAGGGGGCTTATTTGAGTGTATTACGTAGTATATTAATGCAATGTCATCAATCGTCTAGCTTACATTGTCCTCATCGCTCCTCCGCGAAGCGGAGCTAAGGGGGGTCTGGGGGGCTGGCCCCCCAGGAAAAAGGGAGGGACTAGGCGTGTTGGTTTTCAACGAGACGCACAAATGGGTTGCGTGCTCTGATACGGGCTCCATAGAAGTAAAAGAAGAACGGAATGACAATCATGCCGAGCGCAATGAACCCGATGAGGGAGGCGCCCCAGTGGACTCCGAGGTTCTCAAAGAGGTAGTGGCCAATGATGGCGAAGACGGCGCCAAAAATGCTCCGGCAGAAGGTGTTGGCGGCGATAGCGGAGGCACTGAAGCTGGTAAAGGTGTCGACGAGGTAGTTGAGGCACCCCTGGAAGATGGTGAAGAAACCCAGACCCGAAAGGGCGATTCCAAGCACGGGCACAAACCAATGGATTTCGGGGCGCGATGTCCACGCGAAGATGAAGATTCCAGCAGGCATGAGCCATCCAAACACCATCATGGTGTGGATACGCTCTTCAGGCACAGGCTTCCCGCCGTTCTTCTCAAGCACTCGGGCGTAACGCGTCGACCCCCAGATGTTGCACCACGAGCCAACGATTGCCCCAATGAACATGGCCATCGTAGGGTACGTGCTGACCGTATCATCCCACCCACGGGTCACCTGGAAGGTGTAGGGGATCGAGGTCACTGTCAGGTACAAAATGCCAAAGACGTAACTGGCGAAGAGGGCCATGCAAAACACAATTGGCGTTGCCAACATTGCAAACGGCCTCACGAGATGCACATGAGTGAACTCCTTCACCGTCAATTCCCACTCCTCGTGCTTCGAATGGTAGAGCCAATTGCCCGTGGAATGCCTTAGCTTCCGGGCACGGTTCGTCAGAATGATGGGAGCATAAGTCTCGCGAAGAAAGATGCCGTCAATCGCAGTGATGATGCCAAAAAGCATGCTGGCGAACCAGCAGCTCCATTGCCAGTGGCCCGTAGCCCGGAAGAGCACCGCAGAGATAGTCGGAGCGCACATTGTTCCGGCGGCTACGAAGTACGCATAGAGCGACAGAGCCGTTCCTCGCTGCGCTGGGAGCCACAGGTCCGCAAGAACGCCTCCACTGGACACCACGGGGGCTCCCGCAAACAGCCCAGAGAAGAATCGCGTACATAGAATGGCCGAGATGTTCTTCGAGGAAGCGGTCCCCAGCGTGAAGATGCCCGAAATGGCGAAAGGAATGACAATTCCCTTCTTACGCCCATACACTTCTGAAAGCGGTGCAAAGAGCATTGGCCCGAATGCGACGCCAAACACGTAGAGCGAGGTCGATAGCAGGGCGACCGTGCGGCTCACGCCCATCTGCTGCTCTATGGGCTTGATAACGCTCGACATGGCCGCCGAATTGTACTGGGCGGCAAAAGTCGTCAGCGAGTAGAAGAATGTGTGGTATGCCTTGACAAAGAACGGCCAATTCTTGGGGTTCTGTGGGTCTTTCTCCTCAAAGATGACGATATAGTCGTCTGGCCCCAAAGAGCCCGTTGTTGAGGCATGGCTAGCCTCCGCAACCGGCTCGGGGACCTGTTTTTCTTCGTCTATTGATCTATCAGACATGCCGTCATGCCCGTTATCCAAAAAATGGCTAGAATGCTTCTAATTTCCTACATGCGCTACCGGTCAGGCCAATCTCATTTATATTTATAAAACTTTATCCATTACCAGGCAAGAAAAACCGGACCGTCGATCCGAAATCGGACTTTCAGCCTTGCGCGATTGCTCACCCACATAACGCACCCCGGTGGGGGGACCATTTAGAAGCTCTCCATAGCGTTTGTAGCCGGTCATTCAACCGATTCGGCTTTCGGACCCTTGTCCGACGATTGCGCGTCAACTTTACCTGTTAATCACCTGCTCAGTCTCCCGAATATTCGGCTTTTGGAATAGTTCAAAATAAGTCCGAATTCCACTGGCTATCGGCCTTTAGGACTCCGATCGATGAGTTTTAGTGTACAGTAATCAAACTTTTCGGACGTCCGAAAAGAGTGTTTCAGTCACAAGAGACAACTGCGGCTTACGCGGCGTTATCAGCCGCGTGGGGCTCAGCTGCCCTTAATTTTACGCAGCCAAGACCTTCACCTCCGCGTAGCGGAGCCCCAAGGGGAGGGTTTGAAGGGACTAGTCCCCCCATTAGTACTAGAGCAGGTATATTCGAGGGCCAGCCCTCGAGCTCCCGTAGCTGGGGGCCGCTGCCCCCAGACCCCCGCCTAATGTACTGGAACTTCATTCCGCCATCGAGATTAGACCCTCGAAAAACCCCTCCGCGAAGCGGAGCCCCGAAGGGGTTTGGGGGGACTGGTCCCCCCAAGAACACTCTAGCTTCAATGACTTGGGGGCTTACTCCGCTACACGGAGGTTGTAACAGTGTAACAAAACTCCTCACACCGTGTAAATACAATTTTACAACAGCGTAACAAAACTGTAACAAATCAGTCGTTACAGCCAAGGTGATCTCTGCGAAGCGGAGCCTCGGGGGAATAGCGTGGAGGATAGCATAGACCTAATAAATTTCATTATACGTTATAAAAATGCAAAGTACAGAATAAGGGGATTAGAGCTTGGCGGAGCCGTTATCCTTGGCAAGCTCGATGGCAGCGGCGCTGATGGCGGTGGTGCCTCGCTCGACGACCTTGGTCTGGAAGATGATCTTGTTGTTCTCCTTCCAGGCCTCAATTCGCAGAGTCTCACCTGGGAAGACGTGGCCGGCAAATCGAACCTTGATGTTCTTCATTGGGCCGAACTTGTCAATGAGCACTCGAGCAGAGATACCCATGGAGCACAGGCCGTGAAGAATTGGCTGGGGGAAGTTGCCGACGGCGGCAAAGTCTGGGTCAATGTGAAGTGGGTTGTAGTCGCCAGACAGTCGGTACAGCGCCGCCTGGTCCTTACCGACCTTCTCCTCAATAACAAAGTCTGGGTTTCGGGCTGGTGGTTTGTTGGCAGCAGTGATAGCGCCTCGGTCCTGGCCCTTGGTTGGGCCGCCAAAGCCGCCGGAGCCTCGCAGGAAGATGGAGGAGACGTTGTGGAAGATAGGAGTGCCGGTGGCCTTGTCCTTGGAGATGAACTCGGTGACGGCGACAGCGGCCTTGCCCTTGTCGACGATCTCCAAGACCTTAGCGGTCGTTTCAAGCGTAGCAGCAGGTGGGATCGGGTTGAGGATCTCAAGGAACTGCTCGCCGTGGAGCAGCTTCATTGGGTTGAAGTTGGGTACCAGCTTGGAGTAGTTGACATGGCAGCTGAAGTACGGAATGACGCCAAAGGTTGGGTATGGTCGGAAGTTCTCCCGGTTCTCGTAGACGTAGTCAAGGTTCTTGGTGGTAGCGCCAATGCCCAGGTTGTAGAGAATGATCTTCTTCTCGTCGTACTCGTAGATGCCGACCGCATCCGCTTCTTCGCCAGCCTCCTCAGCCTGGGAGACGAGCTGGAACAGACCCATGGAGGACTCCTGGGTGGTAGATGGGTTGGTGGCTCGGCCGTCGTCGAAGTTGACAATCTTGTCCCACTTGGCAACAACCGCCTCTGGCGTCAGTGGCTTCTTGGTAGAGAAGCCGTAACCACCAGATCGCTGGAATCGAGTTCGCGTGACGTAGCCAGAGCCAATCTCAAACAGCTGGCCAGTGACTGGGCACTTCTCGGAAGTAAGCAAAATCGAGGCTGGGGCAATGTAGTCTGGCTTGAATCGCTCGAGCATCTCCTCAGTGAAGACGCCCTGGGTCATTCCGGTACCGGCGGTTGGCGCAATGGTGTTGACGAGAATGTTGTACTTCTTACCCTCGAGAGCCAGAGTCTGGCCCAAACCAAGAATAGCCAGCTTGGCGGCGGCGTAGTTGGTCTGACCGAAATTACCGTAGATACCCGAAGTCGAGGTGGTGTTAACGACTCGGCCGTACTTCTGCTTGAGGAAGTATGGCCAGGCGGCCTTGGTCACGGCGTAGGTACCGTAGAGATGCACCTGGATAACATCGTTCCACTCCTTCTCGGTGATCTTGAGGAAGGACTTGTCCCGGATGATGCCAGCGTTGTTGATGACGGCGTGGACGGTGCCAAAGTTGTCAATGGCGGTCTTAACGACCTTCTCACCGTCAACAACGTTGTGGTTATCACCCACAGCAATGCCGCCAGCAGCAGAAATCTCGTCAACAACCTTCTGTGGGTTGGCGAAGTCGTTTACAACCACCTTAGCGCCCAACTTGGCCAGCATGAGAGCGTAGCATCGGCCAATACCGGCACCGGCACCGGTAACAATGACCACCTTATCCTTGAACGAGACTTCCTCGCCCTGAGCATTAGCTGGAAGACCGAGAGCCTTCTCGACGAGCGGCATGAAGTCAATTGTTCGGTTTCCGTAGTTGGGGTTCTTGAAGCTCTCAATTTCGTCCCATCGCTTGAGCACCGCGGATGGAGTGAAGGTGCTGTCTGGCCTGAAAAGAGCACCATCACCTCGCTCCCATCGAAGCTTGGTGACAGCGCCACCACCAACCTCGTAGATGCCCCAAGTCTCCTTGCACGACTCGTGAACGAGGTAGGCGACGACTGGAACAACATACTTCGGCTGCAGCTTATCAAGGATCTCCTTTGGCATAACCGTCTCAGTCAGTCGAGAAGCGGCCAATGGCGCAATGACATTGGCATTGATGTTGTACTTGGCACCCTCCTTGGCCAGAGTCTCAGTGAAGCCCACCAGACCCAACTTAGCAGCGGAGTAGTTGGCCTGGCCAAAGTTACCGTACAGACCAGCAGCCGAACTCGTGTTGATAATTCGGCCAAACTTCTGCTTTCGCATGTATGGCCAGGCGGCATGGGCCACCTTGTAAGCACCGTGAACGTGAACCTTGTAGATGAGGTCCCAGTCCTTGTCGGTCATGTTCTTGAACGAGATATCTCGCAGGATACCGGCGTTGTTGATGACAATGTGGACGGTTCCAAACGCCTTAACAGCGGTCTCTACGATCTTCTCGCCGTCCAAGACGTTGTCGTAGTTGGCAACAGCCTTACCGCCAGCCTTGACGATCTCATCAACGACCTTATCGGCGACCTATTATTCTCTTTGTTAATATTCAAATTTGGGCTCAAATTTGGGGGAATTCACTTACTCTGGAGGCACCCTCACCCTTGAAGGATCCACCGAGATCGTTAACGACGACGGATGCGCCCCGGGAGCCAAAGAACAGGGCATATTCCTTGCCCAGGCCGTTGCCTGCACCGGTCACAATGACGACCTTTCCGTCAAATCTCAATTCTCCCATTGTGTGTGTTTTTACGAATATACAAATAAAGAAGGAAGCTACGAGGAAGAAATCAGGACTACGATGAGGGGGTTCTTATATATGCGCGTTGTCGGCAATTACCTATAGCTGACAAGGTGGAGTTGTGGGGAAATACTATGGTTTATTGGAACATGATTCTTGGGAACCGAAGAACCGAACCTTCAGCCGTGCGTCGCTATCACCAGCCAAATCCGCCTGTACCCTGCTTACCCTGCTCCCCCCTCCTTAGCTTGGTCTGATCTGTCCAGTATTCAATGGTTTCCAATCAAATTAGACACCTAGCGTATACTGGCATGTGAAAATCAAACCGTCTTCAGGCCATTTTCAGCATTTAATGATGTCGAGACCTTCCATGCCTTCATGGCACCTTTTCACGGTGGGCCCGAAGTGCCGAGGTTATACGCACTATTCCGAAAGGCGCCGTTTGCCGGCCCGCGGTTGGGAACTCCCAACTCTTGCGCACGCAGGTTTACCCCATTAAAAAAATCGGAAGCAGGCGGCCTTCGAGTACTCTCGCCCTTAGCACGTAATTGGGGGGACCAGTCCCCCCAAACCCCCCTGAGGCTCCGCTACGCGGAGGAATTGTTGCAGAGGTAGAGTTTTTCCGCGAAGCGGAGCTATGGGAGCTCGAGGACTGGCCCTCGAATACACCATTAGTTCTACCTAGTGTAATTGGGGGGACCAGTCCCCCCAAACCCCCCTGGGGCTCCGCTACGCGGAGGAATTGTTGCAGAGGTAGAGTTCCTCCGCGAAGCGGAGCTACGGGAGCTCGAGGGCTGGCCCTCGAATACACGCCATCGCTAGTACTATCCAGTTGTAATTGGCGACGGTGAACTCGGGGGATAGCGGGACGGAAGTATACGCCGAATTCAGTATTGCAGCGTAAACGTTATACCGAGTGGCAAAGTTAATTACATAACTAAGATCAGCCTCTCCCCCCAAGCGGGCCTAATAGCAGCATGTGTCGCCATTAGGTCTGCTCGAAGGCAATAGAAGACGCCAGTGAATGATTTGTAATAACTAGACTATTTCACAGATTTTCCACAGTATAAATGCCCAATTAGTTTGCTGATCTGTTAGTGATTTAGTATAATAATGAATGTTGCTTGGAAGGACCGGTTATCGCTGGCTCTGGCGAAGGATACCTCCGAGTCTACTGATAAAGTGTTCCTGCCGCAGAGCGTGCTCCAAGTACTTGTCGACCAGGCTCAAGCGCGCCAAATTGATTTGCCGTCACCATTAACATTTCAAATCTCAACAAGGACAAAAGTCACCCATGTCGGCGTCAGAGAGTTCTCGGCACCTGAAGGCACAGTGCTCGTGCCCAAAATGGTGGCAGAGATCCTCGAAACGAACGATGGGAAGGTCCATGTTGAACTGGTTGAATTGCCCAAAGGATCGCGGCTCAAGATCAAGCCCCTAGAAGATGAAAACGTTGTTGAGAATTGGAAGCTTCTGCTTGAATCCCAGCTAAGAGCCTCCCATACCACTTTAACTAAAGGAGATATCATCTCCGTGGATGATCCTGCATCCCCAGACAAAGTTCACCGGCTCCTGGTCGAGGAATTGGAACCCCAAGATGCCGTATGCATTGTCGATACCGATATAGACCTCGAGGTGTCGACAATGACTTCGGCCCCCAAACTCGACTCTCCCCATGTCTCCACCACAAACCAAGACTCCTCCGCATCCGCCATGCCTGACTCAATTGAAGTCGGGAAAACGTACACGGATGTGCTAGTTGGCCATAAGCCGTCACATACGAAGCTTCTGGGGTGGAAAAAAGACATTCCACTGGTGTTTGAGTACTCCTCCTCATCCCTGGACGGCCGAGTTCAAATATTCGTCAGCCCCGCACCAGATGTATCATCATCCAGCTTTCTCTGGTCCTCGGTCGAGTCGCCTCACCCCACGGAATTTCTGGTGTCGGCCCAGAACTGGTCCATGTCTAGCGAGCTGGACAGCCTCAATATTGCATTTTACGCCGACCGCGACACTTCAGTAACCTTCTCCCTGTCGCCGTACAAGCTATCAATGGAAATGGACCAAGAGGAGGTGGAAAGCGAAGAAACAACAAAGTGCCCCAATTGCAAAGAAGTGATCCCGAAACAGTCATACCAATTGCACTCTGCAGTGTGCTTCCGAAACCGAGTTCGCTGCGAAATATGCGATAACGTATACCTCCGTCAGCAGGGAGGCATTCCGTCAGCCCATTGGCATTGCATTCACGACGATGGGGACCACAATATGATATTCACGTCTGATTCGGCCGAAGACAAGAAGATGCACGACAGATACTTCCATGACCCGGCCGAAGCATGCGCCTGCGGAGAATTTGGCTCCGTCAATGGGCTGCTAGCCAAGGCTCAGCACAAGACTACTTCGTGCGCCAAATCCCTCCATATCTGCCGGTTCTGCCACCTGCTCCTTCCTCGCGGACTGAGAAACAATGCTGATCCAGTCGACATCATTCAAGGGCTCTCTTCCCACGAATCTCACTGCGGTAGCAAGACCGATGAATGTCCCATGTGTCACAATGTTATCAAGCGGCGCGACATGCCGGTTCATATGAAGATGCACGATATGCGGCGATTAGACCAGTCAAAGCCGACTCTGTGCTCAAACAAGAATTGCTGCCGTGTTGTGCCTGCATCCAGTAACAATGCACTTGGGTTGTGTGCTTTTTGCTTCGGGCCGCTCCATTCAACGCAGTACGACCCCACGGGGTGTAAGCTAAGGTCTCGCTTGGAGCGTCGCTATGTCATACAACTGACGCGAGGGTGTGGCAAGTCCTGGTGCGTGAACAAGTTCTGCGTTACTGGCAATCCTCAGCCAACGAAGCCGTCAATGGGCGAAATTATGAAAGATGTGGCTGACCTTTTACCTCTAAGCTATTACTACTTCTGTGTTGACGAGATGACTACTAAGCGAATGATGTTTGTGTCGTACGAGAGCCAGGAGGGTGACTACGAGCCGGAATGGTGCGCGCTGGCTATTGAGAATGCCATGGGTAACGAAGGCGAGGCCCGTAGGTGGCTCGAGACAAATGCCATCAAGCGATCCGAATCTGCCAAAAAAAGGTCCAGCCTATGACCCGTATCCACATTATGATGGTGCATTCTGACTATTTCTTCTAATGTGTAATGATATCAGGAGACTGTAGAAGGTATATTATTATAAAGAACTTGGAAGGCTGTATAGTTTCCTTAGAGACGTACTAACGGGATGGAAGAACTTGATAGGATAATATAACCGGTAATACAACCATATTTGAAGAACACTAGGCAGAACGGTAGAATAACGTGACATCAATAATAGAACATTACCGGTTGAAGAACGAATGGAAAGACTGTCGAATTTTTTTTATATTATCAGAATCTATTGTTACTCACAATACCGGTAATACGCTAACGTTACACTATCATTACAACTTCCCACATAATACTCTAAGATGAACTGATGTAATTACCGTACGTACTGTACTACGGGAAGTTTGCAGTAATAATTTATAGAGAGTTAAAGGTATGATTGTGAGTGGAATAGATCGTGATAAAACACACTCTACTTCTCCACAACTCTGGAACACTTCATGGGATCAGGGGGGAAAACCGTTATGCAGTGAATGGCATTTATATCGCCTATGCCAGGGCTGGCATCTCAAAGTGAGTACCGCGGACATAACGAACTGCAAACATAAAAAATCTTCGAAACGGCAAAAAGAAAAGTGCGACAGATCAACGATATCTGTATTGGCCCCCTGCGACGATCCCGAAGATCGTGACACTCGATAGGCGGTAGCTATCGATAAATATTGAAACAATTTGTGAAGAGCTGAATATCTCTTTGAACTGAGAATAACAAATCTGAGATATTGGATTACTTTGCTATCCTCCATAGATCACTGTTCCAAATATAGTGTGCATGCAGTGGATTTTGGCGGAAAAAAAATAGGGAGTGCAGAATTCTTCCATCGAGAGTCTAGCCCTTCGCTGCTTCTGAAGGTCCTGTCTATGCTTTGACGCGTACGTACCACCATCAATGCTCTCGCGAATACCAGGTAATACTCTACCATTAGTTCGCATAGCACAATGCTATATCAAATAATGAACTAAAAGCCCCTATTCGCAATACCGGTATATGGCAATTACATGCATCGAAGAAAATTAGCTGTCGTTCGTAAACTGCGATGGTCACGTCCTCGCTAAATATACTGCATAGTCTGCATGCTGGACGAGTCCATTTACGGTACGGCGGTTAACAATTTGCTTGGCATTCTCTGGACGACGATACCCTAGACTGAACCGCAAGGGCTAACTTGACAGTATAAATTGCGTAGTATTTCTCTTCCGGTCGGCATCAGATCAGAAGTCCCTTAAAACGCATGGTTTCCAAGCTCTTTGCTGCTTCCCTCGCTCTTGCTGCTGCCAGCACTCTTGGCCAGGAGATGGTGCCGCAGTGTTCAACACTTTCGGACACAGGCTTTGGCGTTTGGAATGATATGGCAAACTTTGTTCTCGACAACAAGTATCTCCAAGAGGAGCTCAATACCTTTGGGGTGGATTCCACCAGCCAACAACAAACTGACATGATATACGTTTATAGCGAGCTGCAGTCCTTACAGTCTGATATGTATGTAGTCGCCCAGGATATTAATTCCTTCGACAGTGCGACTGCAACTGAGTGCGACTTTCAGAGTGTGATCGGTCTGCTCATTGAGGCTGCTCCAACACTCGCATCCGTCTTTCAGATTCTCGTTGACCAGAAGCAAGCCCTGAGCTCAACCACTAATTACGGTCCCTACGTCTTAAACGAGGTGGCGAATATGCTCGAATCTTCTGTACAAATGATCGGCGCCATTTACAGCTGGCTGCCGAGCAACTATGTTGGCCAGACCTTTGATGCGGCGGACAGCATCTTCAGCGGCTGTGCTTCCGCCCAGGTGGCCTACACCGTGACTGGCATTGATTTTCCAACCAAGCCAGCCACGGCTACTATACCCCCTACTTCAAACCCTACGTCAAACCCTACGTCAAACCCGACTTCAAACCCGACTTCAAACCCGACTTCAAACCCGACTTCAAACCCGACTTCAAACCCGACTTCAAACCCGACTTCAAACCCGACTTCAAACCCGACTTCAAACCCGACTTCAAACCCGACTTCAATTCCTACTTCAATCCCTACTTCAATCCCTACTTCAATCCCTACTTCAATCCCTACTTCTCCTTCATCACCGCCGACCTGCTCCAAGAAGAAACTTCTTAGAGGGAACTAGAGGGTTATTTGTACTGTTATAATTTTATGCTGCATTTTTTGGAACCCCACAAGTCTATTAACCGGTAAAAACTTATAAATCCTTCACTTAGTAAGCGTCACAGGGTCCCTATTACCAGTACCAGAAGAAACTTGGACTGTAGAATAACAAGATAAATAACATATCGTATCACTTTATTAAAAAGCTTTGCGAGAGTGTAAAATAATTTTAATGCACACATCGCAAGGTAACGGTTATTTCAACATATTAACTGGTACCTAAAGAACTTGGCAAGACTGTAGAGTAACGAAATACTATCTTTAGTGAACAACTTTGCAAGAGTGTAAAATAATTTAATACAAACATATCACCCGGTAATTCAACATACTACCAGATATTTGAAGTTACTTGAAGGTATTACTTGAAGAACTTGGCGAGAGAAATATGACCCTCCTCGTTTCTGCTCATGACCTTGGCTACAGCCAGCTCAAAGTCCTCCTGGTTGACATGGATTCGCCGCTCCCTCAATGCATACATACCGGCTTCCGTGCACACACCCTTGACCTCAGCGCCCGAACACCCGTTCATCTTCTCGGCAATCTTGCGCAGGTTGATGCCTCTGGTCAGGTTCATCGACCGCGAGTGGATTCGCAGAATATCAGTTCGCGCCTCAATCGTGGGCGGCGGGAACTCAATCTTTCGGTCAATTCGCCCGGGACGCAACAGCGCCGGATCGAGAATGTCGAGTCGGTTAGTGGCCATGATAATCTTGATATCCTTGGACGATTCAAACCCATCCAGCTGGTTCAAAAGCTCCAGCATGGTTCGCTGCACCTCCGAATCGCCCCCCGACGAAGACTCTACTCGCGAAGAGCCAATGGAGTCAATCTCGTCCATGAAAATAATACTCGGGGCGTGCTCTCGCGCCATTACAAATAGCTCTCGCACCATACGGCTACCCTCACCAATATACTTCTGCACCAGCTCCGACCCGGACACTCGAATGAACTTGCACTCAGTGTGGTGCGCCACGGCTCGCGCCAAAAGCGTCTTTCCGGTACCGGGAGGCCCGTACAGGATAACACCCTTGGGCTGTGCGATACCTAGGGACTCAAAGAGCTCTGGGTGCTTTACTGGAAGCTCAATGACCTCCTTAATCTCCTTGATCTGCTTGTCAAGACCGCCCACCATGTCAAACGTCGAGTCCGGCACCTTCTCCACCATCATGAGCGACACCAGAGGGTCCACCTTGTTGGGAAGGATCTGGTGCAGCTGGTACGAGTCGGACCGCAGGCACACCCGCAGACTAGGCGTGATCTTCTTGATGTCGATGTTCGATGCAATGTCCACAATGTACTTCCCCTCGGGGTTCACCTTGACCAGCACCTTGTTCTTGCCCATGACTTTAACCACTTCACCCACGTAGGATCCTGGTTCTTGGAGGAGGTTCAATTCCTCTTTCAGGAGCCGCACCTTGGCGTTGAGCGCGTTCCGTTGCGCCTCCAGTCGCCGCAAGTTCTGGGTTCTCTCATTGATCTTGAACTCTGTCTCCTCAATTTTTTGCGCAAAGAACTACCTAATGTTAGTCTGAGTCTCTCACTTGAGCCATTTGGCGATACTCACCGGTGCGATACCGCTTTCCTGTGTCGTTGCTGCTGCCATTATTGCCACTCTCTCTCTCGTGTGTGATGGTAGACTTGGGCCTTTTGGGTGTGTGATGAGCGTCGAGGAGGGAGGTTGGGACCGGTTGGGACATCGCGCGCCACGCCACACGACATTTCATTTGATGATCGGAGATCCGGCATTCTTCCCCCTGTAGGTATTTGACACAGGCCATCATTGGATTCAATTAGGTCCATTAAGTGGTTTATGGCGATGGTAAATCTGGCAGTAGTGGCCGTGGTATTGGGTATACTGGCGCAATTGAGCGTAGCTGAGCAGTACTTACAACTTTGCCGATGTAACTGTGGAGCCAATTACACTATTATCCCTCTGGAGGGACTGAGCTGTTCAAATTGCACTCGAATGTTCTGCGTTGATAAAGCAGACGGGTGTGGAGTGCTTGATCCAACGTTGATTTCTACTTCGTGCTTCCAGAGAGAGTCTACAAAAGACAAGATGATTATTTATTCGTTTATTATTATAACGTTATCTCTGCTGGTGTATGCGTCTATTCTCCACTATGGTGGTGACTATATCCGGCGTATCAGAGAGCGGTTTAATTGGTGAACAATTGTGCATGTTATTTTTTTCCATTGGCGTTGATAAAGGCTATCTGCGGTATTGCAGATTGTTGTGATAGACTTTTAGTTTATCTTTTAGAATTTCACCTCCACCGACGAGAATCCAAAGTATAACGACAAGTATACGGTAGAAATATGGATCCGGAGTATAGAGAACTCCTTCTGGCTGCAGAGAGACATTACCAAGAGTCATGGGAGGTGTATATCACGAAATTGGGATACACTGGCGTGCGGATCTGCTGTGTTTTGCTGGCCAAATTTTCATTTGTTGTCAGAGATGTTATGATTGTTGTTATGAATCTATTGTATTTACTTATACTCGCTCCAGTCGATCTATTCCTCGTATTTGTGTACCTTGCCGCAGTAAACATCCAACCAGACTCTGATGAGGATGATTTGTGGTACCCAGAATTGCCGCCAGACGAGCGGGACGGGAAGATGGCAGACCTGAATATCATTCGCCGCATGTTCTGGGCCGGTAAGCAGGTAGCCATTAGCAACAATTTCAAAAGCCTAAGCATTCCAAAGACGGTGATCGCTGAAGAGACTGTATTGGATGGTAATAAACCAGGTGTCATCCAGAATTGGAGGGCCGGTGCCAGCAACTCAACTAGTAAGTTTTTTTTTTTTGTGAGATCTTCTACTAACTGGTTGTATCTTGCAGTTGAGATAGTTCACAAAAATGAAAAGCCAGTTGATCTCGTACCCAAGGGACTTCCAGATGTTCCAAAGTTGGATTCATTCAACGAGCAATTGAAGGAGTACGATCAAATTCGACTCGACGATAAGCAAGTCGCCAAAATCAGCTCCATGAAGAAACAAGCGAAACCGCAAAAGGAGAAAAAGTCACGATTAAAGACCTTTGGCAGCTCAGAAGGGAAGAGGCGAAATTTGTTTTATTTCTTGACCCGTCCGAACGATTTCAAAACCCTCGAGAAATATACCAAGAGGATAATCCATACCAAAATAAAAGATTAGCTAATCGCCAACCCACGTCAGAGTTTGGGATTTCTATAATATATATGAGCTATTCAGCAATAGTAATAGCACCCTTGATTTTGTTGACTAGTGCCACTCAACTGTCGATTCCGGTACTTATCGCCTGCTACGAGGTGACGCATGGTGCACATCCCGATAGTACAAATCAAAAGGATAGGATGCTTTCTACCGGTACTCCTCAGAGTCGCTGGATGATAAAGTTAGTTCCTATTACACCGGTAATGAGATCCTGAACAGCACATCGATAGGGCCGTTAACCATCATAGGTAAGTCGTGCGTGTTTCGGGAAAAGTGAGGCTCGGAGTACCATCAGTCCTATCTTGGTTTCCCCAGGACGGTGGCTAAGGGAAAGCCGAACTTCTGTTTCAAACCAAGCAATTGAAGCAATGGAGTATCTATGGGATTTTTGATGGAAATCACTACTCGCTAGATCTCCGCGAAGCGGAGCTTCGGTCAATTGAAGCAATGGAGTCCCTGGGTGAACCGAAGTCCGTTGTACATTTTATATTTCCGTTAAAAATCTATACATTATTATTTCATCAATTCGATTTTACTTTTAGGTGCTAATGGTACAGCATCACTAACCCAAATCTCATTGTCTTGAGAGAGAAAAAAGACATAACTTTTTAATAGACGTTAAAAAAACACGCTTTTTTTTATCAAAAAATGCAAGTTCCCTTTCTTTTCCATCGGATCCCATTTTACTCTTTGTCATCATCACCACCAGCCTTGTGGTCATTGGAGGCTGGCTCCTCTTCGTCATCACCATTCAGGTGCTCAAAGATGTTGGCTCGGCCACCCTGGCTAGCAGAACCCCTGCTTGGCTCCTTGCTCAGCGGGGTGCCCGCAGCAGACGGGGTGCTTGCCATGCTGCTGCTACTGCTCGCATTTCGTCGACCACTGCCGCTGCCACTCAGGTCTCTGTTCAAGGTGGAGGTTGGACCCATGGTCTGGCCGCCACTCTGCTGTCGGATTCGACCCCATCGCGAGAGATCGCCGGCCAGGTTCAGAGAGCTGCTGCTTCGCTCGCCGCCCCGGAAGTTTCGTCGGCTCTGCTGTCGAGCAGCCTCGTCAGCAATCTGCTTCTGCTTGGCCTCCTGCTGAATCTCCGTGATAGTCTTTGGAGCCTTGTCAGCGTTCTTGGAGATCCAGTTTCGCCTTCGAAGGTCAGCAACGTCCATGAGCATGAATCGCAATCGCGATGGGAGAGTCTCCTGCTTCATGATCTTGTCCATCTTGACGAAGTAGATGTCAACCAGCTCCTTGTGCTTTACATCAATCAGGGCACCAACCGTAGTCATCAGCTTACACAGAGACTCGATAGTGGCCTCCGAAGTGTCGTTGGCACTCAGCAGCTTGTTGATACAGGTGTGGATGATTCGGTCAGAGAGCAGCTTCAACAGGAAGAGCTCACCAATGAATCTAATGAGACCAAGACCTCGTCGCTTGGCAGCAACAGCAGCGTAGTACTCATCAGACATGAGCTCAGCCTCCATCTTGGAACCATCCTCGTTAATCGGCATCTGGTCGGTCCAGCCTCGCTCAAACTCTTCCTGACATCGCGAAAGCAAGTACTTTCGGAACAGCGCACCACCTCGAACCGGGTTGCCGTCCTTATCCTTAATGCTATCGTCCTCAATGTTATCGTCCACGCTGCTCATCATGAGCGCACAGAATCGCGCATACATGCTAGACCAGTGAGGCTCGTCAGTAGCCTTGGCAAAGGTGAGCTCCAAAACCTGTCGCAGGGTTCGGCCGTCCTTCTCGAACTTGGACTGCGCGGCAATCTCCAAAATCTGCTGCGAAATCTTGTCGAATTTCTCGAGGGTCATCTTGTTGAGCAGAGACTTGACCTTTCGCTGCACAACCTCTGGCTCGAGCCGGTTGGTATCGGAGATCTCGCCCGGAGCAGGCTCGTCCTTCTTCTTGACTCGCGGAACCCATGCATTGGCGGATCGTGGAGGAGGAGGTACAAATGGAGCCTCTGGCTTCTCCTTATCCTCCTTGTTTCGCGAAGAGCCCGATCGCTCTCCACCTCGTCGACGAGCAGAGCCCTGTCGGCCACCCTTGTTCATCGAGTTGAGGTTGGACTGCGAATGCACTCGGCCGAGCTTTCCACCGCCCATGCCGCCAAAACCGCCCATGCCACCCACAGAGCTCGACGCGGATCGCTCCATGTTTCTAAAGTTAGAGCCACTACCAAAGTTGCCCATAGAGCCCGAGCCGTGGGCGTTGGCGTTTCGAGTAGAGCTCGATCGGCTGTAGCCACCCTTTCCGCCAAAGCCAGACTTACCGCCCTCGCTTCGGTTAGCGCTGACTGGAATGACCTGGGAGACTTCGGCCCAGTTCTCGACTGGCGGGAATCGCACAATCGGCTGGAAGCTCGCCAGGAACCGCAGATCGTATCGGTAAAAGCCATTGTCAGACTTATCGGCTGGTCGTGGCACATTCTCCGGGTACTTAATGGCGTTGACCTCTTCGGTAGTTGGTCGGTACTCGAGGGCCTTCAACAGCACCTTGGTGGACTCCAGGGCCTTATCAGCAGCCGACTTGGCGGCATCTTCGGCTGGAGAGGCGATTTCCTCCTCCGGCTCGGCGACAGCATTGGCCTTAGCAGCCTCAGCCTCAGCCTCAGCCTCAGCCTTTGCGGCGGCATCAGCGGCATCAGCCGCAGTAGCAGCAGCCTTGTCGACTTCAGCCTGCTTTGCAGCGGCCTCAGCAGCCTCAGCGGCGGCAGCCTTCTCAGCCTCAGCCTGCTTAGCGGCGGCCTCAGCTTCAGCCTCAGCCTTAATCCGGGCCTCTTCCTCAGCCTTAGCCTTGGCCTCGGCCTCGGCCTTGGCTCGAGCGGCGGCCTCTTCCTCTTCCTTTATACGCTTTTCCTCTGCCAGACGCTTCTCCTCTTCCTCTCTTCGCTTGCGCTCAGCCTCTTCCTTCTCACGCTTCTCAGCCTCGAGCTTCTCTCGGATCTTCTCCTGGAACTGCTTCTTGACGTCCTCGCTGACGGAGCCGGTCGACTTGTGGCCCGGGGACGAGATGCTGGCCGAGCTGGCGTTGAGCGACTGGGTATTAGGCGAGGGCGATGCTGGGGTCGCGATAGTGGCCTTGGTCGAGCTGGGGGTCGATGATGCGCTCTGGCCGCCGTTTATTTTTCGTGCGCCAAGGTCAATTGGCTGTTTTGTAATCGGATCAGAGAGCTTGATCGGCGTATGCGGCTTCGACTGCGCCCGCTGCTGCACTGGCGACGTCTGGTTCATGTCGACAGGTCGCGCTGACGGTGAGTAGGGCGACGTTGGTGGCATGCCGTACATGTTAGGAGTCGGCACCATTTGTGGAGTGTAATAGTATGGATTTGGGTACACCTTGAAATCTTGGTTAGTTAAACGTCTTCCAAAGTACCAAAAATCTTTCTAAATATCAAAAAATTCTAATAGAAAGAATCCAATAGAAGAATCATAATATTCCGATAAAAGAATCTTGGGGTAGGGCAACTTACAAATTGGTACTGCTGCGGGTACTGGCCGCTCATGGGCATCTGCGGTGGCTGCTGCTGAGGAGGCGGCGGCTGGTTAGGATTGAATTGATTGCTCGGGTGGTGCACGTGGTGTTTACCACGATTGTTATTGTAGGACATGTTGTTCCCCCGTCTTCTCTCCAATTTACTTCTGGGATGTCGGGTCGTGATTCTCTAAAACCAGGTTAGTTAAATAAAGGGGGCCTCTCCAGCTCTGAAAATTTATCCCAGGAGTTCGATAAGAGTGCCAACCGTTTCAACCAAGCTGATCTCGTGTCTGTTACTAAGGGACTGGATGAACTCTTTTCAATTTCAATCAAAAAAAGAGCGTCTTTCCAGCCGGAATTTTTAGTAATCGGTGCAAAGTGATTTGATAGAAAGGGAAGAATTTTTTTTTTCCCAAATGTTTCGTCTGGTTTGTCCAGGCCCCAGCCTTGACAGAGGGAGGGCCCAAGGCCGCCCGTCGCGGTTTTTCGGGCGCCGCGCGGGCGATCGCAACATAACTTAATTTTTTGAAAAATCATCTTCTTGAGCCGCACCTACCACCCCCGGGTAACCTGTATCTCGAGGCACTGGTAATTGGTCGCGTTTCAATGGTCATGTTGTAGTGTTTTTGGGTCCCAGTTTATGGCGTGTGTAGTCTTAGTAGTTCAGCTGGTTTTTTTTTTCGGCTTTGAGGTTGGATGTACAGGTACTTACGGCGTCTATGTCTCCAAACTTGTGGACATTTGGCAGATTGTTAATGGATAGGGGTTTTGAGCCTCCAGACGACTTTCTAGAGTGGTGGATGTTTGTCTGACTGGATGATTTTCTGTACCCTCTAGTTAGTTACGACCGATTAATTTTTCCCATAATGAATGATACTCACTCTTCGGTACCACTGGAGCTGCTCGTGGTGGTAGTGGTAATGTTGCACTGGGAGTGCAACGACCCGAACTTCAAGTCCGTCTTGGTCATTCTTTCTTTTGTTGTTTATACGAGGGCGAGGATTTTTCCAGCCGACTGTTCTATATATACCTGGAAAAATTAAGGTATAAGTTACCGGTTTCCTCTCTAGAGTTGTACACCTTGCTCATGTAACAGCAATTGCTGCAACAAGTGGATGCTGTATGTAGTGTGAGCGAAGTTGACGTCTCTATACCCCCACCCACGGCGCATTACAAACGCTGGGGCGATTACTCGTGTTGTCGCGCGCCGTGACGATGACCTGACACATACATTGCATAAGCCGCATGCGGCTTTCAACCTCAACATGCCATGTCTACCGTGTGCATTGGATGGTGGCCATATACGAATTTCTTATTCTTCTAGTTAACAGTCTTTGAACATGGTTAGATAAAGTTGGGGGATCAAGTCAGGTCGGTTAGGGACAAGGGGTAGTTGAGATTCAGGGGTAACTGCTTAATATTCGTAGTACCTAAAGCATGTCAAAAAAGCGTATATTGCCAACATACAAGCGTACCCTTGCCCTAAGTATATGTGTTGGCGTTTTGTTGATGGGCATATTCCACGTACTATTCTACCAACAAGCAGTCATTTTGTGATAACAGTTATACGTACCGTTATCTTTGTTTAAGGAAAACCCAACAATTGCCCTCTTCTGGATACGAGGAAATACAATCAGTGCATGAGATATGTGACTTGGAAACTGTGTTAATTATCTGGTAAATAATTGTTATGCCGTAAACAAAGTACATCCATCGGACGCATTCCACGTCGATCGGAAAGTTCCTTGCAGATCAGTCAAAGTTTGAAGACACACTATAATCGCGAATTGCCGTACTGAGGTGTTGATATTTTGTGTTTAGAGCCACACTGTGGTGGTTAAAGCTTTATTTGAGATATTTCGTATTATTATTTCAGGCAACTTAATGATTTCGGGACAGGTATACTCTTGGTTGCTAACAAGGACCCACGTTCAACGGGGGCTGTGAGACTGCTTGCGTTCGTTCTTGGACCAGTGGTTAGTGGCAGGAAGAATACATCCCTCTACGAATACAAATAATGCTACCATCTGTTGTTTATTATTTCACAATGCAGAACAAGTACCAGTTGTTCCGCTGAAAGGCTTTTTGAGACAATTGATATCTCAACAACCACTAACATATACCAAATAAATCATGTTGCACCAATCGATCAAAGTCGTTGAAATAAAGTATACTGACCCTTGACTAGCCGTGATCGAAACGCAGGGGTTATTGCTTTTAACTTAAAAACTGAAAATTCACTCCTCCTCAAAACAGCACCATTGAATAACTACAGAAATGTATAAATTGGTATGTCGACACACTTGCGATGGTATGTATTTCACCCCTTTTATCCTGGTTTTTTTTATCATTAGAGCAGTACGCTAGGGATGGAATTGCTTATAATTGCATGGCAGGTGAATGCTTCCGGTATTTCATAACAAATAATCACATCGGATCTGTGGTCTAATGTGATTGAGAAACTTGCAGTCGTTGGTAGTTGGTTGTCCTATCGATTGAATTCACAAATATCTACCCGTTCGAACAAGTTATCGACTAGATTTTAAAGGAGAATCTTCCAATAGCTATCTTCGTCCAAGATATGACAAGCAGACCATACCTTGTCACCCGATATTCTCTACTGTACCTGCCACTGAGATGGTTACTTTACATACGTATTCATCGGGAACTACCAGCACATGGCAATTTCGAGGGCCAGCCCTCGAGCTCCCGTAGTTGGGGGCTCTGCCCCCAACCCCCCCCCCCTTCATGACAGCGATATCTCCGCGAAGCGGAGCCCCAGGGGGGTTTGGGGGGACTAGTCCCCCCAATTGTTACTCCTACTCGAGTGTTTATCGAGGGCCAGCCCTCGAGCTCCCGTAGCTCCGCTTCGCGGAGTGTTATAGATATTTTAAATCAAGTTTATTGTATACCGTAGAGTAATTTCACGTAGTGCCGTACGAATACAGCTGCATTTTCATTTACCGTACTGTTGGTTTTGTTGGCAGATCGACAGGTGGGCTGGTTGGCGTGGTGATGAGAATGTTTTAGCCGCATGTACCACGCGCCCGCCTCTCTCTCTCCCCCGCTCTATTCAAGCGCTTCTTCCCTTAGTTTTCGTCTCCCCTCACTTCCCTTCTTTTTCATTTTCCCCGTTGATTACTCCTGCCGCTCCATGATCCACTGTATCATTTGTGTGTGAACAGCGAAACAGTAGAGCATGGGGCCTATAAAATCAAACAAATGAATTACCGATGACAGTGTAGATGCAATTATTTTTTTTTTGTTTTTAATTATCGTAGCGGCGTGATTCGAAGTGAATTTCGCTAAGCGGTACCGGCTTCCGCGCACGTATCACCGGATGTTGGCCATGCATATACATTTTTTTTCAATCCTCGGGTGATGGCTGCGCATTTGCTAAGGTTAATTGTCCAAACAACTGTAACATGTAAGGGGGGAGGAAAACGGAATTCGTTTACCAACAACAGTGCCACAGCTCCAGACAATGGGCCCATTACTTGAAATGCTAGTACCTAATGAACGGCTGGTATTCCGCCAGGCAAAATACGTACTATGTAACATCGAGGACACATAAGTGCGCTGCTAATGAGGCGCTGTGTGATATTCGAGGTATTTTACAGGGGCGGGTTTGGTTTGATGTTTTGGTCGGCGGTTCCGGCTTCTGCAAATCACATACAACCTTGGTATTACAGCACTTCCGACATCGCAGCGGCAGGAAAAGCGGGACCGGGTGATAGGTTTTGTTTTTTTTACGAGAAGTCGAACCATGTAGCCGGCGAAAAGAGAGATAGAAGGCAGTGCTCTTAATTTTTCACCGCCTCTACAAACTGTCTAATACCAACTAAACGCAACTGCTTTGGAAGGGTTTCGTTGGTACAATCTTATCAAAAAAGGCGAAGACTGTTGGGATCCAATTTACCACGACTAGTTTGATTGTTAAGGTGAGTCCCGGCCTGCCCATAGCATGGAATTTTGAGTTTGCTGCGAAGGGGATCATTGTGGAATATTTAATTAACAGGACAGAGCCAGAGAGATATTATAAGTGTGTGTGGGAGATTCTTGCTTTGAGCTAAGCTAAACCCACCCCCCGTGTCAGAGTCAGCTCAGAAGCTATTGGTGGTAGTGGTGGCTATACACTATAGAAGGCTATTGTAGTGCCCACCACTCCCTCCACAAAAGTACTAGTTCGCCAGTACAAGTTGCTAGGCCATAGAACGCCTGAGGAAGCAAAGCCGAAGGGGCTGCTGCTGCTGCATCGGCGATAGCAGAATCAGGACGTGGAGCATTTTTCTCCACTTGAGGATTGAAAATCAAGCAATTAGGCTTGGTGCTATAAGACTGGAGAAGCCCAGAACTGCAGCCTTTGCGTGCGGGTCTTGTGTGTGTGAAATCAAACGTACACCCACACCCACACACAAACTATAGGCAATCCGCCCTGTTTTTTTTATTCTCGAGCCTTTTGGGCATTTATTTTTCTATTGCTCCTTTTTTCCATTTCAAGAGAGATCCCTTCTCTGGCAGGAGTATATATCAGCCTATTTTGATTTTTTTTTCCCTCGCTCTATGGCTCCTCTGTTTTGGCTCATAATATAGCCACAAAAAACAACCACCACCGATCTTGGGTATCACCGCTCGAAACAAAAAAGAAACAAGCTTGGAAAGAGAGGGAATTCATCTCCCCCCCGTGGAATAGAGAAAGCAACTCGACAAGGAGGAAAGGGTATTTATTTCTTGTTGATTGCCCATCTTCCAGCTTTATCTACTCGATATCCCCCTCCAAAGCTATACGCAGTCTTCTTCGCAATAATACCGGACCTTAACTAACTACGCCTCAGTCAAGTGCGTGTGTGTGTCTGTCTGTACTGTACGGTCAAGTGGAGACTACCACAACTATAGCCACAGACTTTTTGTTTTTTTGCATTGGCGAAATCCGAGAACTACGATATCTCCTCGAACTACGTCGAGTGATTATACTTCTCCAACTTGGGGTTACTGTACTATTATTTTGTTTGGTGAAATGTCCTACTTCACTGATCTCCCCGGAATGGAGCCCAGCTTATTCTACAACCGCCCAGCACCACCACTTCGACAGAACCAGCTAGCATACCCGCTTCCTCTGCCCTCGCCGAATCAACACCAACAACAACCATATCACCCAACGCTCCTGTCATACAACTACTACTGGGCCGATAATAATAATAATAACAATAGCCCACCCGCCTGCTGGTGTTCGCTTTGCTCCGCTTCTTCCTCCTCTTCCAATGCATCCATGGGGTCGCCCTGCTCCTCCTCTACCGGGTCGGGCGCCTATCACCACCACTACAATCACAACCCGCAGTTTGGAACCAGCAACGCGCCTGCAACCCTATCTGCATCATCGCTGCATAATCTTCAGCAGACCCCAGCATCCCCTCCATACCAGCAGCCGCAAAACCTGCTGTCCACCAAGCAGCTGTTTGCGTTCCCATCGAGCACCAAGGGCCACTCCCTGTGGTCCCACGCGGCGGCAGCGGCGCCCTTGACAGGCGACATGGCGCTCTACGCGTTTAATGGTGGGGCGGGCGCAGGCCGAACCGGAACCCCGATCCTGGCTTGCGCGGGCACTATGGACCACCCCCCGACGGACCCCATCTCCCGGCCAACGCCAAACAACGAAATCACCCAGTTCTCTTGTTACGGCGACGACGATAACCACGACCAGTGCAAGAGCAAGCCAGACTACTGCGCCGCAACTGTTACGCCTGCGATGAGCTCCGCGACGGCAGCGAACAACAACTACGGCGTGTGGACCCCGAGCCAGACGCCGCAGCGAAGCCACCACCAGCGTGCGGCAGCGGTGGTGGTGGCCGCCCCTCCTATGGTGGCTCCTCCACCACCACCACAACCGCGCCAGACAAACCAGCGGAAGCGCAAGAAAGGAGCCCCCAACTGGGACGATTTCTATAGAAACGGCTACCCGGCCGAGATTATTGTCATAAGCGACGATGAGGAGCCGCGCGTGGCTAAGACGCAGTTCAACCACACGTCGGACGTGACGGCGTCGGGATACTCGTCTCTGTCGAGTACGGCAGAGCTCAAGAGCGTAGGATCGTACTCGCACACGGGTACGGCCGATTTTGAGGATGAGTTTGGCGGCTACAATGACGACATTGGCGACAGTGTCGCGATCAAACGCCGTAAACGGAACAATGAGCCGTCTGACTACGAATACCGCCAAAGAGCGCACATTCCAATGCCTCTGGACGGTACATCGGTGACGGCTAATGGCGTGGTTTCTGGTGGGTTGCAGCCTCCGCTCTACGTTCCGCCAAAACAGCCCATTGTCAAGCCGTCGGACGTTTATGTGCGTCCTATCAATGAAAGGAGGCGCAAGAACGCTGCATCGTGCGACGACGAAAACGGCCACTACGTAGTGCGCGAGAACGCCGAGTTTGCCGACCGGTACGTGATTGCTAAGCTGCTGGGCCAGGGCACGTTTGGGCGTGTAGTGTCGGCGTACGACAAGAAGTCCAAGACGCATTGCGCCATTAAGATAATACGCGCCATTCAGAAGTACCGTGACGCGAGCCGCACTGAATTAAGGGTGCTGACGGCTCTATCGCGGTATGACCGCGAGAATCACAACAAGTGCATCCACCTACGCGAGTGCTTTGACTACAAGAACCACATATGCATTGTCACGGACCTGCTGGGCATTAGCGTGTTTGATTTCATGCACAGCAACCGGTTTTTGCCGTTCCCCGGGTCGCACATCCAGAGTTTTGCGCGCCAATTGCTGCAGAGCGTGTCGTTTTTGCATGATTTGACGCTGGTTCACACGGATTTGAAGCCCGAGAACATTTTGCTGATTGACGACTCGTTCGAGTATGCGCCTTTCAGTTCAGGGTCGTATTACCGCGGTGACGACAAGAAGCGGCGCAAAGTGCTGCGCAACACCAGCATTCACCTGATTGATTTTGGATCGGCCATCTTCAACGACGAGCACCATTCGGGGGTCGTGTCGACGCGCCACTATAGAGCGCCCGAGATTGTTCTTGGGGTGGGCTGGTCCTTCCCGTGCGACATATGGAGTCTCGGGTGCATTTTGGTGGAGTTGTATACGGGCCAGACGCTGTTTGACACGCACGACGACATTGAGCATCTTGCGCTCATGGAGAAGATTATTGGGCGCCCGATGGACTTTAAGATTGCCACTCAGGCGTGCCAGGGCGCAGGCAAGAAGTTCTTTAAAAAGGACATGCGTATTGACTACCCCAATGCTAATCTTCGCGACAATTCGCAGCAGATGGTGGCCGCAACCAAGACTATTGAGGAGATTATCACTCGAGAGCCATCGTACCGCCGCCATCGAGTGTTTTGGGACTCTTTTCTGGATCTGCTTCGGCGTATCTTTGTTTATGACCCTCGCGAGCGAATCACGGCGCGCCAGGCGCTCAATCACCCGTGGCTGCAAATGAGCATCCGTGACGAAGGCAGCGACAGCATTTTAACTTGATTATTTATATGGACCTAATGATTATTTATTTACGAAATGTGTATATGTTGCTTCCAGACGCTTTTTTGTAGCTGCTTTCTCATCATTGATTACACCCGTTCTGGGGCGCTGCCCCAGACCCCGTAGTTGGGGGCTCTGCCCCCAAACCCCCGTCAACTACAGCCCAGTATACTCCTAGGATACCATAACTCTTCTTGCTATCTTCGTCTGTATCTAATCTGGATTTTGATTGACTATACCTCAGAATCTCGCTGCTAATATCCCCTGCATCTTTCTAACTTGGATGCTTATTTATTGATCTCATTATGATTTACACCCATGCTGGGGCTCTAATCCAGTTAACTAGAGATAAATCTTGGCCAACTAGTCAACTAGAGCTATATCTTCAGCCAACTAGAGATAGGCCCCCAGCCAATTAGAAATGTGTCTCAAGCCAAGCAGAGATAGCCCTTTAGCCAAGTAGATAGATCTTCCGCCAAAGTCAGCCAATCAGAAAAGGACCTTTAACTAGGTAGATATTTGCTAGCTATACTCATTATAAAGCTAGTCATGTAGCTTACCAGAGATAGATTTTCATCCAATCAAAGAGCAGGTAAGCATTAGAAACACTATCCAGTACATATGTATGTACCGCTAGTAACAAGTTACTGCCGTAGACTTTATTGGACAAGATTACTAGAGGACATTTATATCATATACTACCGATACATTACCAGTACAGTATTAATAGGCCAACTGATTTCGTTAGGTAGTTAATCAAAGATCGGTGGTTGCGCTATCACATTTTAACGTCATCGGTACACGGAACTATCTCGGTCCCCTTAAGCCATTTATCACAGCTTGTGGGGGAGAGAGACCTCGGGTGTGTGCGTGCGAGTGGGTTTAGCCGCGGTTTTCTCTATGACTCGCGGGGCTGACACGGGGCTGCACAGCGTTATGAAAAGCCGGGCGAATGGGGAAGCTTGTACCGGCGGATTTACATATAGAGAACCCCCGATATCATTTGTCGATTAGATTAACTGTACATCTGTACATATATATATTACATTTATATTGACCTAAATCATGGCTAAGAAGCGGGGTGGGAAGAAGATGGAGAATAAGCCGTCCGAAGAGATCCGGGTCGAAGAACCATCTCCAGCGGAAACTGTCCAAACCGTCGAAGCTATTGAAACTATTGAAGCCGTAGAATCCGGTGAAGAAGAAAAATGTACCGGAAGCCTCGCTGAGAGTGAAGTTCTGGTCGAAAGAGAGCCCATCCCCGATGATGAGCCTACTACTCCAGAGGAGAAGAAGATCAAAGAGAAGAAGCCATCTAAACTGGCACAGATCATTGCATTGCTCGAGTATAAGGACCGAGTGAAGAAGTCCAATGCTTTCCTCATGTCCTCGGCCGATATGAACCTGGCCTGCATCGGGTACCCATCCCTGTTCCTCTCGGCGGTGGTGCGATACATTGGCGAGAATCCCAAGGTGCTGGGGCTGCTAAAGGTGTTTACTGCCAGCATGCGGGACGGCCCACTGAAGCAGCGGCTCCAGGACCCGACTCGACTTGCCAAGCGATTGAGAACGCTTTACTCGCTGACCAGTGATGTACGTACGTTCATCCGAGTATGGGCCTCGCTCGATTACGTGGAGTGGGCTATGTACTCGCTCAAGAGCCCCAATGAGGACTGGGTACTAAGATATGTCGATTATGCCCAGCTGATCGCCTGTATCGGGTACCAGCTGCTGGAGAACATTGCGTATCTCGGGTCCCACGGCGTGCTGCCCATGTCTGGCAAGCGGGAGGCGCGTCTGTGGAGCGTTTCTTGCATCTGCTGGGCGGTCCATGTGCAGCTGGACTTCATCAGGATGTTCCGACAGAAGTACCTTAACGAGAAGTCCAACACGGCATACAGCAAATTCGACTTCTGGAACTACTTCCTGGCCAATTGCGCTTATGTGCCACTGTCTATTCACTGGAGTCTGGAGCAGGGCTGCCTGCCCGACATCCTTGTTGGTGCCCTTGGTACCTTCACTACTTACACAAATGCCACCCGAAAGTGGAAGTCTCTGTTGGCTTAATATCATCTGCCTTGCTACGCTTTATTGTATACTATTTTCCTCGTACGTTTCTCTTTTTCAATTGACTTGGGGGCCAGCCCCCAAACCCCCACAGCTCCGCTTCGCGGAGATTCTTGTACCCCTCCGTGAAGCGGAGCCCCCAGGGGGTTTGGGGGGATTGGTCCATTAGCACTGTAGGAGTAAAGTTGCTTCAATTGACTTGGGGGCCAGCCCCCAAACCCTCGTAGCTCCGCTTCGCGGAGGGGTACAAGAATCTCCGCGAAGCGGAGCCCCAGGGGGGGTTTGGGGGGACTGGTCCCCCCATTTGTGCTATAGTAGTAAAAGTTGCTTCAATTAACTTGGGGGCCAGCCCCCAAACCCCCGTAGCTCCTCTTCGCGGAGATCTTGTAGCAAAGAACCAGCTTCTTTTAATTTTGATACTCTATAGCATGTAGTAACTGTTAGCGGTTGTCGATTGGACGTGGTGATCATTGCGAGTGCTTCTTCTTCGTCGTAGAGACGTACTCGACTGAGGAGGATGAGAAGGAGTACCGCTGTTGTTATTGTTAGTCGTCATCGGCGCCACTGGAGTAAACGGATCATCTCCAATTGTGACGTTTTTAATATCCTCAAAGAGCCCCCAGAATTGAGTCCCCAACTCTTCAACTACTCGCCTGCCCATGTTCAAAACGTCGTCTCTGGGCGGAAGCAGTGCGCCAGTAGTAGCTACCGGGGCTAGTCCATAATTCGAAGGCGTCATATGGGCGGCGTGGTTATGATGGTGCGTAGGCGAAGTGGATCTAAGGGCCACATGCTTCGTGGGTGCGGGTTTTTCTATCTTTGGAGGCTCATAACTATCCAAACTCGACTTCTTCGGAGTTCTTATCGTGGTATTCATAGCAGTGTTGGTCGTATCGTGATTTTTCTTTGCATTAGATGCACTTGGGATAGCCGCAGGTACGGAAGTCGTAGAATTGCTGGCAGAAGGCCTTGATTCAACGGGTTCAAGAGAGGGAGGCGCAATTGCACTAGAAGCTTGTCTTCGGAACTGCCTCAAATCATCTTCAGCCTGCTTGAGAGCTAACTGGACCCGTTTGAACTCCTCCTTCAGCTCGCCAACTTTACGCTCCTTTGCAGCCAGCTTTGCCAGATACTGGTCAAGTCCGTTTATGCTCTCCGTCCCATTATTACTGCTACTACTACTACTACTGGGCCCACCAATCGAAGAATTGATGCTCTGCGAACCAGCGCGAGCTCTAGTGAGTGGAGCCTCAGAGTAGGATATCGAATTGTAATGATGGTGCCCGTTTGACACCGGCTCGGACGCAATGGTTTTTCTGCGGCTTAGCGTAACGCTTCTGGACGGCGAATGGCCGTAAACATAGTCTCCGCCTGAACTGTTGGTGGAGGCAGACGGAGAGGTGTAAGGCGACCCCACAACCGGCAGGGAAGTGAAATTTAGACTTAGTCTTTTACGATGCGGTGCCGTGGTAGTAGTATTGGTATTTGATTTGCTTCCCACAGTCGTAGTACTGGAAGCATATGATCTCGATGAATCAGCAGACTCGATCGAAGATGAAGAGGACATCTGTCGGTGCGTCGAATGAGTGCTATGCGAAGAATCGGTTCGCCTATGGTGGTCCCGCATGCTTTTCCTTCGCATCAGAGTGTCCATTGAACTCTCTCTTGAATGACTAAACTGCTCTTCCTCTCTGGTTTCTTCTTCGGGCTCCTCAGCAATGGGTCCCCCACCGCTTCGCAGTCTCTCTTCAACAGCCATTTCTGTTTATAATCCGTCGTAGTAGTGAATCGTGTATGGTATAACTTTTTATTTTTTTCTTTTGCCCCGTTTCGGATCTGGTATAACTGGCCACACACAGACAGGGGGAGGCAATCTCGAATCTCACCACGTACGTGAACCCCCTGGATCTACCTATGAAAAAAAAACCTTCCGTCTCACCCCGCCAAAAAAATCCAAAGTTGAGAGGCTTAAGCACAGATAACCCTTAATGGAATTAGCTGTTTATCCCAAGGAATGTGAACTCTGGGCCGGGAATGGTGTGCTAGCCCCGGGTTTCCTCTCAGGGATCTAATTTCCGGCCACAAAAATTAGCAAGGTATATATAACAAGCAATAAGGACACGAGGTGCAATGTAATAAAACTGTACAGCAATAATTTCAAAAAGACTAATGACTACAGCTGTATTGATGGGCAGATTCGCCTGTGGGCAGTGAAAAAAAGGGGGAGACAACGTTACCCGCCTCTCAGATGTGCGTCTGAAACACGGAGCGACTAACGCGTGGTCATTTAACGCCATCGAAATTGCGAGATCCGCAACTCAATTGATCTGTTAGCGACGTCAAAAACTGGCCAATTGGCTCGGCTGAAAGTGTTATGACTTTTTTAGTAGAAGAAAAATTGGTTCAAAATACGTGCTTACCTTATTATAGAATCCTGCAACCAACCAGCTGGTACTACGGTACGGATATATGGCATTAATCCTATGAATACGTAGATGAAGATATCGAATACAGTAAGTACTGCGCAGTTCAGCCACGGATACACGGAGCGCGAGGCACGCCGCGCGCGGCGCACAATATTTGCCGAATTATATGTTCTTGGTCATGTGACTTGGATGAAATTATTGAGCCAGAAAGGAAGTATAGCAGTGTAGGTCGAATCCCTCCGCGTAGCGGAGCTACGGGGGTTTGGGGGCTGGCCCCCAAGTGTATACTACCGGTATTCAATGGGGTATAATAGCAAAAGTGAATGAAGTAAGCCCGCTAATAGATTGATGAATCACGTGCGCAGGAGGTGAGAAACAGCCGCACGGGGTGCCCCTTGGGAATGGCTCGACATTTGAACGCAGAAGATCGATATCGTGCATGTGAGTTGAGGAGTGGAAGGAGACGATAATAAATGTGCGAGGGTGCGTAACAATGGCTAACGTAAGTGCTGGAAAATGTATCCTCATAGTATACACAGTGTTAACATTAAATGGCTAATATCAAACAGACAATATCGCTATCGATGCAGAAATCGGCCCGATCACTGCTATACATGGTGATCGGGTCAGTGGCCGTGTTCTTACTGTTCGTGGTTGCCCCGATAAGCTATATTCTTGCTTATAAGTACTATATACCATACAACTCGGTGCGTGTGCCATTGCAATTCGACTTTTCAGTAGTCCGCACTGGCGCATACGACACGCTTCGACTGTATAACAGCCCCGATGCGACTTTCGTAGTGCCCGAAAACCTCGATTATGAGCTCAAGCTGAAGAAAAGCATCGACTATACGCTCAGTATTGAGCTCGATATACCCAGAGACAACTACAACAAAGAAATGGGTAACTTTATGGTGCGTACAACGTGGATGGATGATATCCGACCGCTGTTCAACCGCCGTAAGGCCAATCGTACCGTCTCTCATCGATGGCCATTGACCTCATCGTTTAGGTATCCGGACTGCATAAGCGATCGGAGGGTCATGCGACGCACAAAACCAGTAATACTGCCTTACCAGTCGAACTTGATGAATGTGTTTAACACTGTATTTCTCTATCCCTGCTATGTGACAGGGTTTTGCAAGGAACATTCGTCAGTTCGAGTGGAGATGATGAATTGGTCGCATAGGAGCGTTCGCCCTTTGCCGGAGTTCTTGGTGGTTGAGATTGACCGCGAAGTGCATATTAATAGCGCTGCGGCCGAATGGACCGTGCAATGGAGGGGGGTTCGCTACTTTATGCACCATTACAAGGTCACAGCCTTCCTGGTTGGAAGCATATTCTTTTGGTTGGTTGAGACTCTGTGCATGGGCGTGGTATCCATTCTTATAGTTCGCATGTTTGGTGAACCATATGATTCTGATGCCCAGACGCAAAGGGATGGCACGACTACTGGATCTGGAGGAAGCAAACCCAAAGAGGAGAACATATTTGCTCAGCGAAGGAGGCATTTGAGGGCACTCATTCGAGAGACACAGCCAACAGCCGCAGACAAGCGACAACCTTTATCGACCTCTGAAGGCAGCAGCACTATAGATATCCATGACCCTGCGGGGCTGTTAGGAAACGAGACGGCAGACCAATCAGTCGATCAGCCGTCATTGTCCAGTCAGCCCGTCGAAACTACCACTGAAAAAGTTACCGAAGAAGTTAAAGGAGAGGTGGCTGAAAAAGCTACCGATCCACCATCTACTAGTGGGCCCGAACCTTCTATTGGTGAACCCGAACCTTCTACTAGTGAGCCCGAACCAGAGCTGAAATCCTCGAAACAAGATTCAGAATTCTCCGACATCGATTCAAAGACGCTAAAATCCTCAATTCCTTCCTCCCCTGTGTATATATTGGCACAAGACGACAACGCTGAATCCACTCCTACTATCGATACACCGAGGATGTCGCAATTATCCTCTGCCACAACAGGCGTAAGCGACGATGCTACTAATGAACCGAGCGCAGCTCCAACCTTGCCTACGACTCCCCTGGAGGAGGATGATGATGGTGATGACCATGACAAACATCACTAAGTAGCCAGTAGTAATGATAATAGCCAGTCACCCTGTAATGAATAGAGCAACACATAGATCAGTTAATTCAACGTACAGTCATCACACATTCACTCTATGGAATAAATAAAATCATTAGTAAGGTAGTAGTTAGCCAGCTTTTAGTTTGGCAGGAACTTCAGCAATCATGAATGGCACACCGATGCTCTCTAGTCGACTGACTCCGGTGAGAATCTGCTTCGATCGGACAAACTCCTCAAACTCTCGAACGGTATCAATCCATTCACTGAGCGCCCTTCCAGCATAACGCCAGTATTTCACGTCATCTTCTGCAGAAGATTCAACTTCGTGGCCAACTAATGGCGAATGCCCAATCAGCAACGCATTCGCAAGGCTCAACGATTCCTCTCGGGCTTCATCTTCTTCCATTTCATCATCGTCTCCTTCATCGACATATTCGTAGTCCTTCCTCTGCGCAGACTCCTCAAAAGGCAACCGCGGTCTGGCCAAACTCTTTTTGGCCCGATTAGAAGATTCAGTAACCACTTGCAAAAGAGACCCAAAGCCATTATTATTGGTCTTGCGCTTCCTGTTCATTGCATGCACAAGCTGCGCCCGAGAGTGGTCTCCAGTATACTCCAATCCAAACTTGTACATCGGCCGCGAAATTTCAGGCCGCTTTTTGAGCAGCTGTGGTGGCGGAGGAATTAAGCTCATTGTCAGCGACTTTCTATCCCCCTTCTTTGCCTTTGGAGTAGTGTTGCTGCTAGCGAGAGAGCTGCTAAAGCTCGAAAACGACTTGACAGATCGAGGAGATGGCGGAGTGGACCGCGAAGACGACCCAGAAACCGGAGTATGCGTAATCGAGGGAGTTGACGACGATAGAGACGAGCTGGCAGATGAGGCCTGGCTGTAGACGCTTCGCCGATTACTACCTCTAACGGGCACGTTTTGAGAAGGCGCACTTACGGACCGCAGATTCGCCGCACTGGAATATCGCTTCAAGTTTGGAGTCGAGTGAGAGTTTGGAGTAGACTGAGAGTTGGAAGAAGATGAGTTACTTCCAATCCACTTCGACCACTTTTTCTTTATCGAACTGCCCAGCGATTCCAATGACAGTGAACTGTGGCTGATATTACTGGACTGCCGCTTCGAAGTTGAGGTTGGAGTATTGGCAGTAATAGTCGCCAGGCTGGGCGTGTTGAGAACCGAGTCAGACCCTCCGCTGTTGCTTCCACTGCTCTCATTTCGCACCGTTTCCTCGCTATTTCGGCTCGCTATCGGCTCCTTGGACTTTTTAGACCTCACACTCACCTGGCGACTTTGGGCGTCTGGCTGTTCGAGTCCATCTACGGCGACCGAAGTAGTCGGATAGGAGTACGCAATGTCGTCAAAGACGTCGTACTCATTGACCCTCCGGGCCATCGACCCAGAGCCCGAAGAAGAAACAGACGAGAAAGACCCTGGTGCGGGGCTAAGTGCACCGCCTTTTACAAAATCCGGCGTCAGGGTTGCCTCAACAGAACGAGGACTGCTAAGGCGTGAAATATTAGGCGTGTTGTTTGTAGTGGCGGAGGCTGGGTTGGGCAGAATTGCTAGCCTTCTGCAGACAACTGGGCTGCCAGATTCCAGGCTGGGCATGGGCTTGCCCATACTCGTAGCGTCTTCTATAATTTGGGATATTTTTGAGTGCGACTGGAGCAGTCGTTGTCGCAGCAGCGCCCTAGCGTCGGCGTTGTAATTGGACACGAGAATCGAGGAAATGAACTCAGATTCTTGTCCCACAGATGCAATACGCCAACATAAAAGGCGCAGGTAGTAAGTTCGAACTAAGGGTTGCCAGTGGCAAAAGTACCGCTTCCACATCTCGACAGAGAGCAGCCAGCAAGTGCACCCCCAGCGAATGCCGTCCTGAGACGACAGGTATGCCGTGAGCTGGGCGTCCTTGTTCTGGTCCAGCGTGTCAATGCCGAGCCCTTGCGGATCATGTAGTTGGGGCAGATTTGAGTTGGAGGCCGACAAAGTAGTGCCAATGGGGATGCTATCCCAGATATTAAACAGCAGAGCCAGGGCTCGGAGCTCAGTATGGGCGTTGTCGGACATGAGCATTTTCTGCACGACAGTAATCCAAAAGCCCCAATCTATAGCATTATCTTTCTGCATCTGGACGCGGTGCATAGATAACGAATGGGGTAGTGTCAAGCTTGAAATGAATTCTTCAATGAGATCTGCGAGCACGATGCAGCTTTCCACGTCGAAAAGGCTAGTTCGAAGAGTCGCGGCACGCACAATGTGTTCAAATTGGCGACAGTAGAGCTCGTAGAACTTGATGCACTGCTCGTCGTTATGCAAAACCTCTCTAATACATGCAAGCAGTTTGAGCTGGTCGACCCGCCGTCGTTTGCTCGAGGTAGAGACGGGAGTGACCGCCACAGTATTAATTTCGTCAGGAGTACTAAGAGAATCGTTAGTTGGATAATCTCACTTGAGGAAAGATGGGAGTGTGGGGTAGAACATACAGATTGCGGGTTTCGGCTTTAATCATTGGTTTCGGAGGATGAACTAGCGAGTCCAGACTTCCGAGTAAAAATGCATCAATCATGATAAGCCCTGGAGCGGCCATAATGTTACAAGTCGAGAGCTGGTTGGTCGACCAAAATTCCGAAAGGATCGAGTAGTAATGCTTAAGAAATGCAAAAAAAACGTCGCTATTAGACGAGGCCCATCGGCGAGTCCATGGGCCGTACATGTCGGCGAGCTGAGGAGGCGGCTTAGGTCGCATGATTCTAATAGTACCCGATTGTGCATTGGACATATCGGGGAGCCCCTTGGCAAAGCCCACCAATCTAGACAAGTGCATAGGGAAAACAGCACGAAGAGTTCTAGAGTCCGAGCTAAGTTCAAGAGGAGAATCAAACGACACCTCTATAATGCGGTCGACGTCGGTCTGAGAAACTCGCAGCAAGTGGATGAGCACTGGAGCGACGCCAGGGGCCCAGTAGAATGCATAAGCCAATACTTTGCCGGAAAAGGCGGCAAAAGACAGAGGTACAGACTTCATGTTAGCCAGCTTGGTGATGGCCAGCTTTACGGTATCATACAACAGCGACTCGAAGATGTATCGCGTAGTAGCGGTGGATTCTGTCCACTCCTTGCGGCCCATGATGCCGCTGACTGCTTCTAGATAGGCGGAGCGGTCCGAGCCCGCCACTGGGTGCGACCGGTCGCGCAGGGCCCCCAGGATGGAGACCCACCACTTCTGGAGCACTTTTACGCGGTATGAGAGGTCGTCTGTGGAGTCTCTAGAGTAGGGAACTTCGTTTTCGCGCAGAAAGGGCAGAATGGCGAGACGCAGCACGTTGGACTTATGGATGCCTGTCTTCGAGCAGAAGCGCGACAAGTCGTGCTCCAGCGTTTTGAACCGCGCGTGGTGGTGCGCCCGTTTACTCTTGGAGGGTGGCTGATGCTTCGAGTCGTCCATTGAGGTTGTGGATACAGGTGATGCTGGGATGGACGTGGAAGTGGTATTGGACTCAATTGAGGTCGTAGAGATGGTCAATGTCGGCGAAGTCGTCCCCGATTTCTTGGACAGGATGGAGAGCCGCTTATCGTCGCCGGAGCTGTCACCGAGTCCGAAGGTGGACGACACAACCGACAAGAAGGAATTGCGTCTTGATACCGAAGTCATCGTTCCACCAGCCTGGGAAATCTTTATGCTCGCTTCCTCCTCACTTCCTGTAGATAAAGGATACTATATATCACACGCGGAATAAAAAACGGATAAACTCGCTCGTAAAATCACGCACCCCCCGGATATCCAAAAGAATAGAAAAAAAAGAAGCTCTATCGATTGTGGAGTCAAGTGCGAAAGAGCTTTCTTGGGGTATTTTGTTGGACTAGGAAAGTAACCTGTGCAGTCTGGGCGGCCCTTTCTTCTCTGATCAAAGGTACTTTTCGTACACAGATGCCCGTTTTTTCAAACACAAGATTCACCTCCAGCCCTGGAGATGATACGGTAGTTACTACCACTCGTATAGGGTAGCACAGTAGTAGTACTACTAGTAGGAGGTAGTGAAAGGAATAGCCTTCTTCTTCGGGGGTCTTAGACAACACAAGGCCCTTTTAGATCGCTATACCACCTCTCTTTACCCAGAAAGAAATAGCCACGCCTGATCAATTGGACCAAAATTTAAACTGGCAGGAGAGGGAAAAAAAAATCCAGGCGTATATTCCCGGAAAGGGGCGTATCTCGGGAAAACAATGGTGTCAATATTTTCCGATGAGGCCGCAGAATGGGCGGTGTTCCCTGGGTGTCTTCTACCGTACTGCAAAAGATTACAGCTGCACGTTTCCACCCTTTTTCTTATTGGATCGGCCCTGCTTCAATTGCAGCTTTGCTACTCTCCAACAAAACCCCCGTACCTTCTCTCTTTTTTCTTCGATATGCCCCTACGGCTGTCTGTTTCGGATGTCGAACAAGAGGAATGTGCCCCGGATAGTTCCCACCGTGGCGGTCACAAGCGTATAAGGCCTTCTCTCTCTCTGTTCAATGGCAAGGAGGCCCAAGGGGAGGAGGCTTTGATGCGGGTGCTGATAAAGGGTTAATTGGGGGTCCAGCCAGGCGGCACCGAAATGGATGATGGAGAAAAAAGGGGCGGGTGATGAAATAAATTAAAGTCGCCCAACGAGAAAAGCGGAGCGCTGGATATTAAACCAGTGAGCCTAAAAAGCGCAAAACCCCTCACTAATCGTTCACCTGTACGTAGAAGTGTCGTAATTCAACAACAACGTACGTGTAGCAACTAAAGGCAGGCCGGAGTTGCGTGACTGACGTAGTTAGTCCGTACCTCGTTAGTCCTGAGTATGGTATGAACAACTGCTGTCTTGTTCGCCCGGGTAATCTTTTCCAGTCTTGGGGGGCTTTTAGAATTTAACCCAATCTCCTTCACCCCGTGTTTTACTAGTACTACGTACAAAGTAGGTGGTCTACAATATGGTAAAAGGTGTGGACCCTTCCCGTGTAATGCCGTCAGAGTGCTGACAGGCCAGCCGCAGCAGAACGTCTTTTTTTTTTTTAATTATAGTAGCTACGTACTGTGGTAATGCATTGTGATTCGCGTTCTTTTTATATGTTGCTTATGACATTGCATTGCATCCGGGGTGGGTGTCCCACTATGATACAAACTGTGTGCTCACTACACGCCTATCGCGAAACCACGCCTAGCGGCGGCTTACTTTGGTTATTTTTTTTCCTTCAGTTCAAAACGCCGAGAAATAGCATCTAAATTGGCTCTCTGCGATATGCCTGAAGAGTATCTACCTATGTGACGACCATCTATAACCCTCACACCATGCGGCTTGGACTTTTGTTTATTGTCGCGGTCTGCGTGTCACAAGTGTCGCAAAAAAAGGTAATTTTAGTAGCATTTTTTTTGATATCATCGCCATCGGGAGGGGGTGCGCTATAACGTAGCTGGCGGGCGAGAGCGGGTCGGCTAGCCGATCGAGCCGATCGAGCTGCCATGAATTAACATCAGTTAAATTACCCAATCTTCGAGAACTAGTTACAGCACAGGGACTAATAGCCCGAAGAGCTCAATCCCCCCCCCCCCCCCCTCCGAGGACTCTCAATTCAAGAGGCCGGAGGTCGCCAGCTCTTAATTAGAAAAGAAGATAAGTGGTAGTGGCGTGATTTGCCAGGCAATGAGAAAAATAGCGAAGGCTGGATAGTGCCTGCCTTGTTGTGGTAGTTGAGAGTGGTGTGCTGGGAGAAACGATGCCGCATTTGGGAAGGTGGTGCGGCGTGGTGAGGCTCGGTGGCGCGCCTCCCATTCCCGAAAATGATCGCGAAACTGACAGGTATAGCGACGTGCGCAGTACTAACCGAGTAATCGGCGATGAGCTTTGACAGAGTTGACAGTAGAATAATGAGGAGGCGTGTGCGGCGGCGGGACCGTTAGATTTCCTCGCTTAGGGATTGTGCGTCCAGAACACGGACCAATTCGGCTACGCGACTATCCTGCCCCCCAGAGGCCTGACCAGATTCGAATCAACTTCATATACTGCAGTAGTAGTAGTATTAGTCGTAGACAGGTCGTATATAAAATCTGAACAATCCGTTAACGATGTGTTCTCATTTTTCTTCAAAGTACCAAAAAAAACCTAATATAGCACATACCCTACAATGCACTTCTCTCGCCCAGCACTGTCTTTGCTGACTCTGGCATGCTTGAAAAGCGTTGTCGAGGCAAGCTCATCCTATCCTGTCATCAATGTCGATGGAGGCCAGCAGACGCAGACTGTCACTGTCGGTCAAAACTCGATACCAGCGGTCAGTCAGGAGCCAGCCAATGCTCCAATTGCCTCCAATAAGCCAACCACTTCAATTGCATCCCAGAGCCCAGTCATTGCAGTTGTCTCCCAGGTCCCGAGCGGTTCAATTGCCGCCCCGGAAGCCCTCTCCCCTATTATTGCATCGAACTCCACAACTATCACTACTGCTGATACTACTAGTCTTAGTAGCAGCTCAGTTGTCAGCATTCCAAGCAGCTCGTTGACCGCGCACTCCTCAACACAAATATACTACAGAAACAGTACCCTTCCAGCTGACCGTTCATCCACACCTGCTTCTGCTTCTAACAATAATGTCCACTCGTCTGTTTCAGCTCCAGCAGCTCCAGCAGCAGCTTCGTCCAACGGAGTTCCATCAGATGGATTCACTGGAACTACTACTACCACTACTACTGTGACTGTTCCACCAAGTGCCAATGCACCAGCTCCAGCACCAGCACCAGCTACTTCGGCCGGGTCTCCTCAGCCGTCTAACCAGGTCCCATCTCCACAGCCTTCTGCTCAATCTCCACAGCCTTCAGGCCAGACTTCAGCTACTGATCCAGATGGATCGCCGCAGGACCCTGCTAGCTCTGCTGCAAACCAAAAAGCAGCGGATCCATCGAACCAAGACCCAACTACTTCAGCTGTTGAGTCCAATTCGGTTCCAGCAGCCGCCCAGCCAACTGACCCATCGCCAGTTTTCAACGATCCGCAGACTCCATCAGCCGTTAATCCTGCGCCTCAGTCTGCAGCCGAGCATTCCAATTCTGCTCCAACCTCTGCCGATCCGTCCTTTAGCTCGGATCCATCTCCTTCTCCAACCTCTGCCGATCCATCTTTTAGCTCGGATCCATCTCCATCTCCATCATCTACTGGCTCCAGCAATAGTGACGATAATAAAGATGACAACGATGAAGATGATGACGATGATGATGATGGAATTTGCTATGTTGATGGTGACGACGAAGATGACGATCCAGCAACCACTGCGACTCCAATTGAAACATCGTCCAAGCCACACGTTCCAACTACTCAGCAAGTTCGAACTACTCCAACCGCTTCTACTACTGTATCATCGACTTCTACATCCCCTTCTAGTACTGCCTCTTCTTCCTCGAGCAGTTCGACCACTACCACCTCTTCTAAGGGGACTACCCTGCGAACCACAACCTCTTCGTCTACCTCTTCATCTTCCCGCTTGACCACGTCTTCCCGTTCGACCACTTTCCGTCTGTCTACATCTTCTCCTTTGACTACGTCTCCCGATGATGACGGCCCAACCGCTACAATTACCTTGGAAGGTGCTACTAACGGCTTCGCGGCCCAAGCATATCAGACGGATAACGGCATCGAAGGCATTATTCTTGGCACTCCAGGCCCTGAGGACCCAGTTCTCACTGGAGGTATTATTCTAGGCACTCCAAAAGGAGCATCTGCTCCCTCTGTCACTGCAGCTGCTCTCGTAACCGATAAACGAAGCAATATCCCCAGTCCTACCGTCGGCGAGATTGTTATGACCATCTCTGGCTACGGAGACTCGAGTGACGATCCAGCCGTGGCTACTAAAACGACGACCACGAAGACCACAGTCACCGCTAGTGGAGCCACCTTCACGACCAACGTCGTTGAAACCTACACTACCACCATGGAACCAGTTATCCAGGCTACCGGAGAGAGTTCCGGTGACAGTCTTCCATCGGTCGTCACCATCAAAGCCCCTCCACCATTCGAGACCAATTCTCCCACTGGCTGGTACCCTACTAACCTCATCACCCAGCGACCATTGGAATCTCCTCCACCAATTGTCTACCTCACTGCTGCCACAGCAGTCTGAACAGACAAAATAAGACGTTGACTACTCTTGCATGTATATTACTTCGATTCGACTTTTTTCTTCACCCCCTTTTTACATAGATTTTTTTTGGTTTATCGTTTTGCAATATATTTCTGGCGTTTTTTTGGGATTCAACAAACGGAAGCAGTTTCATAGTCAATCGTATCAACTGGGCACTATTCAATTCGGCCAATTGTGTCAAACCAGCACCAAAATGCCAAGACTCGTTCACACAATGGCTCCAACACTATCCAGGCCCATACACTCGTGGGGTTCATGAGTTTGGAAACGTTCCAGTTTCATCAAACCGGTCCCTTTTAATGTGTGGCACGATAAGACAAGCTCACCACCAAAAAAGTCACTCTACACCATTGAATAACAAGTTGTAGAGGCAGGTGCAATTTTCAGCGGGTACCCTGCTCTCAAGTGGCTCATCATTACCGGTCCAGCGCAAAAATCGCTTTGTCAGGGTTTCTAGGTGGTCAGGGTATTTAGGCGGTCGGGGACAAAACCCCCCAACGCATCGGACCATATTAGAGAGCAATTGTGTCGAGGAACAAGGTGATCAGCGAAGACACGGACCAGGCAAAGGACTATAAATACGCCTCCACAAGGACTGAGGATCATCCTCTCATCACACCAGCTCCAAAATAACTAGTGAATAAATCAACAATGGCTCCATATCACGGTGAATGCCTCTGCGGTGATGTCAAGATTACCATCAAGAACGAACCACAGGGCAGCTGCGTCTGCTTCTGCAAGGATTGTGCTAAGTTGAGCTCTGGCCCCGGCGGCGCATGTATTGTCGTCAAGGAAGAGGACATCGAAACTAAGGGCAAAATGTCCACTTACGTCACGACTAAAGTCGTTTCCGGCAAGCCAAAGACGTTCTACGTCTGCTCTCATTGCTTCACTGGTATCATGGGCAACGCTGAGGGCCAGCCAGATATCGTAACTGTCAAACTTGGTCTCTTCAGCACCGAGGACCAGCTCAAGCTCTTCCCCCAGGGCGGATTCATGGACGATTCCAAGACCGCCTACACCAAGAAGCTATCCGAGTTCCTCGGCAAGCAGATCACGGCTTAAAAAACCTCCTCAAAGCTTGAAAAAGTATGTAGTTTTTTGGATAGTTATCCCTTAACAACCACATGATTTCTCTCAAAGTTCTTGCGCTGTTCCTGTTCCCGTAGAATCAGCCCCATGGCCACAATCAAATCGGCCAATTCAGGCTCCCAGATAATAAACTCGCCGACCTTCCGCGTCTTGGCCAGCGCCTTGCTCACCGTAGAATAGTACAGCGCTACCGGCGCATCGCCATCCTTGAGCTCAAAGAAGCCAGACCCAAACGTAGACGCCAGCCCAGGCGTGCCGTGCCACGCAAGGACTCGCCGTCCGCCCTCTAGCGCAACCTCTGTCAGAGACTTGGAACCCGTATTCAGCATGATTATGGGCCCATCAGGCAGATCCATGGTGTACACGACCTGATCGTTGGAGAGAATCTTCTGCCACACGTGACAGTACAATTCATCGCTCTCGCTGATCTCGGTCGAATCGTCCAGTGAATCTGCCAGGAGGCACCTTGCGCCCCGCGTCTTCTGGCGGAATATCGACATATACGGCGTCTTAGTCCTCGAGAAAGGCACATGCTTGGGCACTACGCAATGCATACACGACACAGGAGACCCTGATCGGGCCTGCTTCGCAACGTCTTCGGAATCGTACACGGTAATACCGGCCTTGAACCGCGTAGCATAGACAGGCAGTGTGTACCGCTTAGCCCAGACATTGTAGCGTCTCGACACATAGGTAGCTGCATCAGATGAATAGGTGTATACACTCAGCTGGTCAGACCCGTTGTCGCTTTCTTCGCTGTTGATGAGCGTCTCGTATGTCATGACCGAGGCCGTGTCGAACGGCTGTTGCAAGCTACTTTCGGCAGTAGCAGCGGCCTGGGAGCTACTTTCACCACGAGCTATGGGCTCTCGTCTGTGTTGGGCAGTAAATCGTTTCAGAAGCATCTCTTAGGATAATCTTGGTGATATTCAGGGGGAGAGATGTCAAGTTATTTAAGGCATCAAAACCGTTAAAATTTCAATCTTGCATGAGAAGGTCTCGGGCAACCGACGGCAGTTGCACGGCTGAATAGTATATGCGGGTAGCCACAGGCAACCACACTACCACATTGACCAGGCACAATTCATATGTAGCATGCAATTATAAGGCAGGGGCCAACTGGGGGAAGGAGAAAAATGTTCTAGAGAGACATAGAAAGGAGAAGGGGCATATTTTATATGTTCCACAGGATCAGCATTGTTGCGTATTACATATGGGTTGTTGTGAGTGGTTGTATCACGCAAGAACTACCAAGGTGTGCGCTATCGCCATTATCTCCGCTTGTCCTTTATACAACTGTAATTGCACTGCACTTGTCTTTATGCTATTCAAGGGAGTAGAGATTGTTTTATATCCTATTCAAGAAAGCGGAGATCAATAGCAAGTGTAGCTTTCAAATCGAGTTTTCATGCTATTGTCGTCCTCGGCTATTATAACATCGCAACATGGTAAGGACAATTCTTGATATTTGAAATAAGTTAATGGATATAGATAAGAAGGCAAATATTCAAGAAGTCCTTGTTTTATCAACAGTTTAATACAGTTAAAAGCATGGAAACAAAAGAATTGGAGATTCGTATATTGTGGGGGTACCTACTGGTATAACTACCGGTAGTATGCTTTTCTAATATGCTTTTTATGTGTCGATACCTTAATTAGAAATGATATGGGCCACAGTTGTATGCATCAGAAGTCATAATAAATTGAGCTCGCAGTGAGCTAATCGCCTACCCGTGTCATCTTACACTGAGGCTGGAAACCTGAATCCCAATTCCGCTAATTTTCTGTGCCTTCACATTATCAAGCCGGCTTGGATCACCAAATAATGCTCACTATGAACTTACTTTATCCTACACAATGACAGAAATCAGCGAGCAAAGTCCTCGATAAGTACTTCGCGTCTATATGGCTGCACGATAAAAAAGATTCCGCTTCCAATCAGTTCACTTCTTTGCTCGTGCTCTATCTTCTACTTAGTATTTACATTACTCTCGTTTAGTTTTCCAATGATTTTGTCAAAAAATGTCGCAGAACCGTTACATTGCTAAACACTGGTATAAAATCGTTCAATGGACCGAAAACCTCGTCCAGCGATGTAGCGGATCACGGTAGCAGATGGCGGATCGCTGGCCCATTTTCACAAAGATCCACAAAGTTGAATGATAGCACCACCCCGTCGTTGCATTATGTCAAACGGATGGACAAGTCGGAGGGCATAAAAACCATGCATGGGGTACCTGCACGACCCACATAAGGCTTTTTGAGTGGCATTTGCTCAACGTGGGTTAGAAACTCACTCGTCAATCAGTTTCGAACTATGCGGCATATAACATGACATACCGTGACAATTTCGATGAGAGGGTAATGTTCAGCTATTCCCTGTATGCTCGTTAAAAGGCTTGATATTGTGCTGCTGTGGGCACTGTAAATAATTTTTGACTAACGCAATGAGCTTCTGGTTTCGCCCTTACAGAAAATCGAGGCATTGGCAAATTGAGACATACTGCGAACGGTTCTTCAATGAGTGACATTTGAAAGGCTAAACTGGGGCCGATCACACGCCGTGCATGAGTCGAAAGTCGAGCGGCATTGGCTCTTCCGCACAATAGCTTTAGTAAACTATACATATCAAAGGCGGAGTAGCTACACGTATCGGTGTTCGACCAAATCTTCACGCCCATGTCATGTCGTTTAGAGACGCCACGCATCACCGTATTTTGATCATCAAGGTTCTCCGTAAATCAACTGGTGATGTCCATTGACATCATCAGGAGATCGCTCAACCGACACAATCTGTGCATTACTGTTAATGAGAAACATAACATTACTAGATGTTCCTCTTTTTAGTGGTGGATCCAAGCTTAGATCCTGCCGATTTACGGTCATACTGTTGAAAATTGGTACATACAGCATCTGTCCCCCCCCTTCCCCCCTTACTCTTGGAATTGGATGTCCTGGGGATACAGTGTAGCATCATCACCCCATAGATACGTTTCGATGCTGTAGCCAAAAAGTAAAATTGCCTGTAGATATCTGTCACGGCATATCCCCAACGCAATCTAGGGGGTCTCCTCCCTACTTTCGGCGTTTGATCATTGCACACTGCTTAAAGGCGTATGCATTTAATTTGCCTTTCCAGCTCTGTGCGCTGCCGTATCTGGACAAAATTGACATTGTAAACGTAATGCAATGCACACCCAGCACAGTGCCAAACAGTGTCCCCTGGACAAGAACCTTTTTTTAGACCTCCTGCAAAGCTCGAGCATACATTTGGTTAATCAGGCACCGTTCTGCGGAGGGAGGGTACGCAAACCCCGACTCCCGAACGTTGAGATCGATCGATGTAACGTAACCGATCTTGACCGTGAATAAAAAACGGGTCTTAGATGATCTCTGATGGAGAGACAACGGTCTCATAAAAAGAGAAAGAGAGGCGGTAGAACACACCTCCCACCTCTGAACTGGGCAGTTTTTTTCTTCCTTCAAAGGTACGGGTAAGTACCATTAGGGGGTGTTACGTAGCGTGTTTCCATCTCTGAGCGACGGTCAAACAACTTGAAACCGACTGGCAGACAGAGCGTACTGCGCAGAAGTGCATGTACCCTCCTCGAACATACAGCACATTTGCCTATCCGAGTTGTCCAACCTACACCAGTATCGCATTTTTTTCATGCTGACAGGACCCCTTACGTACGTTTTATTTGCCGCTTTTGAAAGGTTTGACGTGCATTGGCAAAGGTACACACGGTATCTTGATTAAATATTCCCCCCTCCAGGATCGGCCCTTGGAATTTTGCCATATATATCCAATCGCGTAGCCCATCTTTGTCAACTTTCCCTTCACTCCTTGCCTGCCTGTTATTTTTCGTCAAAAATGATACCCGAGCTTCGCAAGAAGTCAAAGTCCACTCCAAAGCTAAAGCTAGAAGCAGTCGGAGCAGCGATCCGGCTGGTTTCCCACGACTCTGACGACGAGCGAGGAGGCACTAGCTTTTTCCGACGGCGCAGCAGTAAGCGACACTCTGGAGACAGTTTCATGAGCAAATAGTAAGTATCACACGCCCCCTCTCTCCGGTTTTACAGTCCATCGCGACACACTCTTCGAGAACTCGTAGTGTGTCTTCTTCCGGCTTCATATGATTTCCTTGCCCTATTCACCCCCCCTCCTTTGCTGTCACTCTGCTGTACGCACGGTTGGCCTGCAGAACGCACAACCCGACAGCACACATGTCATAAAAAAAAGGGGGGGTAGTTGGCATGGTAACCCTGTTAAAAGGTCCCCCAGGTACCCATGGATGATCATTAAAGTTCAAAACCGGATGAGGAAAAATTGAGCCCTCCCCCAAGACTAGGCGGAGAGTATCGTGTCAGAGCTAACATTTGCCTTCTTTTGTATTAGTTCGGACGATCGCGACGCGTTTATTGACCCAGAGTCGCCATGGACCGGCTCGTTCAGTCGGAAAATACGGGAGTCCCCTGGCCTGGAGCGCATCCAGGAAAGTGGAGATGAAATTGACCTGGACGCCATCAAGGCGCGCAAAGGGAGCTACCTAAGCATCAACTTTGGAGAGTCGGACTCGTCGCTGGACGATGAGGAAGAAAAGTATCTCCGTCAGCTCAGGGAGTTTGACGAGCTGCGGTTGAGGCTCGACCAGGAACCAATCTACTCAAAATCTACTACTAACCCACTCGTCTCAGACTCTCAGGAGAGCTGTGAAACATTATCTGGCAGTGCCAGTCGCCTCGTCAAGAGGAAGCCGGCGCCATTGCCCCTTGCTGGTGTTGCTGCAGCACCGGGCTCTAGTATTAATACTCCAACACTCCCTCCAAGCTCTCCACCTCCTCCAACCCCGAGTGAGGCTTCTGCATCCATTACTAGCATTCTTCGAAGCTCTTCAAGTGTTCCAGTGCTTCGAATTTCGTCGACTACCGCCGCTACTGCTGCTGTTACTACTTCGGCGGACGACACTAGCATCATTACTTTCAGGAACAGCCTTCATCGGCCATCAATCTCTCAGTCTTCTACTCTGTCCGGAATGTCAGTGTCTTCGTCAATTCTTTATCCTCCGACAAAGCTGCACTCTGATACAGAAAGTATGACGACTACAGCTTCTTCGATTCTAACCCCCACCTCTTCTAACCACACTTCGCCGGCGCTTTCGTCTTCGCCGTGTACATTTGAGCTCCACAAGAAGCCAGGGCGTTTACTGAGCCTACCTTCGTTTGCTCCAACTCACAAGCTCGAGAAGCTTCAACGAGAGGTTAACGAATTGCAGGACAAGTCGCGACAGATTAAGAAGGATCTCTCTTTGCTAGCTCCGATCGCCAATGGCAATCCGTATAAATATCCGCGTGAGCAGCGACAGGAGAGCAAGAAAAAGTACGACGAACTCAACCACGAGCTGGAGATTATTGAGAAGCAGAAGTATGAGACTGGTATCAAGCTTACTAGAGCGTGGAAGCGCTATAGAGAGTGCAATGGTGGTGGAACCGAGTTCTGGGCTCACGGTCCGGGAGCTTAAGCTTCTCCAATTTTTTTTATTTAATGCGTTATGAATCTATTTATCTAATATAATGTCTGAATTATTCAATGTATAGTATTTGTTTCAGTATTTTGCTTTAACCAATCCTCCAATTGGATATCATACGAGAAGAGGACAAGAAGTCACAATAGCTATTGGCTGGTCTACGGTTATTGGCGAAACAATAAGTTGTAATAAATCATAAATCATTAATCATAAACAGTACGTAATTAAGCAGAATAGGAATAAGTATGGGTAATCTTGACCCCTTTATCACTGTAGAGGGTCGAAAGATCCACCTTATGGCTCTTGCCGGTCGTTTCGTCAAACACATGGCACCCAAACTTGGACGCATATGGAGGAGTATAAAGATGCAATGAAATGGCCGGCTCGTGCGGGTCCGGGTTGTACATTCGATGCAACCCAATCTGATCAGACATGTAGGACACTTCGTTCTCATGATAGGTCATTTCCCGTTTGACTTTCATCGTGTGGGGCTCAAACGTGCTACTCTTATCGGCATCCTCCGGCCACTCGTAAAGAGTCTCGGTCAGCCGTCCCTTGAGAAGCTTGACAATGCAGTGGGCGTTGGCGTGGTCATGAATCATGGAACCTTTACAAGGATTCCACACGAGAATGAGCAAATTGGCCTTCTTGTTAATATCGTCGACACCATTCCGCGTGTAGTTTCTCGAAAGATCTTGGAGGGCATACTTGGCCCAATCGGCCTCGCTGCTCTGGTACTGTCTCATAGTGTCCATGAGATCGTCGACATCGACGTCAGCCGAGTCAATGCCGCTTGACGGTCCCAGAATAGCCTTAATATCGTCAACAAGCCGATCAAAGCTGGTCATAATAGCAGTAGGACCGTCTTCAATTGACTCATAGGGCGGCGTGGGGAGCTTAACCGGTGCAGACCGGTGGCCGGGGCCATTCTTGAACGCCTCGAAGTCAATCAGGCGCTGATCGGTCAACATGTTCGCAAGCGATATGATATAATATATACACCAATATAGATGCTACCCGCGCGCGACTAAATGCTAATCAGGGGTAGGTAAATCTTGATAGCTAGACACACAATGGTTGGATACCTCGGCGATAGTCCAAAAAAACTTTCAATGAGGAAATAGCTGTGGCTAGTGCGATGGCGCAAAGTCACGTTTTTTTGCGAATTTGAGTCCACGGTGGGAGATTGCCCAATATTTATAACCAAACTCCCCACTGTGCGTGCGCACGCACTACGGTGCGCCGCATCTTGCTTCACTAGCCACACCAGCCACAGCTAGTACATGGCGCGATGAGGTGCCCTGTCGCCTAATCTAATCTAATCAATCAGACCGACATGCGTTAATTCCATCGTTGCTGGCTTCACTAGCGAACTTCGCCAGTTGTACTTGTCCACTGGAATCCATTTTTTTTGCCCTTTCGCACAAAGTTACCCTAGAGGTTACCTGCAGAGTTTTTTGCGCCCACGCGGCACCTCCGCAGCAGCTAAAACTTCCCAGAACTGCAACTCTCTGCCCGGATTCGGCCGATAGTTGCGAGACCCTTAGGCTCCCAGGCCCCACGCTCTGGCCAAATAGAACATATTTAGTGGCATTTACGGGATAAAGACATTTATCTGGTGGATATATATTGTATTCTTTGGATTGGAATATATCTATCAAAACGCTTAGTTATATTATGACCGACTATTAAGCCGCAATGACCCTGCGATATGCTCAATGAATAGCTCCGACGGAATTGGCCAAAAGGAGTACATGTATTGGAGTCACATGTAGGCTATGTAGGCCGTAGCATTCCCGGGTAAGTTGCCTGATGTTGGCCAGCGGTGGGGTATTGAGGGTTCAGCTGCAACGGAGACTAAACATACATCATAGCGACTTTGCATCACGCGGCATGATAAAGGTAGATTGAATTTTGTTATAACTAAAACTAGTTTACTGGTTGTCTAGTGTGGCTAAATTGTTAATGAATCAATAATGGTACAAATGAAGTTTGTAGCAGTACGGAGTTCTACTACGGGATTGTACCGTATCATCCGTCTATGGTGGTACCTCCTACCCAGACGGCTGCTTGAGTGATTAGGGTATCCGAGGGCCAGTCCTCGGATTTCCTTGACTCCTCTTCGAGGAGATTTGATCAGGCGATCTTATTCGGGTACTTCTCCCCGCAATTCTGTTGTTTATCTACGGCTGGTTAGTACTTATAGAGGGCCCAGACTTAAGTTAATTGTAATATCGGATCTCGAAACCCGATGGATCGGATTACATCATGCTCATACTTGTTAAGATTTACATCCATCTTAAAGCATAAGAGCCACAAGATTAAAAGTCTACATGATGAATTGTTTGTATTGGCTAGAAATGCCGGTCCAATTCCCATGACCGTCACAGTGATTGATGGGTATAACATCCGTATGGCTATAGCGTAAATAGTCGATGCTTATCTCACATACGGTAAATCAGGTATCGTCTTACCGTACTATCCGTGGACCTATCGAAAGCATGTAAACTATAAGAGACAGTTCCAGATTAAACCTTCAATCCCCAACGTACCTCGAGAGCCCAAAACGGCCGAGAGTAACTCTGCGTAACTGCCCATACAATAGATATTGGCAAATGCACCATCCTAAAGCTTTAGACGACTAGTTATCTACAGACGAAGGTTCCACTAAATTGACATATCCCCTGACCAGGATCAAGTTTTGGCTCCAACGAAAACGCAGGTTTGTAAGTGCTCATAACAATTAACCTGCATTCAATCGGCTCAATCTGAAGAAACATTGAATTCAATATAGTCAGTGCTGCTACGTATTATCGATATTATGAAGATATGCGGCTCGTGGGGCTCGTGCGGCTTAAACTCCCAAAACGTACGGTAACGGGCACCGGGTGTATGGGAGGGCCTTGGTGATCGAAGGTGAAGGGATTTTTGTAACAAAAGGGCGGAGGAAAAAAACGACGACTTTGTAAGCGCTTTCGAGCTCCATAAAATACTGTATAATAATAGCCTAGATTTCTAAAGGCCCTGCTTAGAAACTCCCCTTTGTTGCGTTTAAAAAAAGGCTTGAAATCAACGAGATTCGGGAGTAGAAGATGTCCAAGGCGCCCAGTGCTACGCTTCTATTCAAGCAGTTCAAGGAACTGACAGATCCAAAGAAAGCGATCCCATCCTTTCATATTACAGTATGTAATTCCCCACAAGTTTTTTTTTTTTTTTATTGTACTAACGGAAATCACAGCTCGATAACGATGACATATACCAGTGGTAAGTGGAAAATCACTGAATCACTGCAAGAAGACGAAGAAGAAGGACTAACTTGATAGGAACATCGGAGTCATGGTGCTGAGCGACGATTCGCCGTACCACGGAGGCTACTTCAAGGCCAAGATGACGTTTCCAAAAGACTATCCGTACTCCCCACCCAAGTTTAGATTTACCCCAGCGATCTACCACCCAAACGTATACCAGGACGGGCTTCTGTGCATTTCCATTTTGCATCGCAGCGGAGATGAGTCTTCCGGCGAAGCTGACGAGGAGACGTGGTCCCCTGTGCAGTCGGTCGAGTCCGTGTTGATTTCAATTGTTTCCCTGCTGTCGAGTCCAAACATTAATTCTCCAGCCAACGTAGACGCAGCGGTGGACTGGCGCAAAGACCGAGAGCGGTACGACCGCATTGTGCGCGAGCAGGTGGAGGAGTCTAAAAAGAGTATCCCGGAGGGCTTCGTCATGCCCAGCGAAGCGTCTGCATACGTTGCTCCGAAGGCTGTTGAAGCAGCGGACGTGGTTGACGATGATTTCTGGATGGAGTCAGAGGAGAGCGAAGGTGATTTCGACGATGATGAGGATGAGGAGCTGCACAGCGATTGACAATAGAACACATTACCTCCCCCGTTATCGAAGAACGAAAAGCATATCTATGTGTGCCACCCTGCCTACCTTTCTACGTTTTTTCTTCAGCATTGGAAGTGGTATTGCATCTCGCATGATATTTGCGAGTGACAGAGATTTCATGTACGCATTATGTACATAGTAATCTAAACTTATTTATCATGATCACCAAGAATTCTTTATTGCGATACTCTGATATGCTCAGCTTGTCGCAGTAGTACAGCCACTCCGACTGTAGTAAGTAATAGTTGGGTTGGTGCATGTGTGAGAAAGTGGGCGTGGAGAGTAATTTAACCTTCGGAAACCTTGGACTCTCTTTTTCCCCCTCTCTCACCTGTTTCCGATATAGAGAATGGAGAGTGGAAGCGAAAGAAAACGACTACACCATTGAGTGAGCAGGATTCAATGTCTGAATTGTCGTCCATTGCTGAGGCGTTGCCAAGTTCTAAACATATCCGGTTCTACAGCTCCAAAGAGTTCCAAATTGTGCTGGAATATTGCGACCGACAATCATTGTTAAATCTGCAATTGTGCTCAAAGGCATTTCGCAACATAGTGGGTCGCAAACTCTGGAAGCGTATTGTGCTCATGGCCTGCCAGAGCGTGTATCGCAGGCCCAGAAAGGGCGTTGAGTTCGGCTACGATAGGCACTATCCGGACCACAACATTTCAGATTCCGAGCGCATTGTAGTCAATTGGTCCAAGTTGGGCAAATTCATCCGCTTCCTTGATCATCCGTCTACCACCATCCACGGATGGGTCCACTGTGTAAAAATATGCATCGCATTCAAGTCTCCCGGCCTCACCATGACCAAGCCAAACCAGTCAGGAAAGCTTTCCGGAGAAGACATTGATAACTTTATGGCTCAGCTCATGACAAAAGAAATCCCGAGGTACTTTAAGAACCTCCGCAGGATAACAGTAATATCGGGGTTCTGGGCAGACCGCATGCCCAAGTACCCGTCGCGGTCGGCGGCTACGCCTTGGGAACGAGCAATCATCAAACTGTGTCGATATTTTCCTTCGGCTCACAAGTCGCTTCATTTCAGGGATGTCTGGATTTCCTTCAAAAATCCCCAGCTTAATCTTACTAATGTCCAGACCCTGGCGCTCCAACTAGGCGAGAACCATGAATTGAGACTGTTGGAGTCTTTGAAACTGCCCCATACACTGCGCAGATTTGATTTGATCTACCGCAAAAAGATTGACGTGTGGTCAGGCACTCTAGAGCGTATCATGTCGCCTTGCAGGCGTCTCCAGGTCATTAATATTGAATTTAATGGTAACATTACAAACACAAAGTCCGAATGGCTTCCCGCAAGCGTCGTTGAATTTGGCAGAAACTACCCCGACGCCGAGGATTCTGCTCTGTATCCGATGCGCCATCCTAATATGAGCTATCTTCATGTGCATTTTCGCTCTGGAGCTCGGACACTTGCGCTCTACTACAAACATCTGCCGAATCTAACTAAACTCCACGTAATCGGCCCCACCGACCTCGAGTACTACCACGATGGATTGTACAATGAATGCCCAGACATTAAGCAACTACATTGCGAAAATATGCCAGCCCGCTATGTGGGCACCATGGCTCGTCATTTCCGTTTGAAATCGGTAGTAATCGAGCGCTGTCCGGTAGAGGACGATCCAAAACTCTCGAGCGAAGACAGACGCCGGAGCACCTACGAGTTTTACGACGAAATTACCCGTTCCCTTGGATCCCTTCATGCAAGTCTCGAACTTGTCTACCTTGAAATGTCCCCTATTGTTGACGTTGCCAGAGTCACTGAGATGATAACCCAGCGTATATCGCCCGCTCGGACTACTGTAATTGCCGGGGACAAGGTGCAACTAGAAGATCCCAAGCGCTACTGGTATATTGACACGCCCTGGACAGAAATCGGTGATTCTGTAGATATGGGCTACGGTCTTGTTCTCCACGGGCGTCATATCTTTATGCTCACCTCCACCTTCTAGAGCACTCACTATCCGTGGCCATCTATTATAGTGCTATACTTAGAACTGCGTACAAAAATACTAATTGAACGCAATTCAGATAGCTGAATCTCAAATGTGCGATGGGGTTTTGATTAAATCCGGGGCCGCATGAGCCGCACGTAAATCGGATGATAACCTCAACTCATACTTCAGCAGAAAGTTTGTTTATTTTAACCAAATAACTAAATACTCTAATTCTAAATTATATGTCAATTTCCTGTTGTCAATTGAAGTAAATTCCGATGAGATATGGGGCTAAACTAATGGCAAGCCGCACCCGCCGCATGCGTGCGCTGGGTGAAAAATTTCGAAGTGACTCAATCGACTATCTCCATATATACACTCCCCGAGGACCATTTGCACTACCGTTCCCTAATACCCGATTTTAAATGTTCCCAGTCTTACCACTGCTGAACTCAGTGTCCGCTGAGTCTATTGACAAGTTTTCAGTTGTCGGACAGGTTCTGGTGGCCGCGGATCAGGACCTCGTCAAGGTCGCATCCGACATCAAGGCTAACTTCACCGGCATCAAGGCCATTAGCGTCCTGGTCAAGTCCGAGGCTCCCGCCGACGCTTTAATTAGCCTGTTGGACGCTGGTGCCTACCAGGTGTTTGTTACCTCTCAGAGTGCTGCCCAGCTGGCTGAAGCTGGCGTCGATGCGTCGCGAATTGTCGTCGTCGACGATCAGAACGAGTCCTATGCCGGCGTCTTCCTGACTTCTGCTCAGCCAGACAGTGTTAGCGAGTACGCTTCTAAGCTAGGCAAGCAATTGCTTGCCAATGGTGGTGCCAAACAGCTTTATGTTTTGCAGAATGAAGTCTCCAAGGGCCTGGGCGCCGCGGTCCAGGTCGTGCCGGAGGACAAGCTGAGCTCTGATTCTCTGGCCGAGGCGTTCATTGAGCGACTCTCGACCGACCGAGAAGACAAGCTTTACACTACTCTTGTGGTCGATGAGGATGAGAAGGCTCTGGGTGTCGTATACTCGTCTGATGAGAGCATCAAGGTTGCGCTGAATACTCGAAATGGTGTCTATCAGTCGCGAAAGCGTGGTTTGTGGGTCAAGGGTGCTACCAGTGGAGCTACCCAGAAGCTCGTTCAGCTGGATATGGACTGCGACAGCGATTGCGTCAAGTTCACTGTCAGCCAGACCGATGGGTTCTGTCACAATAACACCAAGACTTGCTTCGGCCACTATGATGGCATTTCTTCTCTCGAACAGACTCTGGAGGAGAGGCTGAAGAACGCGCCAGAGGGATCCTACACTGCTCGGCTGTTTAACGACCCTAAGCTGCTCAAGGCAAAGATTATGGAGGAGGCCGAGGAGCTGTGCGATGCTCAGAACAAGGACGAAATTGCCTGGGAGGCTGCTGATCTCATCTACTTCGCCATGACCAAGTTGGTCCGGGAGGGTGTTTCGTGGAGCGACGTTCAGAAGAACTTGGACGCCAAGGCCCGAAAGATCTCGCGACGAAAGGGCGATGCCAAGCCAAAGTGGATCGCTGTGGATTCCAACGAAAAGAAGGAGAAGGCTCCAAAGAAGAAGGAAGTAGAGGCTCCAAAAACCGGTGAGATCAAGATGAACCGATTTAATGCTATCAATGCTTCGCCAGAAGATATTGAGAAGGTGCTGACCCGGCCGGTCCAGAAGACTGCTGATATCATGAAGCTGGTGACTCCCATCATCCAGGATGTGCAGAACCGAGGCGACCAGGCCCTGCTGGACTTCACCCTCAAGTTCGAGAAAGCCAAGCTGGAGTCTCCAGTACTTACCGCTCCATTCCCAGAAAAGCTTATGCAGCTGACTGACGAAGTTAAGGCTGCTATTGACCTGTCCATTGCTAACGTAGAGAAGTTCCACGCCGCGCAGATCTCCGACAAGCCGCTTCAAGTTGAGACTTCTCCTGGCGTCGTGTGCTCGCGATTCGCTCGACCAATCGAGTCGGTGGGTCTCTACGTGCCAGGCGGTACTGCCGTGCTTCCATCTACTGCTCTTATGCTCGGTGTTCCAGCTAAGGTTGCTGGGTGCAAGAACATCATCATCGCTACTCCACCACGGTCCGACGGCACGCCAACCCCAGAGATTGTATATGTAGCCCACAAGGTCGGCGCCAAGGCGATTGTGCTTGCTGGCGGTGCCCAGGCTGTTGCCGCTATGGCCTACGGTACCGAGTCGGTGCAGAAGGTTGACAAGATCATGGGCCCGGGCAACCAGTTTGTAACTGCTGCCAAGATGTTCGTGCAGAATGATACCCGTGCTCTGGTGAGCATTGATATGCCGGCTGGTCCTTCCGAGGTTCTTGTTATTGCTGACGGTAAGGCGAACCCGGCATTTGTTGCATCCGATCTGCTGTCGCAGGCCGAGCACGGCGTTGACTCCCAGGTCATTCTCATTGCTGTGGACATGTCCGAAGAAGAGCTCAAGGCTGTCGAGACCGAGCTCCACAACCAGGCTGTCGAGCTTCCGCGAGTGGACATTGTGCGGGGCAGCATTGCGCACTCCACGACTCTCCTCGTCAAGACTGTCGAAGAGGCGTTTGCTCTAAGCAACCAGTACGGACCAGAGCACCTTATCCTGCAGCTTGAGGACGCTTCTAAGTACGTTGATCTGGTAGACAATGCCGGATCCGTGTTTGTTGGCGCCTACTCTCCAGAGTCGTGCGGCGACTACTCCTCTGGTACTAACCACACGCTGCCTACGTATGGCTACGCCAAGATGTACTCTGGCGTCAACGCTGGCACCTTCCAGAAGCACATTACCTCGCAGGAGCTGAGTGCCGAGGGCCTGAAGAACATTGGCAAGGCCGTTATGACTCTTGCTGAGATTGAAGGTTTGCATGCTCACCGAAACGCCGTCAAGGTGCGACTTGAGGCTTTGCAGTAATTTAATAATTTTATCCGTTTCTTAGAGATATTTGGGGGACCAGTCCCCCAAACCCCCTGTGGGCTCCGCTGCGCGGAGGTTTGAGTTGTAACGGGGTATTTGTTACGCATTGTAACAGGAGTTTGTTACAGTGGGGGCGAAAACTTTGTTACGGGGTAACCATCACCCAAGATACGGGGGTCTGGGGGTTGGCCCCCAGCTACGGGAGCTCGAGGGCTGGCCCTCGAATACACTCGGTTGCTAGTACTAATGGGGGGACCAGTCCCCCCAAACCCCCCTGGGGCTCCGCTACGCGGAGAAAGAGAGCTACGAGAGTAAAGAATCTAATGAACTGTACAAATTTACAACTTACTAGTATCAGCGGCCTTGAGGATCATATCCTTGAGAGTCTCCGGCTTGACCTTCTCAAGATCAGAGTTTCCACCCACCAACTTCCCACCAATAAAGATCTGGGGGACGGTTCGCATGCCACTGATAGTTTCCAGCGCCTTTTGGAGCTCTCGACCCTCATCTATCACAAACCAGTTAGCTTCATACACTCCCTATATAATAATATAACCTACCCATCTTGTCGAGTTCAATAATCTTCGCTCTAGCACCGGCATTGATCAGCGTTCGCTTGGCGGCATTGCAATACGGACAGTAGGACTTTGACGCCAAAAACACAGCGTTGCTCTTGATCAGGCTTCGAATCGTCTCTACGTGATGCGGGGTCATTCTGACGGGTGACAACCTCCTTTTTAAAATCAAAAAGAGTATGCCTATTGCGATACCAATAAGAATTAGCGACATTTGAAATACACTGGGTCCCGGTATTTCGGACACATAACGGTCGAATCTGATTTCATCATCTGTCATTCTACGATTTACGCAGGAGCCCGCCCATAACCGTAGGCCAATTCCGGGGCTCACTCCGAAGAAACGCCGCAAATGGCACCCCTAAATGCCATTAAATAGTCCTAGAATTCCATATATGTTCATTTTTTGAGCATCTTCACCACCAAAATATCATTTTACAAGCAGTTAGTACCTCCTTGAAAATGACACCCCCGAAGTAAGTATCAGCACACCCCTGCGCACGTGAGATGCACATGACGTCGCAACCATGTGACCTGGGGCCCTAGCACTGGGAGACGTGGGGCAAAGAGGCGACCACCAAAAAGACGACACACAAGGGCTGGAGGCATCCGAGGGCAGCAGTAATCGATGGGGTTCTTGTCGGACAACAAGCCGCATACGGCTATCACGGAGACAATTGAGCGGTTAACTTCAGAGCGGTATGATGAAGAAGACCTGTCCGAGATCGTTGATCTTATGGAGCTCATCACGCTGAGACCAGCCGTGGGGCCTACCGAGGCGGCCAGAGCGCTGAGGAAGAAGCTCAAGTACGGAAACAAGCACAAACAGCTACGTGCATTGACCCTATTGGATGTTATGGTTCAAAATGGGAACCGCGACTTGGAGAGTATGTTAATATGGGGTTATATTGACAGAGCTAACGAAAGGGGTAGTGCTTTACAATGACGACATGCTTTTAGAACGACTTCGCCAGTGCGCGTTGGAGTCGATTACAGACCCCGTGGTTAAGCGCAAGATCCAAACGCTGGCGGTGGTGTGGGCCCAGGAATGCAAGGATAAACGGGGTATGGAGCGTCTTGCTACGTTCTACAAACACCTTCCAGCGCTCAAGAAGCGGTCCAGCAACCGGGGAGGAGACTCTGAAGGGTCTGGGAGTACCTCACGAGCCAGGGGCAACTCATTTTCGTCTCAATCGGCGCCCAAATCGACCCAGAGAAGGCGTTCTGCCACGATGTCGTCGGTTTCAAAGCGTAGCAATGGCAGTGGGTCGCGATCCCGCCCGGAGAGGACTTCTGGAAGCGGTGGGGGACCGTTCAATCTTGAGCGAGACCGGCCTAAAATGCTCCAGACGATTGCTGAGGCGAACACTGCTGCAACGAACCTGCAAAACGCTCTGCAATTGGTCAATCAGCAGACGGAATTGTCGACGGAAAACAAGCAGGCGACGCGGTGCTTTAATCAGTGCAAAAAGCTGCGTCGCCAGATTTTGAAGTACATCCAGGTCGTCGAATCTGAGGAATACATTGGGTCTCTCATTCACGCCAACGAAGAGCTGGTCAGAGGGCTTAAGAAGTACGAGAAAATGTCCAAGGCGATAGGAGAGGAGTCTGATTCGGAGGAGGATTGGGGGGTTAATGATAGAATGCGACGAATGAAGGTGGCTTCTGACGCTAGTGACTCCGAGAGTGACGACTATTCCGAAGAGCAAGAAGAGGAAGAAGAGAATGATCCAAACAACCCATTCGCCGACTCCCATCGAATCGTGGGGACTCCTGTGTACGAGAAGCCGATTTTCTAAAAGAGTCCTTCAACACATTTTTTTTCATGGTTATTAATGATATTATAGCGACCAATCACCTCCGCGAAGCGGAGCTACGGGGGTTTGGGGGCTGGCCCCCAAGTTGAATTGAAGAGTCTAAGCTATATGGGGGGGGCTAGCCCCCCCAAACCCCCCCTTAGCTCGGCATCCGCCGAGGAAGTCTAGTGGCATGCCTTTCCGTACTTCCTTAGCCGTAGATAGTTATATGGCAAAGGAGCGAGATAACCAGCACCCATTGAGAGCACTGCTGCGACCCAGAAGGCCGGGTCGTCAAGCGTCACGACTCCTCCGGTTAGATGGTAGTCCACAAGGTTTTCCATAGCCTCCATTGTTAGCATTGACACCAGACTCATCCCGGCAGCCGTCTTAACAGCCATTGGCCAGGACAATTGGTCTTTGCCTCTGTGAAGCAAAACCGTCTCCAGTGTAATTGAGGTAGCAATACCAGCAGCCACTATATGCCAGTTAGCATGTGTAACGTCAGGAAGAAATGATGTACTCACTAGAAATTGCCATAATTGTTCCTGTACCCAAATCAGGGGAAAACGTTTGAAGTAGCCACATGGCCGAAAAGTCGCCCAGAGTGCATCCGGCAAGGCACCTAAGCGTGTTGACACTCGCTCGCTTCCAAGCAGACCGTAAGGTCCAAAAGCGGGAATCGAGAACCGACGGAACAGCATTCGGGGTACTCTTTGGGCATTGAGATTGAACCTTGGCGAAGTTCTCTTGGAGACTAGAGAATGGCTGGGCTGGGCCAATTCTTGTACCAATGGAGAGCACTTGCGGAGTTGATCTGACCGCACGGCTGTACCGGAAGATGGAGGACTGTCGAAAAATTAGCTTGTTCATAACTACACTAAGGGATTTGCGTGAACTTTAAGGTGCCCTATTTACTAACTAATTTTATGGAGCTTTTATGTACAAGTTTTACGGCCCATAAAATAACAGCACTTGGCCAATGGCAAACTTTGTGTGGAGTTATGTTCAACCAATGGCAATAATCGCGTGGAAGTCCGATCCCGGTGCCGTAATTGTGAACATTGAGAGTCTGGGGAGAGTTTACGAATTGTAGAGTTGTGTTAAGCATAGCTAATCGCATTAAAAGTTTCAGACAATTAAAATATGTAGAAATGGACATGACTGCATGGGGTTCTAATATGGTACATGGTGGTACCGGTACTATGGGGTAATTGATTTTCGCTTGCATAGACGAGTAGCTGGTCTCGAAAACGGCATTGGCAATTTTTTTTCTGAAATATATCCATGGGTAGCAAATCCACTCAAACTCTATTTGCCATTGGTGATAGACTATTGTTCATTCTGGTGCAGGCCACTTGGCCGTAGCTGGCATACATAAATACTACCATGTGTCAATTGGATAAAAAAATTGTTATTTGATATATGGTTTCCCTTCACCCGAACATTTTATCATAATAGTCCATTTTTTTTATATTTTTGAAATGATGATTGACGCAACGGAGCGAGCCCGCAAGTTTTTCAAGCTGGATAGGCGAATTTCGGCTCTAGAAGACTTCAAACCGCCACGAGATGACATAATCGCCGCCGGATTGTGGACTGACGTCTTGGTGGAATACAGCCGCGATACAATGATATACAGCAGCCTAGTAGACCGCCGTCTCGCTTACCGGATACCACTAACCGGGCTAATTATGGACCCATCCATGCTCAATGCTCGGATTTGTAAACGTATGAAAATGCTAGTGGCGTGGGGATGTATCCGCAAGGTTGTGTGGGTATTTCATTCTTGGCCATGTGTTTCCTTGGAGAGTACGACTGGTCCATTTTTGTCTTTGCTAGTGGAAGGTGCCATATTTGGGGTAAAATCAGTTGAATTGCACATTTCCGACAACTCCGGGCGCTCCCTTCTGGATCTGCTAAGGCTTGCACCGCAGTTAGCAGACGTGAGGTTGGTATTTGTCTTGTGTGGTCCATTGTTTTGTATTCCGTGGGAGGTACTCTCTCTCATCGAGCAACGAGAATCCTGGCATCGCGTCTTAGATCTGTATATAGATGTGAACCAGATCGCAGAGGAGGATTGGGCACATCGAAAAATCAAAGTGTTGAAGCCTAGATTCAGAGATATTGAGCAGATTGATAAGTACTTGGCGCCCCTCGAGGAAATTTAGGTACATTGTAATTGGGGTTTAATAAGGTCTCTATTTCTTCAAATAATTATATCTTACCGTTCTCAATGTAAAGCTCCTTCTGCGTAGTTTTGACGACAATCCGTCGTAAGAGTTCTAAAGCCGTTGCAGCTTGGTCAATAAAAACAAGCGGTATACAGCCTTCAGAGCCGTACATAATATTGAGCAGTAGCAGCTCATGTATATGCATACTTAAACCTGAGACTGTGCGGAGGCGTCTGCGTAGTAGTCATATCCATCCAAATAATTGAATTCACTGTATCATCTGCACGTTTTAGTATCGTACCAAAAAGAAAGAAGAGACTAGTCTATATGTTTGGTTAACAATGTAACATGCAGCTCTGGGATATATATAGATATATGACAAGATATATGGGGGTATTAAGATATTTGACTTTCACTTGCATAGACGAATACCGGTAGATGGCCCCGAAAAAGGCATTGTCACCATTTTTTTTCTTCTTGTTGAAATGATTCCATGAGTGGCCAGTCCATTCAAACTCTATTTACCATTGATGATACAAAGTCCAACTACAGCATCCAGTCGCAGGCCCATAGTTCCGTGTAGTGCAGGCCACTTGGCCGTAACAGGCGTACATAAATACCTAATATGTCAATTGGACACATAACCTTGTTTCTTATATATAGTTTCCCTTCTCCCAGGATATTTTATTGCAATTGCCTATATTTGAAACTATGAATGACGCTACGGAGAGAGCCCGCAAGTTTTTCAAGTTGGATACGCGATATTCGGCTCCGGAAGACTTCGAACCACCACGAGATGACATAATCGCCGCCGGATTGTGGACTGACGTCTTGGTGGAATACAGTCGCGATGCATTGAAGTACACCAGCCTAGTAGACCGCAACATTGTTTACCGTGTACGAGAAACAGAGGGAATGGGCACGCTTATTCCCAACGCTCGGATATGTAAGCGTTTGAAAATGCTAGTGATATGGGGATGCATCCGCAATGTTGTGTGGGTATTTCATTCTCAGCCACTAGATTTCGTGGTGGACACTACTGGTGGGCCCTTTTTGTCTTTTCTGGTGGATAGTGCCACGTTCGGCGTAGAATCACTTGAGTTTCACATGGCTGAATACTCTGGGTTTTACCTCCTCGATCTGCTAAACCATGCACCAGAGTTAGCAGACGTGAGGTTGAGGTTCGTATTAGTCTTGCGTGGTACACTAGCCTCATCTTGTCTTCTACGGGAGGTAATGTTTCTCATCGACGAACGAGAGTCCTGGCAACACGTTTTAGAACTGTATATCGATGTGAACAAGTTCTCAGGTAGGACAGCTCAAATTTGCTCAGACCTTAAGCCTAGAATCAGAGATATTAAGCAGATTGAGATGTATTTGGCACCCACCAAAAAAAATTAGATAGCAGTGAGCTTAACAGAGTCTCTATTCTATTTTTTAAATAATAATATCATGCCGTGGGTTCCTAGTTTGAAGCTCCTTGTGGCGTAGTTCTCCTGTGTATTCGTCGCATTCCAGTTTTAAAGCCTTCAAAAATTGTCCAGGTAGCGGCCCTTGCCGATGGTACACAGATATCAAATTCTAGCACAATATGGGGCGGACGCAGCTGATATATATGCCAACGTGAGCCTGGAATTGTGCGGAGTCACCAGTCAAGTTGCCACATCTGCCCTGAAATCTACTCTGCTTTCACTATCATTTGCTCCATCTACGTATAAAGTCGGCTGTTAACCCAACCATATGTACAGCAGCGTGACTTCCTTCAAAGACGCTTATTCGTGAGCTGCCACTTTCGACAGTTTCGTGGCATCTCCTTCAACTTGGCTTGACGCAATGGAGATCAATGGTACCCATTGTGTAACCTGTGTGTTATACTACTTGTATTGTAACAGGTATACAAGCCTGGTTTTAATTTTTTTCCTTCCTGCTCTGTTTTAAGATGGTAGTACAGTACACCGTGTACCTAACCATCGGCAGCTAAACTTTAATAGATACATCAATCTTCCAATTTTACCAATCGGTGAGCACCTACTTTGCTGACCTGGCTAACCTGATCGACGAAACAAGATGAGCGAATCCATCTATGACTTTTTCGTGGAGGACACCAAAAACCTGGCTCCTTTGTCCGCCGTACTGCCAGATTCAAAAGAGATCATCAAATCCAAGTTATGGACTGACGTATTAATCACTTACGGCGAATCCAGCTTGACATTTGCTAGCATGGCGCGCCCCGATATTGTGTATCGCATACCATTAACTGAGCCAAGAGAATCTGATGAGAAAGAACACCTTCATGCAAGAATAGTTATACGATTGAAGATGCTAATCTACGGGAAATGTGTCAAAAGGGTTGTGTGGAGATTCATTTCACTACCACCGTCTTGTTTCGCGAATTCAGCCTTTAATTTAATGCTATTTCCCTTTTTCATAGGCTTGGTACAGCGAGTGGAGCTCGATGTTGCAGATGAATCCGCGGAATATCTTAGTGACATAACGCCGGTTGTTAAGGGAATTCTATCGGATCTTGGTCAAATGAAATTGACGCTACGTCATGGCGACTTTTCCCGCAACGGATTTGCATGTCAGCTTATCAAAACGCTTGATTCACGTAGAGGTAATTGGCATAAATATGCTGAACTACATGTCGAAATATCAAAGATTGTAGCTTCAGGGCGTAAAGAGTTGGAGAGGGTAAGCCCTGTGATTGAGTCGATAACTATTCACCGATTGGTCAACAAGGGCGTATTTTACCAGCTTATCCAGCTTATCCGACACACGAGAAAGGAGTTTAAGATCTATATCAACAGCTTTGAGATACCAGGCGAAACTGCCATGCAAATCCCTAGAGGCAATCTATCATTGTCCATCAGATCAGTTTCGAGCAAATCCATGGTCTTGCTGAGCTGTGATGAGCAATTGGCTTGTTTGACAGTTACTGAGAGTGCGGCAAAATGTTTGAGTGGCTTAGAATTGGATCTTGATGAGCTTCGGGTAGCGGGAAAACCAAGTACCACATCTCTCCAAAGAATCACGGCTCAGTTTGGAAACGTAAGCAATGCGACTAACAATTAGTTGAAGCATATTTTATTTAGCAATTAAATTTAACCAGAGGTTGAAATTTATTGACTTGCTTTCCCCGGTATTTTACCCGTGTTGACCTTGGGGGCCAGCCCCAAACCCCCGTAGCTCCGCTTCGCGGAGGATGTCTACCTCAGCTCAGACCCTCCGCGTAGCGGAGCCCACAGGGGGGTTTGGGGGGACTGGTCCCCCCAATTGACAACTCCCCCAGAGAGCCTCCTAGCTAGTCAATTGACCTTTATGTATTTCAAAGGTTCCTGATACCCGCATGAAATTAACATGGCTGTCAGAAATCAAATAAACAGACATGAATAAACAAATATACAATAGAAGTACAAATCTATCGCTGCAGCTATAACCGCCTAAAGTCATTAATCATCACAAACTTCGTAAAAATCAGTCAAACACTTTGTAGTCCTTGAGACCTTCCTCTAATACAGCCACAGTCTGGACTGCCTTCCGCTCCATCAACCCCAGCGCAGTACAAGGGTCCCCCACCAATATCAACAGCAGCATCTGGTCCGAGCTCTTCAAATACACTGGATGGATCACCAAACTTCCGTCATCAATTGTGCAGGATATCCACTTGCATTCCTTCCCATTGTCCTGTGCCCTTGCATACTCGTCCCACAGCGCAGAGGCAAATAGCCCGTAAACCTTGGTGCGCATCGGCCGGTCCACATCATACGGACTAGCCATTGAGGATGACGACGTGACAGACTTTGTCGAAGCGACGTCTCCTTGCTCATCCTCCGACGCCGTATGAGGCTTCGGTGGATCCCTTGTGTTGTGGAAGCTCGCCACGGGCCTTCCATTCGTAGTTATCAATATCGAGGAAATAATACTCGACCCCTGGCGGTCCTGCTGGACCGCCTGCGAAAGAACCGCCGTCAAGTTCCTGCTTCGCAACATGCTTCGAACCGGTTGAACTGTCCGCCTCCTAAGTGTCGGTGATGAGAGTCGGGCCCAACCAGTTAACTTTACACCTTAACCAGTTAAGAGCGATCCAAAACGGGTTCCCCTGGCAACGCAGGGGGCTCGGGGCTCGGATACCTTGCCGGAATACTACCCCCATGGTCAGTCCGAAAGCTATAAGAATACCAGCTCTTTCTCCATCTTTCTGAACAAGATAATGACAGAGCTTTGTTGTCAATTGGGGGGCTAGCCCCCCAAACCCCCCGTGGCTCGGCTTCGCCGAGAGTTTTCCCAATAGTCGCTATTTTCAATGAACTGTGACAGTACTAACCTTTTCTTCCCCGAGTAGTACTGAAAGATGTGTACGATAGAGGTTTTCACTTGGGGGGCTAGCCCCCCAAACCCCCCATGGCTCGGCTTCGCCGAGAGATGCTAGCCTAACGAATGCTAATTGGACCAAGTGACTGGTAAAGGTGACTGTGAAGTAACTAGAAGCGATACTATACAACGACTGAATCAGCAAAGTTGCGCGACACCTATCGTCCATCACTCCACAATTCAACGAGGATCAATCAACAGTGCTACTACTCGCTACCGCGACCTGGCCGAATCAAGCAAGAAAACATAGGCTCTTCGAGAAAAGTCCACTGGCTACAATATACCAGGAAAAAAAAGAGAGACGAAGGCTGTATATAAAAATGAACGCTATGCTCGTATGCCGATGGTTGGTTTTCTCAGTACGGCCCAGCCGTACCATGCGCGGCTCATGCACGGCGCGACATCCCGCGCAACGGAAACTGATTAGTAATTTGGCACGGCTGAGACGGTTGCTTGCTCTGGGGGTATAAAAGGCGGGCTCATTTAACCGCCGTGGCTCCACCGCGTTCAATTGATGCGAAGACTACGGCAATTGGCATCTCATACGAGGAAATCGAGCACAATGACTTCCGAGTACCGAATGAATCACACAATGATGCGAATCAAGGACCCAAAGGAGACTTTGGCGTTCTATGAGAAGCACTTTGGCATGCAGCTGGTCAAGAAGCTGGCCATACCGCAGCTGGGCTTCGACAACTACTTCCTCGCCTTCACGGGCGACCAGACAGTTCACAAGAGCCTCCCATGGTACGAGCGTGAGGGCCTGCTCGAACTTTGCCACAACCACGGCTCCGAGAAGGACCCGAATTTTAAGGTTAACAATGGCAATGAGGAGCCGCACCGTGGATTCGGCCACATCTGCTTCTCCGTTGACGACATTGGAGCCGCATGTGACAAGCTCGAGGTCGCTGGAGTCAAATTCAAGAAGCGGCTCTCCGACGGCCGCCAGAAGGACATTGCGTTCGCGCTTGACCCCAACGGATACTGGATCGAGCTCATCCAGAACAGGACGCTCAGTCCTAAGGGTTCTGGCACTTACAACATGGCCACTACACGGTTCAACCACTCCATGATCCGTGTCCGTGACCCAGAGCAGTCGGTCCAGTTCTATCGTGACCTCTTGGGCATGAGTCTGCTGCGAATGGCGCGCTTCGAGGAGGCCAAATTCACCCTCTACTTCCTTGGTTACAACCACCAGGATCCCAACTTTGTCGAGGGCTCTGGCGAGGGTGTCTCCAATCGTGAGGGCATAATTGAGCTGACCCACAACTGGGGCACCGAAAGCGACCCGGAGTTCACTACGTACCATAATGGCAACGACGAGCCCCAGGGCTTTGGCCACTTTGGTATTACCGTCCCGGATGTTGACGAGGCCATTAATCGGCTCGAGAACCTGGGAGTCCCCATTAAGAAGCGAAAGACCGACGGTAAGATGAAGTTCATTGGCTTCGTGATCGACCCAGATGGGTACTGGATCGAGCTCTTGCCTAAGGCTGATATCACCGATGATATGCTCTCTTTCTAAGCACTCTTTTAGTATATATATATTAAGGTAGCGTTGCATGCACGGTCCTACCTTTAAATGAACCTGGGGGGCTAGCCCCCCAGACCCCCCGTAGCTCCGCTTCGCGGAGGATTTTCTACCGAAATGTCCGCCAATTACTATTGGTATTACGAAATATGGGCCCTTATTATTCAATTATATTAAAAGTGGCATTTAAAAGTGTGGACATGAGTCTTCACTTTGACTTGAATCGGTACGACTCTCCGCTCCGACCTTTACCCCACCGCCTATTGAAGATTTCATCTAATATCCAATAAACACCTTGCGGTAATGTGAAATGGCAGAAAAGAAGAAGCAGACGCGAAGTCGGAGTGGCTGCCACCGCTGTAAGCAGTTGAAGATCAAATGCGACGAACAGAAACCGGCTTGTGGCCGGTGTACAAGGCTCAGCATGCGATGCGACTACTCAATAAAGCTCACCTGGGGCGGCAGACCTTTCAAAGATGCCTCTTCCAAGGCAGCCAAGGGCGGTAGTATGTTCAGCAAAGGATTTGTAGCGTTTTCTGTCGACCCGGGATCAACGCAAGTCGAGACATTGCCGACTAATCCTCCTGCCTCAAATAACGTAACTACTCCTAGTACTGCTGATCCTCGTAGCAGTATTGAATCTCCTAGTATTGTACATACCCATACTATTGATACCTCTACAATAAATGATACCACCCCAGAAGATCTGCTTGAACTACAGCTTGTTCCAACGTCGGTTAACCCCGTATCCTTTGGACCAACTGACATGGTACCCTATGGATCAGCCAACCCAGCATCCTATGGACCACTGTATCACGATCTCCAGACCCTAAGCGAGATGAGTCCGGAGGACTTCTTCAACGATGAATTGAAGAGAGCCGAAATCAGTTATGAATTTTTCGAAAAATTGCCCATTCCAAGATCAATTGCCCCTCTTCCGGATGCATTATTGCAGAACCCATACTACCAAGAGCTATTCCACTACTTCACAAACTACCTGGCAAGGCTGCTGGCTCCTATTCCGGGTGAGAATCCGTTCCGGACAGTGCTACCTGGAATGGCTCTAGAGACCCCGCATTTGATGAAATTGCTACTAGCATTCTCAGCTAGCCACAAGGCAAAAGTTACCAATTCGAGTGAACCTGTAGAGATGATTGCTGATCTCCTAGCGAGCAGCCTGAAAGGCTTGTCGCAGTCGCTTGAAGACCAGACTAAAGCAATCGTCGACTCTACTCTGGCATCCGTGCTCCTGTTCACATCTTACGAGGTTCTTCATTCTCCTTCATCCACATCACAGTGGAGGGCCCACTTGCTTGGAGCGAGGCAGATTGTCAATGAGAGAGGCCTTTCTCGCAGGCTGATGGACGAATCGTTCAAAACGGCCGGCGGGAGGCCATTCTTCCTGGCCAGAATTTTTGCCTATATTGACACAATCAGTAGCCTTTGTGCGAGCTCAATTGCTAGCAGGCAGATTGAATGGTCAGACGCAGAGCACGAAAGTTCCTCATCAGAGAGCGCGTTGTGGAACAACACCATCGACAACTTCCTTGCGCTGGACCTCAAAATGATTCCTGTGTTTAACAAAGTCGTGGACCTTATCCAGCAGACATCGCAGGCTCGGTTCGTGGATAACCACGTCATGGAGGAGGCCCTGGGATATGAATCGAAGCTGTTGGCTGCAGCTCCAGTCACTTCTGATGAATTTGAGCGGTGGATCACATACTGCTCCATGCCTACTGCCGAGGCGCTCAATGCCGCCTACTGCTACGCAGTGCTCATTCAGCTATATCGCAGGGTGATGAAGTACCCAATGGAGGACCCGAAGGTCCAGGAGGCAGCAAATGTCATAGCAGTGCTATTAGAGACAAATGTGCCCATTGGTAGCGAGACAGAAGCGTCGATATCGTTCCCCATATTTATTGCAGGCTGTGAGATCATCGACCCCAGCAAACGCGAGCTGTTCAGACAGCGCATGAAAGGCATGAGCCGGTTCGGCATGGGCCATTTATGCTTTGCCTATGAGGTGATGGAGAAATCTTGGGCTACTAACAAACCATGGTATGAAATTATGAAGGAAAGCGGCAAAGAAATTGTACTTTTGTAAACTACTGTATTTATTATATACAACGCAATTCGTCTAATCGAAGATATATTGGGTAATTAAAAAAGTCCCATTACATTTAATCAGAAGTCATCAAATACAAGAAGCTCTGGACCATCTCGGCTGCAGCGAGAACAGTAATCTGCCCATTAGTGTCATATGGTGGAGAAACCTCGACAACATCAGCGCCAATGACATCCAACCCCTTCAATCCATCAAGAATCGTCAGCAACTCTCGCGTGGTGAATCCACCCGGTTCAGCAGTGCCTGTTCCTGGAGCATAGGCCGGATCGAGGACATCGATATCCAGGGTAATATAAACCTTGTTGGAGCCAACGCGCTTCTTAATCTTCTCCACTATTCCATGCGCACCAATGGAATCGATTTCTCGGGCCAAAATCGCCTGGAATCCACATTTGGCATCATGCTCAGAGTCCTTATGCTTGCGAACATATGGCGCACGAATACCAACGTGAACGCTTTCGTTGGTAATGTATCCCTGCTCATGGGCGTAATGCAAAAACGTGCCATGGTTCAATTGTGCATAGCTCGACATGTTCCCACCCAGAACCTCTGGATCCCAAGTGTCGATATGGCTATCAAAGTGAATGACCGAGATTGGTCCATGCACTTCATATGCTGCTCTCAGTGCAGAAAAGGTCACAGTATGATCACCACCGAGAGTAATCACCCGAGGGGCATTGTAATCATCTCGAATTGTTTCGTGATCGAGAATCGCTCGGTGGCCCCGGTACAGCTTGTCCAGGGCTAGCCGATTGTCAAAGGAATCCATTCCCACGTCTCCGCATTCAACAATCGAGGCGAGCTCAAATGGATTGGAATCAGGGTGATAAGCGCTGTACTCAACAGGGAGCGTCCTCCGTGATCCCTCTCTAATTCCAGCGGGGCCAAACCGGGCTCCTGGCCTATAGGTTACCGCGGTGTCGAAAGGCGCTCCGACAATTGCAATATCGAACTTCTCCTTAGTACCAGAGAGGCCGAAGCAATCAGTTAGAGGCAGGTGTTCAAAAGACACAATACCTGAATATAGAGGGCCAATAGGCAAGTCTTCTCGGAAATCCTTATGAGGGAGATGGATCTTTCCTTTTTCATAGTCGTCTAGAGCAGAGTTGGAGTGGGCAGACTGCTGGAAGAATACTCCTTTGGCTCCAGGAACTCGGACATCAGAAAAGGGACCGAATGCCTTATCGAGGAAGCTCAGCTCATTTTGGGTTGACAAGTTTATCAATGCCGAAAGTATCGCTAAGGATAATAGCTTCATGGTGGATATTTCTGGTTCTTGGAAGGATTGGAAACTGATCCGGGGAAGGGAGAAGGAGGCTCTCTTATGTAGTCCAGTACAATGGGTCGTGCTGCCTCTTTCGGCATTCACCCGATTCCAAGCGGAGTCTTCGCATTGCAGTTAAACGGATGCAACAGCGAGTATCTATCATCGAGGGGGATATAATTCTTAACCAATCCTGTCGCATTATCTGTTAGCCGGCATATACGCATTGAACTGCCGAAATAGGAAGGTCGCACGGCTGTTAGCTTCGACTTACTTAATTGCGTATCCACCATCGGTCCAGCGTGAGATTAAAACCGCAAATATCAGTGCAGTCGCTTAAATTCAACATCGTTTATGATACCCCCTCCTAGGTAACCCGCCGTAGTACCGCGAGTCAGTTAATGGCTGATATCGATCAATGGCCGGCCGGCCATCACTTTTCAGCAATGAATTAGATATCACGTGATTAAGAGTTAAATCGCCAAATATGTCTCTTGCGCGACAAATGCATGGGGTTGCCTTGCGTTTGCATTAGTAAAGTGATTTGATCTGATTCGGACTTAAAGGTCGATGTTTAGATTGCGGCAAATACCAAAGAATATCTTCCCTTTCATTAATTACCGATATATCTCAACTTCCCGAATTCTTACCATGGCTTACAAAGTGCAGAAGTCCGACCAAGAATGGCAGGCTATACTCACCCCAGAGCAATTCAGGGTTCTGCGACAGAAAGGCACTGAGCGTCCCTTTACCAATGAGGACATCAAACCTAGTGATAGTAGTGGAGTCTTCCAATGTGCCGCGTGCGATAGCCCCTTGTACAATGTGAAGACCAAGTTTGATAGCGGCTGTGGATGGCCGGCGTTCTACGAGGCGATCCCCGGTGCTGTTGAGCTCCATGACGATAGCACTTTGGGCATGCAGAGGACCGAGATGGTTTGTAAGAACTGCGGTGGTCATCTTGGCCATGTTTTTCGAGGAGAAGGATTCCCCACCCCTACTAATGAACGGCACTGTGTTAATGGTGTCGCTTTGAAATTCCAAAAGTAAGCTGCATTGATCTATCAAACTACGGTACCACGATTTGTGTCGGCAGTAAAATATTGAGGACAATTGACCCGGTAAACAACTATCCGCCAAACAATACTATTTGGCCCTTCATTTTAGTAATATATTATATCTAACCGAGCACACTTGAAATACATTACATGTAGTAATCGAGAAAACATGATTTTCGTAAGATGTACCCCGAAAATATGAATCTATATGCAATAAAGGGCTACAAAGGGCATCCAATATCCATATTAATTAATGAAGGGCTATAATAGGTTGAACCTATTCACGGTATCTCTACAGCATCTTCATGAAGTATTAGATGAAGTATACGCATATCCGCTGGATGAAGCAGTTAGAGACGAGTTTGCCGCCAGTAGACCACCGTTCTACGGAGTTGCCTAATTCGGAAGTTACATGCGGAACTGCATGAGCCGCACGGCTGACAATAGGGGCTGCTCGAGTGCATTTATAATTGAGGCTATTGGCCTCCGGGGAATCTTGGAAATATAACGAGAAAAATGTCGTCAACAGATTCATTATTGCCCCCAGGCATCTACCAGTATGGGTCTGTCGGTTCTGTACCCGATGATGATGAAGTCGTGACAACGCGAAAACACGAAGCCAAATGGCTCATCAAGAGTGCTACGCCAGTAAGCGTGGCTTTCATGCTTCAGCTGTCGTTAACCACAATTTCCCTCTTTACAGTTGGCAAACTAGGCAAAGTTGAGCTGGCCTCAATGTCACTATGCATTGTACTGGTAGCCGTAGTCGGCTATGGAATGTTCCAGGGTGCAGCAACAAGCATTGATACACTAGCTGCACAGGCATTCGGCAGGAAAGACTACCAAATGGTCGGAGTATGGTCTCTTAGATGCACTATTCTTCTCTGGATTACATCTATTCCAATTGCCATAATTTGGATGTTCCCGCACCCATTGCTACGGCTCATTGGACCTGAGGAGGAGGTCATCGCAAATACCGCCATGTGCATGAGACTCATGGTAATTGATTTACCATCATATGCACTCAATGAGGTATTCAGGCATTATTTCCAAGTCCAGGGCATATTCCATGCAGGCACTTGTGTGCTGTTGATCTCCACCCCTATCAATATGGTACTTAATTACTTCCTGGTGCTGAGCCCCACAACTGGGTACGGTCTCGCCGGCGCCCCGGTTGCAATTGTCATTACAGACTACTTTACTACGATTCTTTCTATCGGATATGCTTATTTCTTTACTGACAGGAAGTGTTTCCCGGATCTTTCAGTTGATCTATTTTCCGGATGGAAGCCAATGCTCAAGCTCGCCATCCCAGGGGCTATCATGTACGAAGCTGAATGGTTGGCGTTTGAAATTGTCACCATTGCATCCTCCAGACTCGGGACTACGGTCATGGCCGCTCAAAGCATTATCGGCAACATCTGTTCCCTGGCATTCCAAATTCCATTGTCGCTCGGGTTGGCTGCATCGACGAGGACTGGAAATCTTATTGGATCGCGATCTATTAAATCAGTTAAGATCGCTTCCCGAGTTGCAGTCCAGTCTTCCAGCGTCACTGCGATTTTCAATGCCAGCACAATGTACTTGCTTAGGTACCAACTGGGCGCTATTTTCAGCAACGACGCTGATGTCATTCAGGTCGTAGCGGCAACAATTCCATATGCAGCAGTGTTCCAACTTAGTGACAGCTTGAACTGCGTCACCGGTGGAATATTGAGAGGGCAGGGCAGGCAATTCATTGGAGGCGTATTGAATGTGATATTCTACTACGTGTTGGCTATCCCATTGGCTTTTTTCGCGGCATTTGTATTGAAGGAAGGACTAGTAGGATTGTGGGTTGGCTTGGTACTGGGACTCTCATGCGTCGCTATCCTTCAGATGTACTTTGTCCTGACCTCTAATTGGAAACGCTTTATTGAAAACCAGTTGACCGATTTCAAGTAGCTTATATTCTGCAAGTAGCATTTAAATCATGGTTTAATAGACGAACTAATCCCACATAGAATAAGGCCATATCCTCTGTAGCCGGTAACGGTTTTATGTTTTTTCTATCTCTCTCCTACTGGATGTGTGTGGCTCAATGTATGTCTCAAGTAATAGCAATATGAATATATTCGGCTTTGGTTCATGCATTGTATTATATAGAAGTTACGGGGAAATCGTACACCCTTTACCTGTGCGGTAATTCTACCATGGGACTGCAATGTTAGGAGAGTTCTTGGATTTTACTCTAGCTAAGTTATCAATCTAAGCTCCTTTCCTCAATGACCTAAAATAATGGAATAATCGGCCATTCAACGCCGAATATCGCTGGATAATTGGGGAGAGTGTGTGCTCGGAGCTCTTGAGTTCTGAGACGTTGGAGCCGCGCGCGGCTTATAAATTTCACCAATTTAATTAATTAAATTCAGACTGAAAAATATTTCAGTCCACGAAGTACGCCCAGACTGATAAAAAAAATCGAAAATTGATTCAGTAGGCAAGCGATATCCTACTGCTGGAATATAGAGAAAATGGCCAAGGGAGAGTTTGCCAAGAAGGTATTGAAGCGGAAAGCCAGCTTTAGCAGTGGTAGTGGGCCCAAGAAGCTGAAAAAGAAGAAGGAGACACCGGCCAAAGCGCAGGAAGCAGTTGATGTCGAGGATCTGAAGTGGAAGCCGGTAGAAGTTCCGGATACTCTTGATGATTTCGAAGGATTCTTCGGCCTAGAAGAAATTGACGGAGTCGGAGTTGAAGTGGTGAATGGACAGGTCAAGTTCACCAAGAATAAGACCAACGACGAGGTTCAAGATCAAAAGGAAGAAGTGTTTGAAGAGGAAGAAGAGAAGGGCGTGGATGAGGATTCTCAAGAGTCCAAAGCAGACAAGAAGCCAAAGAGCAAAAAATCTAAAGCCAAGCCGGCAAAGATTAACGCTCAAGGCCTCGGAGATGTAGATTTTACAGCATTGGAGGGAGAAAAGGAGGAGATCAATCTCCCCGATACATGGAAGCTGGATCTTCCACAGCCAATTCGAAGGGCGTTGCATGAAAAGAAGTTCAAAAAACCAACTGAAATCCAGCGACTTGCGATTCCAGAAATCAGAGCCGGACAGGATGTGATTGGCAAGGCTGCGACCGGTTCTGGTAAGACTCTTGCATACGGCATCCCAATCTTGGAGAACCATATTCTTACTGGAGAGGACAAGAAGTGGCCCTCGGGGCTGATCTTTGGCCCCACACGAGAACTGGTGCACCAGATCACGAACCATTTGAAGGAAGTTTCAAAACACACTTCGTTTGGCCCCAACAGCATTGTAGCCATCACTGGCGGTCTGTCTATTCAGAAACAGACGCGGTTGTTGTCTAAGGATCCAGCTGTTGTGGTTGCTACGCCAGGGCGATTCCTGGAGCTTTTGCAGTCGAGTAACGAACTTGCTGAAAAACTTAAGAATGCCGAGACTCTGGTGCTTGATGAAGCCGATCGACTGATCCAGGACGGCCACTTTGATGAAATGGAGAAAATCCTGGATATCCTTGGGCGAAGACGACGACAGACTTTGATCTTTTCCGCTACTTTCCAGAAGGAGCTGATGTCTAAGCTTACCAACAAGCGAAGCAACAGAAAACATGCAGATATCATGAGCATTCTCAAGGAAAAGATCGAATTCCGACAGGAGCCCAAGTTCATTGATACAAATCCAGCCGAGGCAGTTGCTCGACAGGTGACTGAGGGGTTCATTGAGTGCAATGCGCTGGAGAAAGACTTGTACTTGTATTACTTCATTCTAACCTACCCTGCGCGAACGATGGTATTCGTTAACAGCATCTATGCCGTGCGACGAATCGCGCCAATGCTCAAAGAACTTAATGTACCAGCATTTGCGTTGCACTCCGAGATGATCCAGAAACAGCGATTACGATCGCTGGAGCGATTCCGCAGCGAGCCTAAGGGTGTGCTTATCGCCACTGATGTGGCTGCTCGAGGTCTGGATATCCCGGCCGTGGATCATGTAGTCCACTACCACGTTCCTCGGTCAGCAGACATGTACGTTCACCGATCGGGGCGAACTGCGCGAGCAGGCAACGAGGGTGTGGCAGTTGTTCTGTGCAGTCCAGACGAGGCTGCTCCGCTGTTTAAGCTGCAAAAACTTGTCAAAACCAAGATCCAGCCATTCGATGTCGACTTTGACCTTGTCAATGCTCTAAGGAGGCGAATTGACCTTGCTCAAAAGATCTGCGAGTCGGAAGCAATTTCTTCCGGCAAGAAGAATGACTGGCTTAAGGAGGCTGCTGATGATCTTGGCGCGGATCTCGACGAGTTTGAGGAAGAGTTCAACCAGTCCAATAGACTAAAGGCCAAGGAGAAGAAGAAGCTGTCCAAGGCTGAGATCAAGTCGCTGCGTGGTGAGCTGAAGCACGACATGGAGCAGCCATTGATCCGAAATAGGTCGAAGTACATCACTTCGGGTATTACCAACATGGCACAGATGATTGTTAGTGGAAAGAGCCACGAGAACGTGCTTGGCAAGGTTAAGGAGAGCGCACTCGAAAAGCTCAAAAAGAAGCCAGGCAAAAAGAACAAAAAGAATATATAGACGAATAACTATTGTTAGTTTATCTACCACTACTAATTGTAGCTAGCGATATTGGCACGCCGCACGAACCAGCCGCATACGGTTTTGAATAGAGGAAGGGGGTTTGGGGGCTCTGCCCCCAACTACGGGGTCTGAAGCAGAGCCCCAGCTGACGATGGCCAAACTCCCCGGGGGCTCGGCTGGTGTGTGTGAAAGAGTGTGTATAAATATGTAAGCGATTATACAAAGTCGTCATCGTCGTCCCAGAAGTCGTCCTCGTCATCAGTCTCGAGCTGCTCAAAGTTGACCTGGTACCGCAGCATGGCACCAATACCACCAAAGCCTCGCACGAACTGGGCACCCTCCTGACTTCTATCGGAAACAAACTCGAGGGTGGCACCAAAGTTCTTGTAGTTCTCGGCGAGCCACTCGAGCAGCAGCTGCTCATCGACAACCTCGAGCTCCTGGCCGGTGGCCTTGTCAACGAGGTAATCCTTGTTTGGCGAGTCTCGGGCGGCATGCGCAATAGATTCATTGCCCTCCTGGTCCTTGAGGGTGTATCGTACAATGTCGAGAGCCTCGTAGACGATTACAGTCTCGCACGCGCCCATCTCGAGGGCCTTGAGCGTGTCGCTGATACCGAAGCAGAACTTGCCAGTGTCCTGGGCGATCTCCTCAAAGTACTTGCCAATAAGCTTCTTCTCCTGGATGAACTTGACGTTGGACAGCGTCTCGGCCGACAGCTCAATGGCCTGGTTGAAACCGTTTTCACCACCGTACGACACGTCAACGACCTTGACGACCTTCTCCTGCAGTCGCTTGTCAAACAGGTCGGACTGGGACAGCTCCGTCTTGAAGTCGGCGGAACCGGCCAGTACGAGACCAGTCACGTTGACCTTGTCGGCGGTGATGAAGTTCTGGACCGCCGTCTCGGCGACCTTTCGCACGTAGTTGTGTCGCTTCTCCTCTCGCAGACGCGCGAAACGCAACGCGGACTGACCACCACGACCGTGCTTCTTGGGCAGGTCGACGGTGAACTTGTGCAGCACCTCTCGCGTGTTTCCGCTCAGCGTGCCAAACAGCGCGCCGTTACCGTCCATGATGATGAATCCAAACTTGGAGTCGCTCTCCAGCAGCTCGGACAATGCTTCAGTGTGGAACTTGTTGTCGCACAGGTAGAGCGACGTGTTGATAGGCTTGAACGGCTCAAAGTCAATGTTGACCTTTCGCTCCTTGCCCTCGGCGGTGATGATTTCACCGCAGTAGATAACCAGGCCATTTGGTGGCACCTTGTTGTACAGCTTGAGTCGCTGCTGCGTCGACGTGATCGCAGACAGCACAGACAGTCGGTTCACTCGCGACTTGATATTCGAGGCAGTGCCGTACTCGTCGGCAAGCATCTTTTGGATTAGTGGAATCTGGCCCTTAGGTGGGATAATGAGCGAGATCATCGAGGTACCGTTACCTCGGGCGGCTTCTAAGCTCTTGATCAGCTTTTTCACCTTCCAGATCTCGATGTTCTTCTCGGCCTCGGTCTCTTCTGGTCCTGCCATTTTTTGGTGGTTATGCTCTATCTATAAAATGACGCAGGTCGTAACTGGTAACTTTTCAACTTTTTTTTTTCGAACTTCGCTTTATGGCTAATGCCGCTGTCCCAGGGGGCGCTTCCCGGGATCGCTCAAATTTTCCAAATTTTTCTGCGCGCGCCACCCGACTTGCCGACATTGCGACTTCGCCCGTCAGCGCAACAAGGCAAGTCGCCGGCTATTACGGCTGGGTACTGAGATTATCGGTATATGGGGGCCAAATTGCGATATCTGGAAGAGGTAATACCCAGATTTTCTGACATTGGTTCGTGGTTTGCTGTTATAAGTGTAGTCGGATGTGTAATTCTAGGTAGAGCTTGGTCATCGGTTTAGGGTAATGTTTGAAAGAACCGCCTTCGAATCATCGATCAACGTATTAATTAATTTCTTGAGGGATTGATATTCTGGGATGAGTTTATGGTTGATTACTACAGGATTTTGCCACAGTTAGTTCTTTTCTGGTCCAAAAATTCATTGGCAACCAATCTTACGTACTAACGATTTGATGACCTTCAGCTGCTCAATTGTAGATCGCTCAACTGTAAATCGCTCAATTACTGGTCAATTGTTGTGAAAATAAAAAGGAAGAGAGTTTGATGAGGCGGAATGGATTGTTTATATAATGTTGCTGTGGTGGCGTATGGCATGCCCGGTGTCATGCGCTATGAGAACAAGGGCACATCCATGTCAAATGCATATCCCTCCTACAGCCAGAGATCGAATGTAATCAATCAATTGTATGGTATTACTTAGTAGATCTATGAATGGTTACTAGCTGGGAATTGTGCGTTATAAGTTCTTAATGGCGAAGGGTTAGAGTTCTGGGAGCGTTACAACTACCGGAACTAAAGCGTCGTGATAATAGATAGTTTTTGCAGACAGGCCTCTCCCTAGGGTAGTAAAGGACTTCTTGAAGTACCTAAGGCTTGAATATCTAGCAGGTGAAACAAATTCTCAAGTAGTACTGGTAATGGTAGAAAGGGTTTATCTCCGCATAGAGAGGGGACTAGCATGGCGTGTGGAACCGGAATCACGAACGAACAACTCTAAGTGTAACAAACGAAACGATACAGCGCACGATGTAGTATATCAACACAGCTATTTGTCTGTAATGGATTGTTCCACAGGTATACTGGGGGCCAGCCCCCAGACCCCCGTAGCTCCGCTTCGCGGAGGATTGTCATGCAGTTAAGTTCATTCAAGTCTGCATATCGCCAAGTCTATGGAATAGTCAACTTCTAAAGGAAGAGAGAGGCTAAATCTATATCGATAAAAGCCACTTAGGGTAGGCTAAAGGGCAACTACTAATCAGGAAATGATATCTCCAATTGGAACTACCTGTAATAACCAGCGAAAGCCAACGGGGATCTAGTCAAAGTCCTCAATACAAATCACTACTCGTAGCATTACGTCACATCAAATGAATAGCTGAGTAATTCCGATACTTCCCCAAAATACCATAGCCTATCAATTCTATATTTCCTAAGAGAGAACGACCTTTTAGGCGAATGTACAAAGGATTATGATAGTTTTTCCGAAGTCGGACCTATTCTACTAACTCTCTAATCAATTGCCTTCAGCATGAGTAAGAAGCCCCCCCCCTCCGCGTAGCGGAGCCACGGGGGTCTGGGGGCTGGCCCCCAGGATACTCCTCCTACAACTAATTACTTGCTGGCTACCCGGAGCTACAGTGGTACTAGTAAGGCTGGGGAGTCGAGGAGGTTTTGGAACGGCGGAACGAAGGTGCCGATGGGCCGCGCGCGAGGAAAAACACCGCCCCGGGCCGGTGAAAGGAAAAGGGGGTTTCCGACATCACCTAAAACGCATCGTAAGCGGAACGAGGACAGAGAGATGGACAGCGATAGCGACTCGGAAAGACCACAGGAGGTGAAGACAAAGTCGCGGAGACCGCCAAACACTGCATTCCGGCAGCAGCGGCTGAAGGCATGGCAGCCGATTTTGACCCCGAAGACGGTGCTACCGCTCTTCTTCTTCATCACGATCGTGTTCGCGCCTATTGGCGGACTGCTGCTATTCGCGAGTAACCAGGTGCAGGAGCTCGTTATCGACTACACGCACTGCGAGAAGGATGCGAACACAGACTCGTTCACCAACATACCGGCCCAGTACGTGTCGTATAACTTCAAGGGCTCCGAGTCTCCGAGCAACCCGGCGCAGTGGAAGGTCATTCGCGACCCATCGCACGACTATAACTTCACGTGTCGCATCCAGTTTGATATCCCGACTGATATGGGCTCACCGGTGTTCCTGTTCTACCGGTTGACGAACTTCTACCAGAACCACCGACGATACGTGCAGTCCTTCAATGAAGACCAGCTCAACGGTCAGGCCGTTTCGGCTAGCAAGCTCAAGTGGGCCGACGACTGCAAGCCGCTCATTCTTGATAGTGCCGGTAAGCCGTACTACCCGTGCGGTCTCATTGCGAACTCGTACTTTAACGACACGTTCAGCTCGCCCGTTCTGCTCAACCCGTCCACCACGAATAAGAACAATGTGACGTATGAGATGACGAACGAGGGCATTGCGTGGGCAACGGACCGTAACCGGTTCAAGAAGAGCGAGTATAACTATACGGAGGTGGTTCCACCGCCAAATTGGGCGCGAATGTTCCCTGATGGCTACACTGAGGCGAACTTCCCGGATATCTCGGAGTGGGAGTCGCTACAGAACTGGATGCGAACAGCGGGCCTGCCCAAGTTCTCCAAGCTGGCTCTGCGGAACGACACTGCGCCATTGACCAACGGATCGTACTCCATCGACGTTGGGTACAACTTCCCGGTGATTGAGTACGACGGCACCAAGAGCATTGTCATTACTACTCGGACTGTCATTGGAGGCCGAAATCCGTTCTTGGGCATTGCTTACCTTGTCGTGGCTGGCATTTGCTGCGCGCTTGGCGTGGCGTTCTTGATCAAGCATCTCATCAAGCCGCGGAAGCTCGGCGACCATTCGTATCTCTCGTGGAACAACGACCAGGGCTCTTCCACGGGTCGAGACAGTGCTTCCGCCCAGCGGCGACTGTAATCCCTCGGGTTTTTTTTATATTGTCGTAATTTATTAGGTTTTGCCGTTTCCTCCGCTGTATTCGCTGGGCTGGCCCTCGAATGCACCCCCCGAGAGTACTTGGGGGGACTCAGTCCCCCCAAACCCCCCTGGGGCTCCGCTGCGCGGAGGAATTGAAGGTATATTCACTTAATTCTTTTTATCATGCCTAGCGAGAATTGTTTCCGTAGTCTAACGTGCCTGCGTAACTAATTGGGAAGCTTGTCTATCAAATCGTATGTATCGGTATTCTAATGTGAGGGGTATGGATTGACATGTTTAAACTTGACAATTGAATGAACTGTCGGTACTCAATTGACTAGTAGCTGAATTGGGGTTATATGTTTCATTATAGTCTAATTCATTTCGCAGTTCTACCCCATTTTGTCCAGACCACTTGAAATCTCACTTATTTCAGCTAGTAGTTATAACAACTTCGAGTATTCTAGAATGCTTACTTTTCAACCATCGGCCAACATCAATGTGTCCTCTGTGTTCTTAACACTAGGGTAGCCCGCCTGGAGGAAGATCTGCAGATGTCTGGGATGTAGCAGAAGAATAATGCAGGGTGATAAGCTAGTGAGCGACATCTTCAACACTAGTCGGCATTCCCATGGTTCTTTTCATTGCTGCCACTGAAGTTACCTAACCAGTATGCTATATTCTCCATTCGGGACCTCGCTCTAAGATTGTTTTCAAGCAGAGCCTGCTTAGAGTAACGGGACACAAAATAGTCCTCAATTAGAGATTAGAACGGCCATCAAAGCGCAAATGTTCGTCACTCTACGATTGCTTGATTCTGAAAGTTCAGGCATAATAGCAGCACAATCCCGGCGTAGTATTCAAGTAACTCATCTCAAGGATTAACTATGGGACAAATTAGGTCAATAAATTTCAACTTCCGCTTGATAATTGGTGCCACTATTTAACCGCTAATACATGTATAAATATGCTTTTAATTGCCTGTAGTAACAATATTTACCTTTGCAAACCGAGCAGTGATTCTTTCGAGAAGTGCGGCGCTTGGTTTCCCCATAACTTGAAGCTCGCCAACATCCAACTCTGGACCACTCAATCGTTTTGCCGTACTCTCAGAGACTGTCAAACAAGCCAATTGCTCATAGCAGCTCAAGAAGACGGTCGATTTGCTCGAAATTGATTTAATAGATAATGATAGGTTGCCTCTTGGGACGTGGATCGTAGTTTCCCCTCTTATCTCAAAGCTGTTGATATAGATCTTAAGATCCTTTTTCGTGTGTCGGATAAACTGGATAAGATGGTCACATACGCTCTTGCTGGTTAATCGGTCAACAGTTATCGACTCAATCACAGGGCTAACTCTCTCCAATTCTCTGCGCCCAGCAACTCCAATTTTTGAGATTTCGACGTGCAGCTTAGTAAATTCTAACTCTTTGCCTGAGAGTATGTCCAACGATTTGACAATTTGAAACGCTGGCCCACTTTCGGAAAAATCACCACGTCTAAACGTCAGTTGCATATCTTCGACGTATCGCGTTGGTTTCATAACCTTCTCCAGAGCGGTGTCAAGTCGTTTCCCAGCGTTCCCAGTGATTTCAAACTCCAGCCTCGTTATCCCAGCTAGTTTGCCTAGAGCTAGAAATACTGAAATGCGAGGTACCTCTTCGGCTATATCAATTGGTGGTTGTGAAAGGAATCTCCACTCAACCGTGTGGATACAACCCCATATCACTAGCGATATCAAACGGGAAATTATCTGACCATTTTGGCGAATTCCTTCGGCTTGGTCTGCTGGGGTCCTTAGTGGTACACGATACACATAGCTGGACACCTTGCTGGCATACGTCAGTTCGTTTTCTGTGTAAGTAATCAACAAGTCGGTCCAGAGTCCCGCTTTAACTACAAGTTCTCGATCCGGCATTTCAGCCTTATAAGGAGCGAAATCTCTCGTATCGGTAACAAAAAAATCATTCACCTGCTCGCTCATTTTGCTCAGGTCGTGGAGAGGAGAAGTTACCACAATATTATTTGAAAAAGGCCCTTCCGGATGTCAGGTGTATGGAAACTTTATTAGATTTAGCTACCGGGTACTTTAGGTTGCTACGCAAGAACAAAATGTGGCCATTACTGCAAGGTAGTAACAATAATAACCGCCAAAGACTGCACAGAGAGATGTAAAACGAGGCGATATTGAGTTGAAATGAAGTCCACAACAAGATCAGCCCCCTGCGTTAGAGGGCAATCGGGAGTTCCGTATTACAGGACGTAGATACCAGGTCAATTCACGAAAAAGTCAACTGGTGCCATGAGACGCTTAATGAAATGAGAGCAGTGGCTACCAGTATGACTGATCCCAATTCCGGCTGATGCAGGAGAGTGGGGGAAACAAATGTATCCGCTAACTTTGTTAGTGCGAATTTTCAGGGCCAAACGGATATCTACCAAAGCTATTGCCAGTTACCGGTAATAGCATTTCCGTGAGAGCTAGTAACGGAAGGTGTGAGGAAGCTTCCGTGACCAGACTGAGAGACAGAGCGACAAAAGTAGGCACATAGTGTATTGGTGTAAAAAAAAAGTTGATTAGAACTAAAAAGATAGCAAAATATAGCAGTAGTCTGGAAGTTTGGGTGCCGGAGTGCCAATGCTGGTGGTACGTACGAGTTTGCCGAAGATTAAGTTAACTCTTGGCCGGTATTTCTATCGCCAGATTGGAGAAAGGGCTCCTTCGTCATTGGGCGACCATGTTCGATTTATCCACGACATATGCCTGAGGTTGGGTACGAACCTTGCTAGCACTTCCGATGCAGGGATTGAAATTTGCCTTGCCTGGACATACAACTCTAGCGACCTTTCCCATCCCCGTAAACGTCGGATGGATAAGAGCACATCCAAATAAATACAGTTTGTCAGAATGCGATCGGCCTGCAAAACTAGCACAAGTCTCATAGATCCTATCTCGTACAATCCGCTTATGATATCGAGGGCATAGTCTCCCGTTTGCTGAGAAATGACAAGGTCCAGCCTCTCAATACTGCCAATTCTACCACACGACGACAGCACGCCCATAAGGCAACGTGCTTCACGGGATATATTAGTTGGCGGTTGTGAAAGGAACCTCACCTCAACCCGGTTTATACAACCCCACAAAGCCAGCGTCGACATGCGTACACTTATCCGGTCAAAGCGATCACGTGCATGGGTGAGGTCTTCTGGGTGTACCAATGGCACGCGATAGACGTAGACGCGATTCACAAGGATGCGGAATGTTATTTCGGTGGGGCCAAATTCAACCTGTAGGCCATTCCACAATCGAGCCTCAATGATATCTTCTTGATTGGGCGTCGCAGCCTCTCGAGGCGCCCAGGATTGGATATCCTGGGCAAAAAACCGCGTAACATTTGGTCTATTTTCAGTCATGGTTGAATGTTATGGGGGCAAGAATGTTTACTCGCCAGGGAAAATAACTAACTCAAAATAGCATAACTGTTATGACATGTCGCATGTAGTGAAATCATGTAAGCCTCACTGTGCGCGGCTCAACCCCGGAGTCCAGTTATGCTTTCCAAAGCAATCACAACTATACCTAATAAAATGAAGAATCACTAGTCAGATCTCTTAAGGTCGAGCTAGATAGAATCAGATTGGATATGCGTTTCAGCTCATTTCAAGCAATGTGTGATTTTTTGCGAGCTTATCACTGCATGAGTACAGTTTATCTCCTACGCAACAACGTACTGTACTAATAGTTGCATTCTGGTTCAATATGCCTTGAAAAACGGGTGAAAATGGATTCAGTCTGAATAACAGGTGGGGTTTATAGGCGGCTAATGATCGTTCTTGAACAGATAGGTCTTCTTCCTCTCGCGCTTCCGGTACAAAGAAAGGACGCTTTTAAACTGCTTCTCATGTGCATCATACACCTGCTGATCTCTCTCCGACAGCAGATCATTATGGAACAGCTTCATCAAAATGCTGTGGAACAATTGGTATGGCACATAGCGTTTCCGCACGACCTTGTCGAACCCTTCGTCCGACACCTCGTCCAGGCTCCCAGCGTACTTCGGATTGAGATGGTCAAATTGGCGTACCAGCTCCTCAATCTCCTCGTCGCGGATCTGTGCCAGCAGTTTTCTAATAGTCGTCAAGTTCGTAATAGTCCGGACGTTCTCAAGGTTGTCATTTGACATGTACGTGCGCTTCCCAGCGGTTCCCTGAATCCCCCATGCCTTGGCCAGGCTCGCCTGCTTTGCACCAAACTTGGCGGCAATCTCGATGGCATAGCTGAGGCGGTGCAGGTTGAGCATGCGCATCTGGCGCTCACTGACCGAGAACTTGCCGCCCTTGACGAGGTATACCGCATCGGTCATCATGCGCACGATCTTTATGCCCTCTTCAATGTCCTTTGGGAACGTCTTGTCGCGGATGTTTGTCATGTGAAAGTAAGATTTGTGGGTGTACTCGACGTCGACATCGATCTGGTACTGATCTCGGGCGCCCTCCTTCTGGAGCAGCAGCTGGCCGACCTCGATCGTACTGACGAACCCGGCTCGCATGCGCTTCAGCTCTTCCCACACCAACTTGAAGCAAGTTTTGTAGTAGTAGCACTGGCAGTAGAGCGCACCAAGCACTGCCTCAGCCAGGATCGGTCCTTCCTGGGCCTGGCCTGCTAAATGCTCAATGACGGTCATGCAAGCCGGGTTCTTCATCACCGGAAGGCTCGTAACAATTTCGGTCAGCAAGTCCTGTCCTTTGAGATCCAGTGGGAGCAACCCCGTAGGGTTGGCCTTGGCAGACTTGGTCTCGGACATAAACGTTAGGAACCGCTTCGGGTCGTAATGCAGGATCTTATTTCGCAGCTTACCGTCGACGACAACCTCATCAAACAGTTCGCTGGAGCTAAACACCTTGGGCAGGCTTTTGATGATCTCCAGCATCCACTCGGACTTGCTGATGTAACTCTTGGCCGGCTTGTGGTATAGCTTGTCCACTAGCACGAGATCATCGAGATCCTTCGGCACAACTTTATCGTCTTCGACGCGGTTGTAGAAGGTGCGCTCGGTTATCGGGCCATTATACATGCTCACCATTTTTCCTCGTCTTTACTATACCAACCGTTAGATACTAGAAAAAGCGATTTATGATATTTTTTGGGTGAAATTTCAGATCTCCCCCTGATTTTGGTGCACGAGATGTGCCATACAGGTCCGGAAAATTTAATCACCGACTAGACATCCCAGGGAGAAGTAGGAAGACTACACTCTATGTACTTGCTTGTATTACGACTGAGGCAGTAGGCGAATTGAGGCGATATTTTTTTGGACATTTTTAGGGCGATAAGACTTTTTTGGCCTTTCTCCATGGTATTTTGTACTTGAGCCGCATATCCTGCGGCTGGAAAGAGACACCAGCAAGAGGTCTCTATCACTGCACCAGCTGTAATAAGAATTTACAACATATTCGTACTGTAAAGGAGCTGACCTAATTATACTCTATTATGTTCTAACTTCGATACAATCTTTCACCTTTATTACCGTTCTTTACTGCCCGAATGCCGTGTTGCGAACACGACTGTGTAACCATTTCTCCCGACAGTCTTGCATTCTGTAACAATATTTTGTAACAAAATTTTGTCGCCGGTTCTGTAACCATTGTTACCAGTGATCATGCCCTTATCGCCACCAGGACTACTATTCATAGTAATACGAGTCATTGCAACCAAGTTTTCCTTAAGAATTAATTGAATCCGAATGCATTAAGGCTAGAGTGAGATTACTGCCGGGTTTAATTTACGAGCAACTTCCAAGTTGAAAACGTGGGAAAAGTGAAAAGATCCGGATAAACCTAAAATAATGGTGCTTTCCAAAGCCAAATCTATGACAACCCATTAAAATCAAAATTATAAGCAATCATTTAGGCTCGTTGTCAGATGCTGAGCACTAATACAGCTCCACTAGTGCAATTGGGGGGACCAGTCCCCCCAAACCCCCCTGGAGCTCCGCTGCGCGGAGGTTCTGGCTGATGTGACGGGAGGGGGTTTGGGGGCAGAGCCCCCAACTACGGGAGCTCGAGGGCTGGCCCTCGAAAAGCAAGGTAGCAGCAATGTCGACGGCGACGTACTGGTTGAGCCGCACTTTGTGCGGCTGAAAGTACTCAAAAACACCTGCGTATTCGTACTATTCTGGCAACACACTAGTAATAATAATAATGAAAATATATATCCGAGATCGGCTATGCTCGGTACTACTCGAAAATACTGTACGTAGATAATCAGATTGTATTGCCGAAGCTGTACCGTGGTGTACCTGTAGCATCTGAATCAATATGTAACGCATCCACTCTTCCCCAACCATCGCTGCACCCCTCGGAGCGATGGAAAAGATTCCCGAGTCCATCGTCGGTTATGCATCTACCCCAGTGAACCAACAATACGGGTTATGCCAATCATACAACAGGTGGGGACATATGCGCTACGTGTCAGCCCTCCTTCCGGCCGAGGAGCCCATATCTCCCTCCCCAACCCACGTAACACCAGCAATTCCACACCTACTCTATCACGCATACCCTCTCTACAAGCCCTCCGCGAAGCGGAGCTACGGGGGGTCTGGGGGGCTGGCCCCCCAGGTATAACACACCCGGTAGCCCGTGGCGCGCCGCACGCGGCTGAATCAACACGCACGGCTGAAGTGAAAAAAGTTGTCGGTCGGCGTAAGGCGGGGGATGCGGGGCAGTGGTGCCGCCGAAAGAGCGCCGAGCCAGCCCCAACCCCGAGAATCGGCTTTGGCTGGGGGTATAAAAGACGTATAAGACGCGTGGACACCAAGGGGCCGAGCGTCATAAAGAAAAAATGCTTTCCACTTTGAAGCGATCCTTCTCGACATCCGCGCGAAGAATGTCTGCCGCCATCATCACCGACAATGTGCGACCCCAGCCCGACAAGGTGCTGAGGGACATCGCCGATTATGTTCACGACTACAAGATTGAGTCTCCAGTGGCCATGGAGACCGCCCGACTGTGTCTCCTCGACACTTTGGGATGTGGTCTTGAGGGCCTCAAGTACGAGCAGTGCTCGCGATTGGTCGGCCCAGTCGTCCCGGGTACCGTCGTTCCGAACGGAACGAAGGTCCCGGGTACCTCTCACCAGCTTGACCCGGTCCGAGGCGCCTTCTCTATCGGCACCATCATCCGATGGCTCGACTTCAACGATTGCTGGCTTGCTGCTGAGTGGGGCCACCCATCTGACAACCTGGGTGCTATCCTTGCGGTTGCTGATTGGCAGAGCCGAACCGCCAAGGCGACCGGCGGAAAGGAGGGTAAGCAGTTCAAGGTGAAGGATGTTCTGGAGGCCATGATCAAGGCCCATGAGATCCAGGGTGGTCTTGCCATTGAGAACTCGTTCAACAAGGTCGGTCTGGACCACGTTGTCCTTGTTAAGGTGGCCTCTACTGCTGTGGTTTCCAAGCTTTTGGGTCTTTCCAAGGAGCAGACCATTGACGCTTTGTCGCACGCTTTCGTCGACGGTCAGGCTCTGCGAACCTACCGACATGCTCCAAACACCATGTCGCGAAAGTCCTGGGCTGCTGGTGATGCTTGCTCGCGAGCTGTCAACATGGCTCTTCACGTGCGAAACGGTGAGCAGGGCATGCCATCCGTCCTCACTGCGCCAACCTGGGGCTTCTACGATGTCCTCTTCAAGGGCAAGGAGTTCACTTTCCAGCGACCATACGGTTCTTACATCATGGAGAACGTTCTGTTCAAGATCTCGTACCCAGCCGAGTTCCACGCCCAGACCGCCGTCGAGGCCGCCATGACTCTCCACTCCAAGCTCCAGGCTCTCGGCAAGACCGCCGAGGACATCGAGAGCATCCGAATCCGAACCCAGGATGCCGCTATGCGAATCATCGACAAGAAGGGCCCACTTTACAACTACGCCGACCGAGACCACTGCATCCAGTACATGGTCGCCGTTCCATTGATCCACGGCCGTCTCACCGCCGACGACTACACCGATGCCGTCGCCTCTGACCCACGAATCGACGCTCTGCGAGAGAAGATGGTCTGTGTTGAGGACCAGCGATTCTCCACCGAGTACCACGCTCCAGACAAGCGATACATCGGCAACGCCATCCAGATCACCCTCAAGGACGGCACCGTGCTCGACGAGGTCGAGGTCAACTACCCAATTGGCCACCGAATGCGACGAGAGGAGGGCACCCCAGTGCTTCTCGCCAAGTTCGAGCGACACCTCCAGGGCCGACTCGGCGCCGACCGAACCAAGCAGATCATCGCCAAGTCCAACGAAAAGGTCGGCGAGCTCGACGTTGACGAGTACGTTGACCTCTACTGCTAATTTATTTCCTATCCTGTATAAAAATGTCATCCCATTTGCTCCATGAATACTCCTTAGCATCTATTGACTTGGGGGCCAGCCCCCAAACCCCCGTAACTCCGCTTCGCGGAGATCTCGTAGTGATCTACGGCGATAAAAGCAGTGTTTGATTGAAAGCTTGCAATACTAATAAACCCCCATGGTAGTGTTTACCTCCTAAAAGATCTCCACGAAGCGGAGCTACGGGGGTCTGGGGGCTGGCCCCCAAGTGAACTGAAGTAGCGAAGGCCGTTGAAGACCTCCGCGAAGCGGAGCTACGGGGGGTTGGGGGCTGGCCCCCAAGTCAATTGAAGTAGCAAAGGTCGTGGGGCGCGCGATAAATCCACTTTGTCATGTGAACAGTGCGTTACAAATCTGTCAGGCTAGATCCGAAGGGATTAGGTGAAACCAGGTACGATCTCTTTCATTTGGTCGGCGGCTTCTTTTCGCGAAAAGCCTTACGCAGGAGGTGGGACTGCCCTCCGATGAAAACCAAGCATTAGTACGTAATGTTGTCTGACTACAATCTTTAAGTATTACAGTGTAATAAGTAGCATCCGATTGAAAAACTTGTCAAGCGTAAGTAAGAGAGATGTACATGTATCTCTATGTAAGTGATGTCTCTGGCCTTCGGCCTCCCACAGACGCTAATGGATTTTTATTCATACATTCACTTGTCAAGCGATGTTTTGTAGTGTCTAATTTATACCTCCAAGCACTCTTATGAATTGTCATATTAAAACTGCCATTTGAACGTGCTGTTGTGAAACTGACAACTTTCAAGTACCGTAGTGCATAATATGTATTGTAAGATTGGCAATTCAACTAACCAAAGTATTAATATGTTCTCCGATTGAAAACCAAGCATTAATATGTACCCGGGTAGTTCTGTTCTGACTATGTAGGGCTTATATTCTGTTGAAGTGCCAGGATCTTGTAGAATGGATCGCTATATCCATCAGAAGTAGAGTTGGCAATCGCATTGGTAATACTCTCGTTGATAGGCATTGTTTACACTACTCAGCAGTGCACAGCATAGAGCATACAGCATATATTTGCTCAATTTCTAAAAACACCACAGGTGGGGACTGCAATGAATATAACGTTACTTCCAATCCTGTATGGCGGACTGGTGTTGAGTTCTATCCCAAAGCAGCCACCAAAAGTCCCACATGATGTTGCAAACTTCAAGTAGCGTCGTTGAAAATTAATTTATTGGAAATTTCTTAGTACTAGGATGTGTCGCCGGATTAATAACACCATGTAGTCATTTATCGTCGGATTGATCACTTAATGATATTATGTAATGTCTGATTAAAAGCGTCATTAATGTATCGCCGGATCCGAAATACCGGTAACTAAGTAATGTTATGTGCTATGACTAAATGCCTCGAACATTCTCAACAACCACAATGATATTACCTGACACGCAATATCTAATACCAAGCATTAGTATGTCGTCTTGAAAACATTGATATGCTAGCCTGATTGGTAACTTCAGCCATTAACATCTTTGTTGGCTAATGACGTTAATCATTTATTCCGCAAATAGAAAAGTCAAGCACCGACATATAGCATTGAAAATTCAATTGATAGTACCCGGTACTGTACTGCCCCATTGGACAAACATTGGTATGTCGCCGGATTGAAAACGGCAAGTGATATTATGTAAGCGCTTACCTAAAACAAATAATAGCCCCCATTAGACAGCGGTGCATTGCTCAAACGCCTCCACCAACACTCATCAAATCCAACAATGTCGAGAACCAAGCGAGTTATGAAGGAGATGGAGGACGTGCGAACCGACTTCGACTCCAAGATCACCCTCCAGCCCGTCTCCGAGGCGGATCTGACCCATCTCAAGGGCACCTTCCACGGCCCGCCTGGTACACCCTATGAAGGCGGCCTCTTTACCATTGACATCAAGATCCCGGTAAGCACACCCGCAAATTGCCAATTGAGCTCATTACTAACATAGATTGGTTTAGCAAGAATGTAGGTTGAGCCACGCACCCGGCAAGATTGAGTGTTTCCCCTTTGTGACTAACGTTGAGTCAAATAACAGACCCGTTCAAGCCGCCGCAGATGAAGTTTGATACTCGAGTCTACCACCCGAATATCTCCTCCCAGACCGGTGCAATCTGCCTTGACATGTGAGTGCTGTTCGATTGGGTAATTTCGGTTGTGGAGAGAGCTAATGGCGCGTAGCCTTAAAGACAAGTGGTCTCCGATCATTACGATCAAATCCGCATTGATTTCGCTTCAAGCGCTACTGCAATCGCCTGTTCCTGAGGATCCGCAGGACGCTGAAGTCGCAGGAGTGTACCAGAAGGATTACAACGCTTTTAAGGCCAAAGCTGCGTAAGTATATTAATTCTTAGGGGTGGGGTTCAGCTAACCGTGAATAGCGAGTGGACGCGGAAGTATGCTGCTGAAGAGTCGGATGATACGGACATAATTGAGCTCTATGGTCTAGACAGGAAGGCGGTTGAAGCATTTGAGGGCATGGGCTTCCCGCGGAACAAGATTGTCAACGTCATGCGCCAGATGGGCATCCGTGAAGTGTCCGAGTCTGCCCATAACCAGATTCTCGAGAAGCTTTTGGAATAGATAGCCTTAATAAAATCCTCACAGCAGGGCTACGGAAGGAACTAAATGATTAATAATGCCCCTCCGCGCAGCGGAGCCACGGGGTCTGGGGCAGCCCCCCAGGAAGATCTAATAAGAACCAAATGAATGATATTTATATTGACCAACTGGGGGGTTGGCAATCTAACGCAGTTGGGGGGACCAGTCCCCCCAAACCCCCCTGGAGCTCCGCTCCGCGGAGGTCTTCTGCTCCCTCTACTATTCCTCCGCGAAGCGGAGCTACGGGGGTTTGGGGGCTGGCCCCCAAGTCAATTGAAGTCGAATGTTATGGGGGGACCAGTCCCCCCAAACCCCCTGGGGCTCCGCTCCGCGGAGGTCTTCTGCTCCCTCTACAATTCCTCCGCGAAGCGGAGCTACGGGGGTTTGGGGGCTGGCCCCCAAGTAATCCAGTGGAGCATTTGATAAATGGACGGTTAACTGGCGAAGTAGTAATGGACGATTAACAATAGTATTGTATATGCGAAGATATGTACGTTACAAGTAGAGGCCTTCTAGGTTCTCCTCGATCTTGTTCTTCATGACACGTTCCCTGGCCTGACGGAAGTCCTCTGCCGTCACCTTCATTCGGCGCTCCCGCAGAGCAAGCAGACCCGCTTCGGTACAAATAGCCTTGATGTCGGCACCCGACAGGTCGTCCTTGGAAGTAACAAACTCATCAAGATCCACGTCCTCCGCCAGACTCATTTTGCTCGTGTGGATGCCAAGAATCTTACGCTTCGTCGCCTGGTCCGGGTTCTCAAACAGAATCTTTCGATCGATTCGCCCGGGCCGGATAAGCGCTGGGTCGAGCGTCTCAATCTTATTGGTGGCCATAATGACCTTAACCTCGCCTCGATCGTCAAACCCATCAAGCTGGTTAAGCAACTCCAACATGGTTCGCTGCACTTCTCGTTCACCGCCCGACGTAGACTCATACCGCTTAGTACCAATGGCATCAATCTCATCAATAAACACAATAGACGGAGCGTGCTCTTGAGCAATCTGGAAGATCTGGCGACACAGTCGCGGACCATCACCCAAATACTTCTGAATAAGCTCACTACCCACAATTCGCAGGAAAGTGGCGCTAGTCTGGTTTGCCACCGCCTTGGCCAGCAGCGTCTTACCGGTACCAGGGGCACCATACAAAATGACACCCTTTGGCGGGTTGATGCCCATCTCTTCGTACAGCTCTGGGTGGGTCAGCGGCAGCTCTACGGCCTCCTTGATCTCCTGGATCTGCGACTCGAGACCGCCAATGTCGGCGTACGACTCGGTGGGCGCCTTGTCGAGCTTCATGACCGAGACCATCGGGTCCGATTCGTCCTGAAGCACGCCTACAATGGATACGGACTTGTGGTGCAGCAGCACCGAGCACCCGGGCTCGAGCAAGTCCTTGTCTACAAACGATCTAATGGACACGTAGTACTCCGGGCCCGATGTCGACGACACAATGGCGTGGTCGTCGTCAATGAGCTCCTCAAGCGTGCCCACGCTCATGGGGCTCCCGCGCATCTCGTCCACCTTGGACCGCTCCTCGGCCATCTTGTCGTCAATTGGCCTCAGCCGCTCCTGGTTCTGCACAAACTCCTCCTCCAGCAGCAGGTGGTCTTTAATTCGTTCCATCTTGAGCAGCCGCAGCTTGCTTCGGGTCGTCGGGTACACTGACGGCAGCTTCTGCATCCCCTCGGGGCCCTTGCTCTTCTTCTTCTTCTGTCCTCGCGTCTGCACTGGAGGCTCATATCTGGGTTCTACACATTCAGTCAGCCTCTCTCCGTTACTTCTTATTCACTTCACGTACTCTCGTTCTTCTATAGCGCTTGTTAGTCCTGTGGCGAACCCACTCTCTCGGGGGATCACGTACCTTATCTTTCTTCTTGTCGCCTCCCGATGGATCGGTCGGGGGAAGTCCGGATTGATTTTGTCCCTGTAGTCATCCCGTCAGTTAATTGTCCTTTTTCTCCACCAATTACGGCCTGCTTACCATGTCGTTCGGTTCTTCAAAGTGTGTGTGGCAAGAAGGGTTCGCGATCGAGGTCGCCCTTTTGGCGGTGTTGTCCCAGCGCATCCTCCCAAAACGGCCGCCGCCGCACGAGCCGCACTACCTTCCATGGACTTCGAGCCGCACGTCGTTGCGGCGTGCTTCGCGCCGGTATGTGGCGATCTCGCCTTGGACTATATACCTCTTAATATAGCAATTGCAGACCATAGCTATTTGTGTTTATGGGGGGATAGTCCCCCAAACCCCCCGTAGCGACGCTTCGCGTCGGTATTGTCGATGTCACGGTTAGATTATATCGCGCTCTGAACATAGTAATTGCAAATGGAGTACAACTGTGGGGCCAATACGAATTTGTTATTCTGTACTTTTAAGTCGAGCTTAGCGCCCCACCAAAGACTTTTATTGTACCACCTCGGTATTGTTACTACATGGTTAAATTCTTGGGTCAAGCTCAGGAATACCATACAATTGTTGCCCTTCCATTGCGTTGGTACATTTCTGCATTGTGAAGTATGCCTAACAGTAGTAAAGATAGCCTTGGCGGCCTGCACAGAAATGGCTTATTATGCTAGAATCTCTAGACTACCCATTGCCCCAGTTCACGGAGACGTTAGATTTTACGGACGACTGGTGTGTCTTACAGTCTAGAGCATATTTCTTCTGTTATTATTAACTAGGGTACTTTGCTTTGTAATTGTAATATAACACCTTGGTCCAATATAAATTGTATAGTCGAAAAGATCTCCGCGTAGCGGAGCTTCAGGGGGAGTTGGGGGGACTGGTCCCCCCATTTATTGTCAGGCACTGGTACTAATTGGTACTTGGAATCTACCTATGTGTGGTAACTGAATAAACAGGAAAGTACGAGGAAAGTAAACGTTTTGATGCACACTGTTGAAGCATTATTGGCTCGTTCGTGCTATTAAGCATTGAATTCCCTGGTTCGCTGTGAAGCTTTGATCTATTAGTACTACTGAATGGCCAACTCAATTACTCTACCTACAATTGCCGAACGCTATCATCCACTCAATTATAACAGAGTAGTTATTCATTTCTCAACAAGCCACTTGTAGATGATAGACATATCCTTGGTCTTGTACTTGTCAGTATTTTGCACGGCATCATAAATCTCCACCGCCTTATCGGCCATGGCAAGATCCAACTTGGCCAACTTTGCCGCATCAATGGCAAGCTTCAGATCCTTGTTCATCAGGCTAGCAGCAAACCCACCCTCGTAATCTCGACTCGAAGGAGTGTTCTCGCTGACTCCTGGAACCGGGTTATTGACCTCGGACGACCAGCATCGGCCCGATGAAGTGTTAACAATCTGCGAAAAGAGCTTCATATCCAGTCCCAAGCGGTTAGCCAACTGGAATGCCTCAGAAGTTGCAATGTTCGTCAAGGCCAGCAGATAGTTGTTCGCCAGCTTGGCGGCAAGCCCGAGACCTGGGTTGCCGCATGGCACAATTTTGCCTCCCATAAGACTCAAAATGGGCCCAATGTCAGTAATGCCGTCTGCGCCAACCATGAAGGTAAGGGTGCCGTTCTTAGCCCCGACAACGCCGCCGGACACTGGCGCGTCGACAAAGCGGCCAATCTTTCGCTGCTTGAGCAATTCAGCGGTCTCGAGAGAGGTCTTGACATCAATAGTCGACGAATCAATAAACAGCTTCTGCTTCTGCGGAGGGTTCAGCTTTGCAATTTCGTCGTAAACCAGCTTGACGTGCTTTCCCTCGGGGAGCATCGTGATGATCGTTTCGCACTGATCCGCCACATCCGCAGCGCTCTTGGCCTTAATAACGTTAGAACCCGTGACCTGGTCCATGGAGGCGCTGTTCACGTCAAAGATATGGACAGAATCCTGCGCGGGGAGCTTGTCCCTGAGGTTCTGGGCCATGTTCAGCCCCATGCGGCCGAGGCCAATGAATCCGTAATTCGCGTTTAGCGAGCGGCAGCTCGAGAAGCTTCGCTTGAATGCCAACATCTCAAATACACTCTCGAATAGTTTTTGCGGGGCTTTCTGCCTAGTACTCCAGGCGTATATTTATACTCCGCAGGCATATGCTGCATATTCTGGGGTCTCAACGGCTATCCACGGGCATCGCTCGGGCGCGGGGGTGCGGAGACGGACCCCGCCATAATAACCCCATAACCCCGTTACCGGTATTCTACGTGTACCTGTAAGATCATCGGTGGTACCAAGCTCCGAAGCACACGGGCCCTATCCAGATATTCCGCAAAGACGGAATGGGCCGTTAGTCATGCCATTTTTCTCGGGAAGACTGAATCTACGCCTTTGGACGCACTGGTGTTAGTCGCATATAGCGATGCGTTCTGGTACCATACAGCAGCCAATTTGTCTCGTATGGATTGATGCAAACAGGCTTATAGTCTAACTACTCCTGGTTGCTCTGTTCAACTCTTTGGTACGTACAATAGGTGCAGTAATAGTACAGTAATGTCCCAGGCTGGTATACGGGCCTGTTTGACGGGCGAATATCTCGCATCAGGTTGGGCTAGTATGCAAAGGAAGCCTTCAATTAACTCATATTGATCGACTTATGCATGTTGATGATAGAAGAATCTTCAAAATTGCTCTATTATATATTTTTGTGTAAGCCACATGATAGAAGTCTGACGATGGGTTCCGCTTCGTTTACACTTTGCATGTTGGGATTGTATTCTACCTGGTACTGTTGAAAAGAGCTGATAGTAAGTAAACTTAAGTTTTGCTGCTACCATAGTAATAACTTAGACCTGCTCCAGTTCTCGGGGACCTATGTCCTCCTAGCAGACCCATACGGGCTCTGTTTATTGGAGCCACTTCTGGAACTCAAAATTATGCCACAATGTGTCGGGGTCTCACGGTTCAAGGTCAATTGCCATTATCTTTCAATACTGTGGTCTCTTCATGATTGAGTAATCTCAGCAAGTCCCGCAACAGCCTCTTTCTTTGGATTAGGTCTAGCGAACGGGTGAGAAATTGAATTTGGGATACTGGGTCTGTTGGGCGGAAATTATAGAGAGTCGTCTTTCGCAGTTGTCCTTTCCTCCTCTATCACTCTATCATACTACTACTAATATTCGCAGCTCGTCTCAATTACTTTTAACTGTATGTGAGATGCATGATTTGTACGAGAAAGTAAAAGAGATATCAAAACTCAAACAGCATAAATCAAAATTAGTATAGAAAATATCAACAGTCATAATATGTACAATTCATCAAACCGATTACCAACCAAAGGTCTCAGTGTGCAAATAAATTTCCTCGGGAGCAACACCTGCCGCGTTCTTTCGCCCGGCAACCACGTTCATCTGAAGATCCGCCGTAGCATTCGCGACGCGAGAGCGGACAGCATCACAGCCTGAACTAATGACAACCGTTCGCGGGCCAAACGTCGACGAAAACTGGCTCATAATCTCCTCAATGTTTGGCCTACCCTGGATGAACTCTATAGCTGTGTACTGTTCTTTGTCATCACTCGAGCTGGCAAGGTCCTCACGGGTGACGTGTACCTGGCAATGGACAGAGACACCTTCTGGAAGCTCGGCAAGTGCACGCTGGAGGTTTTCCTCATACCAAGAAAAAGTGCCCAAGTTGTGCACGATCCAAACTAGCCGGATGCATTTAGTTCTGGCCACCACTCCGTCTTTCAATTGGCCGCAGATGTGTTCCAAGAACGGAATGACAGCGGTCGCACCTGAGCCGGAGCAAAAGAGTACAACGTCGTCAAATGCCTCAATCCGTCGAGTCATGCCTCCGTAGGGCCCATCCCAGAATACCTTGTACTCTTGTTCAGACTTCTCGACTGCCTGCTCATAGAGGGTCTTTGTGAATCCGCTGTAGGGCCTGGCGATAAGGCGAAGCTCTACAGTCGACTCGTCCAGGCTGTATTTCGGAAGGGATCCAATCGTGAACGGATGGTTCCCCAGCGGCTGGATCGAAGCGAACCGCACAAACGTGTGTTGGCCCGGAGCCCAGTTCGGGAACCGCGAACTGATAATTCGTACTTCAACAGCATTGTCGGGGAGCACCCTCAGCGTAGCTGTTTCCGTCCTAAACCAGTCCTTGCGGATACTGAGGTAACTGGTCTTGGTGAAGTATCGGTAGAGAAGGCCAGCACTCCACAGGGCCAAGGTCGCCCAGAGATAACACCACGATTCGAGGGAGCCCCCCGTGTGCCAGAACAAGATACCAAAGTAGGCAATGGCGGTCGGCCAGTGGTAATGCAGGAAGAACTCGTAGAACCGGTCGCGGATCGTCCTCAGCGAGAAGAAACAGAGGGTCACGAGCAGCACAATAGTCACCGTACCCGAGGTCATCATATCGTCCCCGTAATACGACTGGTGCAGAAATTTGGCACCTCCTTCCCACATCGGCTGGGCCATGAAGGGCACGGCGTGTACCCACGCAAAGAACAAGCTCAGCCAGGCGATAGTCTGGTGATAAACGTTCAATCGCTCGTAGCTTATTCCAGTGAGCCCCGTGACGACGTTGGATTTTCCAGACAGAGTGTAGATCAACGGCGTGAGAGCATTTGTTACCAAGCCCGCCCTGATTGACAGGGGAGGAGAACCAAACCCACTGCACGCTCGGTACCAAAAGTGCGGAATGAAGACAATACAGAGAAGGAACAGGAAGGCAGAGAACAGAACGGCCAGGACGTTCATCTGCGACGGGAATGCAGTATACCTGGAGATCACTGGGTATCGTCTGTATCCGACGTATCGAACCAGAGCAAAGAGCCTTCGGACGAACGACGAGGGTCCGCTGGTGGTCCCCCGGCCCTGGTACCTCCGGTCGCTAACGTAGTTTATCAATCTGTACGCAATGAGCAAGAAAACTAAGACCACGTAGTAGTACATCGTCCACCGAGCGTACTTGGTGTTACTGGCCCAGGGGATCTTAGCCTGCGAGATCGCTTGTCCCTGGGCGAAGAGGGCCGAGTCAGTTGCTGAGCAATTGTACTCGACGCCGTCCTGAACACCCATGTAAGAGCCCATTTTCTATTCGAATAATAGGAAACTATTAACGGCTTTTTAATATATCTACGATCTTCATATTCAGCGACGATCCGTCTCTGAAGCCTATCTTATATGAAGTTTTCGTCCAGTGAGCAAAATTCAATTACAATATGCTCAACGGACGCATACGTTTCCGCTGATTATCCGGCAGTGAAAAAAAGGATACTCTATGCGATGCTATGCAAGGCTCTTGAAGCGTTAGAGGCATGTTGGAAACCATGAGTCCTGATCTGGTTCATAGTCATTGGCCTCGAAGCCCTCGAGTCATCGGAAGCGCCCTGCGGCTGTAGGTGATTCAGAAAAATGCTCGCTGCATCACCAAATATTGCTCGGTTGTTTCAGCGGCTATTAGCCCCTAAGCGATATAAACCAACATGAATTGTTAATGATTTACCATCTAGTTATTATTTTCTATTAAAAATAAGTTCTGATGTGGTCAATTTGTTTAAATATGCGGTTTAAACTATATATGGTAGTCTACCTGGTATATTCGGAAGGGCTACGTACTGCGCAATCAGAATGGTTTATTACGGTAAACAGTACGGTAGTAACGTTAGGTGGAGGCCAAATTTCTATTTCTCGGAAGATCTTTGGGACTGTTATAGTTAGTTCAATTCTCTAGAGGTCGTGCAATAGTGATACATGCTCATTCAATGTGCTCAGGAAAATCTAGGATTGGTGTATGCAGTCTCATGTACTCCATCAATTCAAAGTTTCAGCGCCGATAGGCATACGCACCCGGTAGTCCTCTGTGGCTTTAAGGGCCAATTTTATCTTCACAACCTGCTTGGCTGGAGATTCGCAGATCTTTTCATTTAAATGAAGATACAGGTCTGGAATTCAGCCGTGAAGTTCTTTTACCACGTAGCACTGCGTCAGTGTTATATGCTCTATTAATGTGCTCAGGATGCCTCCGGGCATTACCATTGATGGCTATGTAAGCATTTTTATCGTGACGAGATTCATGTATACAATCCTTCCAATTCAAAGGTTTTGGTGAGATTATATAGTACAGTTCTGCTCATATGAAATATACGACTTAGGCCGGTACCAATATATAGATCTCCCTGTTTCAGTTCGCAAGATGGCCTTCTTTGCGTAGGGTAAATACGAACTTGTCCGCCCGGCAGCTCCAGAAACTCCCTACCGAGCTTGCGAATCAGACGAATTACGAACACCTGTGTGTTCGGGATGACTATAGCCGCACATCGGAACTGTTCTCATTTAATTTGCTCAATGGTAGCCAACATGAGACAATTTTAACGCCCGTGTTTACGTACTACCCGGTCGACGGGGGAGGGGCCAAAGCATCACGTACAAAAAATAGAATAGTATCCTTAAGAAAAGATATGGCGCATGTTGCCGAGCAGTAGGAATGCTTTTTTTTGTGGTTCAATTTTCACTAACTGTTAGCGGTCGTATTTTTAAATATGCATGTCTCAAGATCGACCGAAGCTAGCCAACTACAGTAGGAACGCGCGCTAGCCGTGCCAGCCGCGTGAGCCGCATGATATAACTGGCGATTCTAAGCCATATACGTATATGAATACGTATATGAATTGAGTAAATCGGATGTATGTAATTCTTCCCAGCTTTGGCTTTTGTATACCAATGTCAAAGGATAGAGCGGCACTAGGTTTTAACGAATAGGATACTTCATGTGGTGAATACTGCGCAGGATACTGCAGCCAACGGCTACTTTCTAGCTAAAATTACAGTGCTAGATTAAGTTCACTAATGAGCGCAATCTAGCTCTTATTTACAACTATCTAAACTACCCTGAGTTACAACCTTATATTTCCAGTATGTTAATTGCATAATGCTTGTATGTTAATCTCTACTTTAGGTGCTACACATTACTACCATACCGTTTATATGAAGTACTAGATACCCAAGCCACATTCACTACCGGGTGGTACATGTAATACACTCAATCGTCCCCAAAACCAATTGATCGACAAAATTATCATCTTTCTACAGCAGTTCGTACTCTTCCAAAGATACATACTCCTGAACCCTGCAAGTACTCCTAAATCCTTCAAATACTTCTATGGCCCTCCAATGTTGGTACTGGCAAGGTGATGCTTGTAAATACGCTGAGCAACGCTGTCAAAGCGTACATCACATCACGCGGAGCCCTACCCCTCCTGACGTCAGAGTGACCCGTAACGTCCGTAGCCTTGCTGAACGTGCGGTGGAACTCTTCTCTCTGCCGGAGATTAAAAACTTCAAGCAATCGAGGAGATCGTCCCCGTCAGCTTTGATTAAATCCGCCTATCCATATAAAACCCATATAATAAGAATAATCGTTGCCTGAGCTAATCTGAAAAGCGTGGGAAAGTGAGTATTGCGCGCGCTGTTACGACAAATAGGGTAATTTGGTGACAACCTGGAGGGGTACGGACACGTCGGATCAGGGAGAGAGAGATGGTTTCGTCAGATGCCAAGTCGTCGTCCTCTGACGACTCCTCGGCTAGCTCGCATGGCAACGGGCACAAGTTCCTCAAGTTCCTGAACAAAAAGAAGCCCGAAGACGCCAAGTCGCGTAATAATAAGCAGAACGGCCAGTGCGACGACGGCAGCTGTTCCTTCGCGGTCGGCATCGCTGAAGACAAGAATGAACGATGCCGCAGGACAATGGAGGACGCGCATACGTACATATACAACTTTGGCGACAACACGGACGACGGGTACTTTGCCGTGTTTGACGGCCATGCAGGGCGCCAGGCCGCCGAGTGGAGCTCGAAGCGACTTCACCTACTCGTAGACAGCGCCATCAAGTCTGGCGGACACGACACTGTGTCGCATGCACTCAACAAGGCATTTACTGAGGCGGACGAGCAGATGGGCCGCCAGGGGCTGCAGAATAGCGGGTGCACGGCTGCTGTCGCCATTATGCGGTGGGAAAAAGACGGAGAGAAGCGCCGCAGAATGCTTTATGTGGCTAATGTCGGCGATACTCGTGTCATTCTGTGTCGCAAGGGTACAGCTCTGCGCCTGTCGTACGACCACAAGGGGTCTGACCTCCATGAGCAGAAGCGCGTGCAGAATAGCGGGGGCATTATGATTAACAACCGTGTCAATGGCGTGCTTGCCGTCACGCGGTCTCTTGGGGACAATTACATGAAGGAGCTGGTTTCCGGGTCCCCGTATACGACCGAGACCGAGTTGTGCGGAGACGACGAGTTTATTATAGTGGCGTGTGACGGGCTATGGGACGTCTGTGATGACGCCAAGGCCGTGGAGACGATCCGGGGCATTGAGGATCCGACCGAGGCAAGCCAGGCTCTTGTAGATTACGCGCTACAGCACTTTAGCTCTGACAACCTTACTTGCATGGTTATCCGGCTCGATCAGAGTGTATTTTGAAGCGAATTAAAACTGTTATGACGAAGTGGATATTCGTTAATTATAGGAGTTGGGCCAGGCTTTTTTTTTCGGCCTCTCTGGACCTGTTCTCTATGAATATTGGGGGGAGATATTTTTGAATGCATAGCGTGGGTTGTGATGCGGCGGGTGCGGCTATAGCCGCATGAACCGCAACCCTAGCCCCGATCACACCAAAAGTAGCACAAATATATGTCATTTTCATCATACAGTATCTTCCTGATACTACCAACTAATCATACCAAATAATCATAGCTTAATATACGATAAGATAATAAGGAGTAAGGCTTGTTCCATAGACTCAAGATGAAATCGGGACTTGGGAGTTCGAGTAACCGATGTTGACCAACTCCGCAAATCAAGCACAGGAAATCACTTCATCACCAACGTCGACACCTCCTTCTTCAATTGCGTTTACGCCAAGAAGGGCAGATTATGTCTAAGGCTCCTCTCTCTCGCTCAGCAACTCTTGAAGAAAATGTGGCGCTAATGCGCCATACAATGCAGTCGGATTTATCTGAAAGCATTGAGCCCAACTCAGAGTCATATAGCGATTGCTCTTACTCCGCTGATGAGGAGCAGGAGGAGATTGCCTTGCTCAAAAATCGCATTAGAAAGTTGGATAAGGCGCTGATTAAAAAACAGGAACAGTTAAACGACACTGCCGGCCTTTGTGAGAAAATCTTTAAGGCTTACCAACATGTACTCTTAGACCAAAAAGCGCCCGAAGAACGCAACCTGATCTCGTCCTCAAGGGGTATCATAGTCGAGACTACTCGGAATACGGAAGGGAAGAAACGGAAATATCCACTGCGTTCTACAGAAACGACTACCCCATCGGCTAAAGGGAGGCCAGGACGACCAAGAAAAATTCATTCGGGTAGCGACAGATCAGAAGAGCCCGAGAAGGTAAAGAAAAGACGCGGAAGGCCACCTAAATTGCGTGAAATTACAGAGGAACCAGATAAAAGTACCGGGCCGAGCAAACGAGGACGGCCTCCTAAGCGTCTCTCCCAGCCTACACTTGTTGAAGAAGATGAACAAGAGTGATGACTGTGAGGACACAGATGATGAGGAGGACTATCAGGAGCAAATGGAACTACATCAAGGTCAACTAAACGGAGACGGCGGTATTAGGTATTCTATTTATCCTACCTATTTTGTGTGCATCTATTCAATCTTTCTTCTACCTCTACATGTAGAAGTTACTGATTGCTAGGAGGCCACCAAAATCAGGCGCAAATTAGAGGGCAGTAGCTGATTAAGAATCTAGAAGGAAAAAGAGCGCAATCCTTACCACACAGCAGCTACCAGTCATCCATTAATTCATACTATTGGACGCCGACATAGAGAAGTGCGTAAACCAAGACGGATTTGTCCTGGAAAGTATTGCCCATTCCTAAGAATGTGAAGAATCAGCTGTATGATTTCTGGACTCATTAGGATCTCGTTTTTTGGGAGATTACGCTACATTTATGGAAAGAGAAATGGAATAGTTATAGCAAAATATTAGTACATTACTGGTTCATTAGAAAGTCAAATTCGTCGCCAAACAGCCCGTTATCCATGTCGCCCTCCTGGCGCTGTCCCACCGAACCTAGCAAGGCATTCAAATCCTCATCAAATTCCATATTCGAATCAAAGTTCTCCACGCCGTTAACATCCTTCTCTTTCTCTTCAGATTTGGTGCCTTCTTCCTCGGTCTTCTGCTCATTAGTTTCCACGCTCTTCTCCTCCTGTGGTTTATTTTCCTCTTCCTTCTTAATTTCTGCTTCTTCCTTTTTCACTTTTTCTAATTCCTCCTTGGCTTTTAGCTCTTTGGCGGCCTGTTCTTTCTCCTGTTGCTCCTTGAGCTTCTGCATCCTCTGTTCCTCCATAGCATTTTTAATGTACTGTCTACTCAGCTGGATCTCTATGTCCACTTCGTCCAAAATCCTGTGGTACCCCTTAAGCGCAATATCGATCGACGCCTGGAGGATGGTAGGTGGGTTTGGAATAACCCGCTGGTTGCTATAGGTATAGATATGGCTTAGCAAGTTGCCCGAAGACACCAGCACGGCCTGTAATATAGGTTAGTTAGCCATATTTCGATTTCAACCATCAAAACGTACGTTAAAAGACTCCTTCAGCCTAGCATCCATAATCCCTCCGCGTCGTGCCTCTGAATAGCCCTGTCTGGATCGAGGTGGGGGCTATCAGCCGGGAGTACCAGTTATTAACTACGTAATTAAGTTTTAGTGTGCGGCTCATGCGGCGTGAAATTTCGCAAAACATGTCTTGCTATATCAGGCATTTTTTCGCACATGGGCGCTGTATATTCAACAAACGTGTCAGCTCAGCGATAAGTCTTTGGTGCTATACAAGCATCTGTTATGGATGACCGGTTAAGTGATGCGAATTGTGGGGTAATGGCTTTGCTGCATTTACACATCCAACCTGCAAAATTTGACCATTACTATTAGACATTACGTAGTAACTAGTATCTCCTGTAAACTTAAACAATTAAATCGCCTACTGCAATATCAACAGTTCAAATGTAGTACAGTCTTTATGTACGGTATAGTCGTAACTATGATGGGTAACTATGATGGGGTGTCTCAGCCTTACCACCACGGTACCCAATTGACTGTGCTGGCACACAGTGGAACCGCACACGAGCGCTCCTAATTGAACCCAATCCGAGGCAAAAAGTAAAGTAATGCAGGCAAGTGTTTTTTAATTCAAATATCCACAGCTCCGCTGTCTTCGGATGGTCAAAGGTGTTACAGTCAAATTCCCCCCGTTAATGGAAGAGACATCCGGGTAACCACGGAAATCACGGAAAACCCCAATTTAGTCGAGGCCCCAAGAGAACCTCCCAACGAATCAACGGGCAGCATCGATTGGGAGGAGCGACGTAGTATTTTTCACCCGACCCTTTTCATTAGTCGCATCTAAAGACCGATAATAAAAGACATAAAAGATGTTCCGAGCTATCACCAGTAAGGCCATCCGACGACCAGCCTCTTTGGTTCTGCGACGAGGCTATGCCGAGGCTGCTGCCACCACCGACAAGATCAAGCTGTCCCTGGCCCTCCCACGAGAGGTGAGTTCTTCTTAAGCGAACGAAAAAGAGAGAGAGAACGTCTAGCTAACCATTTTGATAATAGACCCTTTACGAGAACCTCGAGGCGTATGTGTGACAGAAAATGAATTTAGTCAAAACGAGAGAAATTGGCGGTTCTAACTAGTTATTTAGCACCCAGGTTAACATTCCAACCACTTCCGGTGACCTTGGTATCTTGGCTAACCACGTTCCAACCATTCAGCAATTGCGACCAGGTCTTATCGAGGTCATTGATACCACTGGCACCAAGCAGTTCTTCACCTCTGGCGGTTTCGCTACAGTGAACGAGGGCTCCACGCTCGAGATTAACGCTGTTGAGGCCTACCCATTGGAGGACTTCTCTCCTGAGGTGAGTTACTTTAATTATTGATTGGGGGGATATACTAACTGAAATTGATGTAGGCTGTTAAGAGCCTTACTTCTGAGGCCCAGTCCAAGGCCAACTCTAGCGACGAGGTCATTGCTACCGAGGGTAAGATTGAGTTGGAGGTCCTCGAGGCCCTTGCCGCTGTCGCCAAATAGACAACCAACGTATTATATTTGTGAAAAATAGATAAGGTTTGCATAACAATATTTGGGGTGAACGGTTTCTCCTAATCTCTTCATAGTCCAGCTGTATTATACCGTATCCGGATGATACAAGGCTAGCTGAAATTCTGAAGCCGCAATGGGAAATAATACCTGGTAGAATATTTAAATTTCAACTTGAGAATAAGAACTAACTGCATCTACGGGTATGAATGCAAATAGAGGTATGCGAAATATAGTGTATAAATCTTCCAGGGACCAATGAATATCGGCTTTTTTGACCCTTTTATAAAAGTACCTAAACTCAACTCTAAGGCTTGGCTTCTATCTTGAGAATTTTTTTTCAGCCAATTACTACCACTACTGATACACATATTACCGAATAATACGTATTGACAAACCAAATCCAAAGAGCATCCCATGTTTGTGCTAACTGCCTATATAGCCTATTAGCTTTATATGCGTGCAGCATACGCCTGAAAAGTCAGTAAACGATCAACCATGGAATAGGTATTTGGAATCTAGATCCATCACACCCCGGGACCCACAACGCCCAAGGCCCTTTTTAAATTTATCCTTTTACATTACTAAGAAGGTGCATATATAATGTAAGATCGTTAATGGAATATACCCCTGTCTCCAACCATGATTGCGTAGTCTTCCATAGATAAACGCAGTAGGTAGCCCCGCCGCACGGCTGAACACCCGCCCTTACCCCCCCTCCCCTTCGAAAACCAACATTTGATAGGCGACCTCACCTCCTCTCTCTCCACTAATATTTAGACAGCGCAGGAATAAGCAGGGAGATGGACTCAGAGCGGCAGAGCCTTTTGCCACTGTTCACCCCGTCGCTACTAGACACGATTCCTATCTACAGCATTGTACTGAATACTTACGACTCAGTAGTGTCTCGCGTCGACATCAGCCTCAAGTATGACCAGCTCAAGTCCCCACAGATTCACTCGTTTCTTATCAAGCCGCTGCTTGAAGAACTCAAGAATGACTTTTCCCCGGGGACTCTCTATGCCCTCATGGCCAATATGCTTCAGTTCACCAAAGAGAGCTCCTCGAACGCAGCTATGGCCGGAGTTATGGCTACCAGGGCAATGATCTGTGAGATTGTGGCCATCAGACTACTCAAAGAGTACTCCGATCCGGACGACTTAATGAATGCATTAACCTATGACTTTTACCCGCTGGCCAATGGGGCACCCGTCAACCAATTGGTGCCGCGGTGGCAGCGCATTTCGACCTTGGAAGTCGCAATTAAGGCCGAGGCTAAGCGATTCCTATCCCACCCAGTAGTGATAGAAGTGCTGGAGGAGATTTGGAACGGGTCTGTCATGTTTCAATCCTCAATGCACAAGCTTCACCGCGTGAGGTTTGCCAATGAAGAGGAAGTCGTATCAGCAGGATACGGACGTAGAGGTCCGGGCGTGCGGTACAAATACGAGGACGCGAGCATATTCAAGTTATCGCGTCTGAGAGTGCCCCGGTACCGCCACTACTTAAATCTGTTTTCGTTTTGCATCCTTCTTGTACTCTACGTGGCTGTGTTGCATAAGCACGACAAGCAATTCTCTGGTATAGACTTGATCTTCTGGTTGTGGAGTCTGGGGTTCATTGTGGATGAAATCATTGGGTTTACCGACGCTGGATTCACGTTATATGTCATGTCGCTATGGAACTGGTTTGACCTAATCATACTGCTATTGCTGGTAAGCTACGGCTTGTTGCAGACGGCGTCCCACTTCACCACTGGCCCCCAGTCGAATAGTCTAGCGCACGTAGCCCACGACTTGCTTGCGACTGTTGCTATATTCCTCTTCCCACGGCTGTTTAGCATTCTTGACAGCTATGAGGTGTTTTCGCAGATGGTTGTGTCTGTGCGAAAAATGTGCGTGGATCTGACTGTCGCTTGTATCATTATTATCATATTCTCGTCAGGATTCTGGGTTGCCTTCACGATGGCGTTCGCGCGAGACGTATACTCCGCGAATAAGGTGGCCTACGACATGATGAAGATCCTCTTTGGGTTCACCCCGGCGGTGTGGGACACCTGGCAATACTACTCTGTGCTAGGTAGAACCATCCTCGTATTCTACCTTTTCATTACGCATTTCCTCATCATGACCATTCTCATTGCAGTGTTGACCAACTCTTTTGCTGACGTCACCTCTAATGCGCACGAGGAGCACCAGTATCTGTTTGCTGTCAACACGATCACCATGATCAAGTCTGAATCCTCGACATTCTTTTCGTACACGGCACCATTGAACCTGCTAGAATGGGCGGTGCGACCCTGCATCTACGTTATGCCCTTACGGAGCTTCCTCGTACTCAACCGGACCCTCATTAAGATAACGCATTTCCCGTTCCTCCTCACTATATTTATTTTCGAAAAGCTCCACCTGCGGCTGACTCAACTGCGAGAAAGAAGAGCTAAAGAGGCCGAATCACTCCGCATACAGGTGCTGAAACAGAGCCAAGTGCCGTCGAAGTCCAATTATATTTATAACAACGCGAGTGGCCGGTCTCTGATGGGCCCATCCAGTTCCCGTCAACACACTCCTCCTCAGCCTAGCACCCGTCCATCTTCCAATTTCAGTCGCACGAACTCCCGCATGAGGGTGCCAACAAGGGCGGCTGCAGAGAAGAGGAAACCCACTCGACCTAAAAAGGTTTCTAATGACGACCTTCTGGATGAGGTGTTCAAGCGACCATACAAGGGCACTGTCAAAGCGAAACGGCCCAGTGTTGCTCTGGAAGACGATACCCCATTAAGCAATGCTCGTTTTTTGTCGGACCACTTCTTCTCAGATCCAGAAGAGAGCCTCCGAGACGGTAAAATGGACACAGAGATTAATGATGCCGATTCAGAGAACAACGGTTCCGATTTCGACGACGACGACGATGATGATGATGATGAGTTTACCATTACTCCTTCTGCAGGGGCCGCGCTGTTCCACTCTCAGCCAATGGCGGCGAAGAGAAATAGGCCCCGCAAGCTGTCTGCAGCTGGATCTTCTGTTAGCCCCGTGGCCGAACATGGGCTGGAGCAATACTACGGCCGACCGCGTGAACGGATACCTGGAAGACAGATCGACCCAGCTCAGAAACGGTCGCGGTTGTTCTCTTCGACTTCCTCTATGGTCCGGCAGGGCGCAGGTATGCTAGCGCTTTCTCCGACACGATCAGTCATGGACCGACAATGGAGTCTAAATCGCAATCGAGTCTCTCGGTTCCACAATGTGTCGCAGTCTTCCGTGCGCTCCCGAGCTAAGCAGGGATCCCGACGAAGACCGTGGAGCAGAGAATACGGTAGTACCGACGATGTCGCTGAGACTGATGAGGTGGCACTAGAAGATGAATACGATGATAGTGAGTTTGAGGGAGATGAAATTGCTTCCGAAAACGAGCGTGCAGCGTTGATCAGGGGGCTTGATCAAGCTGGCCAGTTCTCTGAGGAAATTCATGACATGACGCGGCTAATCATGCGGCGGATGGAAGCGCTGGAAAGTGGATTTAAGAACATGGAATGTATTCTGGAGAAAGTGCCGGAACTTATGCAATTGTCAGGGGTAAATTCCTCGGGGGAAAGTACAGTCAACCATCACTACCGAGATAACTCGTTGGCTACGATTGTAGAAAATAGTGCAGCCAGCACTGAGATGTCGGACTCTGCAACGGCCTGTCCGCGACATATCTCCTCGACGAATCAATCCGGAGAGTCCTTGCCTTAGACGGTACACATGCCGCTTAGATATTGTATCCTTTTTATGTATAGTAGGAGAATATAGAGTAAACTCCGAGTTGTTCCAAGGATTGAATGACAAGCTAATTTATGATTACCGGTATCACCACATATAAGGGCATCGCGACTCTTACGAGCCAAACCAGAGGTTATATTATAATTAATAGAATATATATATAGCTGGTCAAGATATTACTGTAAATTTTTTATCCATTCAAAGTACAAGTTTTATACAGGTGATCAAAAAAAGAGAAGATTAATACCGGTCCCGGTAGTAACAGCTGGATAAAAGTGACTCTTACAGGCCTTCATGAATCAACGTAACAATTGTATATATATACATGCATGCATTATACACATGTAATTATAAATTTATTTAATATTTAACGCCGCATGAGGCTTAAGCCGCATAAGCCGCACAATTTTTGAGCCGCACAAAAAATTGCGCGCGGGCAAAAATATGCTCCGTGGGAGGCTCGAACTCCCGACCTTCAGATGTCGCCCTATACTCTGAATCCGAAGATTCTCATATATGAGACTGACGCTCTACCGACTGAGCCAACGGAGCAGCCAATTTGTTGAAAAAAAATTTTCATAGACAAATAAAACGTGATAATCTCTGAGCCGCATTTAGTGCGGCTTATGCGGCGCTAATATTTTGGAATTGACGGACGGGCTTAGGCAGATGGCTCAATTCATTTCGAAGAGCCAGCTACTTCGCCGATAAGCGACTAATTGCGACTACAAACCACTACTTTGGAAGGTTCCCGGTTTTTAATCCCTGGTGGGAAGTGTTTCCCGGGAGCTACGGGGGGTACCCAATCCCCACGGCGTGAATGCGATACATTGGGTGGACTTATTTGATTGGATTTTGATTTTTATTATTGGATTATTACTATTATGTATTTTGTGCAACGGGGTCCTCTGGCCTTAGGCCACCTATAGGACGCTAATTGATTTTCATTCATTCATTCATTTTGGAATTTTCATTATTATTGGATTATTACTATTATGTATGTTATGAAAGTGATGAGCGTACCAGTGAAGGGTCAGTCAGCCGCAGACTCGAACCCTGATTCAGGTAAGACTGAAGTGAACCAGGCGCACGCGAAGCATGCAGCTATAAAATCTGCAAGTGAAAAGTCTTCTTCATCTCCATCGACATCTCTTTGCATTAGAATTAATAATAAGAGACAGGTAGGTGAGAGATTAAATACTGGAGAGAACTGGAAACTAACTTGGAATCAATTAAGATCTGTGCATGTTCAGTCAAGAGAAGATTTCAGACTAATATGTTGACGTACTATGTACTATATAAGCCTAACTTGGCGACACAGTCGCAACGGGCTCGAAATACAGACGATTCATTCATTCAAGATTGAAGAAGCTAACAGATCATTTCTTATTAGGCATGTTGTACAAATTAATAGATCGACATCTCTTTGCATTAGAATTAATAATAAGAGACAGATCTGTGCATGTTCAGTCAAGAGAAGATTGAAGAAGCTAACAGATCATTTCTTATTAGGCTTACAAGGTATTCAAAATCAACAATGTATTTTGTGTAACGGGGTCCTCTGGCCTTAGGCCACCTATAGGACGTTAATTGATTTTCATTCATTCATTCATTCATTCATTTTGGAATTTTGCGAAATGTAGCAATATATTTAACTATGAGGGTTATATTATTTAATGAAATTAGAGTTTTATTATACAGAAGTTGTTTTTGGTCTATGTCAGATGGACTTTCCGATTCGCTATTAGCTTATTTTGAGCCTTAGCATTCTCTAATCGGCTGGCATATTCCTAATATATTCTATTTAACCAAATCTAAGAGATCGTACCTGCTTTCACCAAAAATACACAATCCCTTCGGATCTACCTGACAGATTTTTACCTTTGTAACGCACTTAACAAGATCTACTCAATCAGCTAGTCAGATAATGTCCTGACCAATTACTGTTCTCTCGAATAGACACAAATAATGATATATGCCCTTGAAATGTCCTTATAAGCTTCTTTAACGAGATTTTCAATCCCGTATTCAAGAGAAATGCACCCCGCCGTTGGTATAATTCTATGAATGTCCTTATAAGCTTCTTTAACGAGATTTTCAATCCCGTATTCAAGAGAAATGCACCCTGCCGTTGGTATAATTCTATGAATGAATGTACCGATATGACCTCAACATATTTTCCCGCTAACCGGACGTTCCAACTTGTTATAACCAACCAATAAATCTAATGAATTCTGTAGTTTTGGCCCGTTGCCGTTTTTAGGCTCAGTTAGGATTATGGATTACATTGGTACACCAGCATATTGGTCCATTTCAAAAACCAATGACCGATGCGACCGAGCGAACAATTTTTTTTAGCTTGGCGGCACAGTTAAAACCGGTTAAAAAGCAGACAATTCGTTCGTTCAACCTGCTATTATCGAGAAATAAACAGCCTGGCTCAATCTGGAAGAGGAAATGGGTTGACCCAAATGACAAAATTGATGGCCTTGGTATTCTTCGTTCATCCAATAACGAAAGCTCCATTATTTTTACTGTTGTTATTAAGACATCTCAAATGTCGTATTTGCCGATGCTAAGCGCGATTTGTGTACATGCTGGCGCGTCAAGATGCACGTCGGTTTGATAAGACTCGCGCATTGCCAGATTCATTAGCCGCACGCCGGCGAACGGCGAAGTCTGTCCAGGGAGTGGCATCCTCCAGGTATCAGAAGCCTCGACAATGCAATGGCTCCGGTCGACATCTCATTGAGCGGCGTCCGGACCGCCTGAACTCCGATGTGGATCAGTTTCTGTGACGGACACGCTCCGAGTCTCCGGTCCGAACTGCGGGCCGGACCGCGGGGTACCTATAAATCCACTCTTCTACTCTTAGAGAATCGAAGGATTGCAGGAGAGAGAGTAAAAAGCGAATTGTGTAATGTAGGTGACTCAGCAGCTCGCTTACTTATCTCCACATATCTATAATTTTTTAAATATGGCCGCTAAACCGCCTGCTGCATTTTTTTTGATCTTTTTTGGAGTACGACAGAGTTCAAAAGAGAACCATTTTGAACGGTATCTATGGAAAAATGTCGATCAAGAAGGACGAAGTGGTGACTGATAACCAACTTTTCGACGACCAGATATCGGTGAATCAAGACGAAGAGAATGCATTGGGCGAGAAGTCTCCCAATGTGAACACTTCGCCCGTGGTTGATGACCCACCCAATGGCGGCTGGTTCGCTTGGTTCCAGGTCACAGCTGGGTTCATGGCATTGTTCAATTCCTGGGGCATTGTCAACACGTTTGGAGCGTACCAGAGCTACTACAAAGAGTACTTGCTCAGCAGTGAGTCCAACTCGACCATCTCGTGGATCGGATCCTTCCAGGGTTTCATCGTCACCTCTGGGACCATTTTCACAGGTCGACTTTTGGACGCCGGCTACCACCGTCTAGTTCTGTGCGCGGGTGTGGCGCTGTTGGTTTTTGGCCTTATGATGCTGAGTTTGGCGACCGAGTGGTACCAAGTGTTCCTGGCCCAGGGCGTCTGTGTCGGATTGGGCTGTAGTTGTGTGTTTGTCTCCGCACTCTCCATTGTAGCTCCATACTTTACAACGAAGCGGGCGACAGCTCTGGGCATCCAGGCTTCTGGATCTTCGTTCGGAGGTGTAATCTACCCGATTATGGTGCGGAATCTCATCCCGCGCGTGGGCTTCCCGTGGGCAACCCGTATCATGGGCTTCATGGCTCTTGCTATGGTACTAATCCCTGTTATAGGCTTCAAGTCGCGTGTCCCCCCGCGAAAGTCTGGTCCGTTCATCGACGTGCCCTCCCTCACGGACTGGCCGTTTGTGACCTTTACCGTGGCTCTTTTCTTTGGTAACATGGGTCTCTATATACCCATATTCTACGTTCAGTCGTACGCCGAAGCCAATGGCCTCTCTTATAACATTGCTCCGTACATGGTCACGATCCTTGGTGCTGGCTCTATCTTTGGCCGGATCTGCCCCAACTTCATCGCCGACAAGACAGGCGCGATAAACATACTCATCCCGTGCACCGCGATTTCAGCCGTGCTCGCCTTTGCATGGATCGGAATTAAGGACTCTGTCGGCCTTATCGTGTTTGCCGTGCTGTTTGGGTTCTTCTCAGGGTCCTATGTATCTCTTCCTCCTCCATGCATCGCCAGTATGACCAAGGACATGTCTCTTATCGGCACGCGGCTGGGCATGACTTTCTTCGTGGGTGGTTTTGGTATGCTTGTTGGCTCGCCGGTTGCGGGAGCCTTGATTAGTCGCATGGATGGGGGTTACTTGGGGGCTCAACTCTTTAGTGGTCTTACCATTGTAATTGCTACGGGATTCTTGTGCTTCAGCCGGATGCTGACTTCCAAGGGCAACCGTTTTATCAAGTGCTAACTAACTACCGTATATTTAATGATTGTAACTATAGACAAGCGAAGCGTAATAGACTAATTTGTTCGATATATGATATATTTTTCATCTTATCAGGACCCATTATATACTTGTAGCCATAATATCAGTACACAACTTTTCATATACCTTGAGATGAATCTCAGTACATTCCAGTTCACGATAGTATGGCGTCGAAATCTGGTTCGGTGAGAAATGTTTCGCATCGGAGATGGAATCTCCCCGCTTGAAAAAGGTCTCAGATTCTAACAACCCCTGCTCGGATTCAGTTTGACGCGAATCTGTGGAACGAGCGTTCACTTTGACGTGAATCTCTGGAACAAGGCAGATTGATTTTGATCTCCCAGACTTTCTGAAGGGTTATTTAGACTAAAGTGGCAGATTCCTTCGCCCTAGACAACAGACTTTAACCAAGATTATTATTATAAAATGGCAGAAGGCCGCGATACATACGAAAAAAAAAGTTATGCATCAAACGTATTCTTCACTCTCCCCTCCGTCCTCACCCGATGAAATTGAGCCCAACATGCATTCAAGCTGCTATTGATCCAGTTGGTCTATGAGCTAGGCAAAGGCAACTTTGACGAGGTACGCAAAGTCGAAACACCACTATAGTGGTAAACGAAAGCCAAAAGTTTACGACCGTACCCAAGTACGAGGGACTATAGGAACAGCTGCTGAATGATGATGGGATAGAGTTGAAACTCTGAAAATTCCTGAGCTCATTATACTAGTATGCGTTGAAGAAGAACATCCGCAAGGATAAGCGGGGGGTTATCACCCGGCAATACGAAAGTGGAACAGAATTAAATCTGCCAATACGACAAATAACCATCATGGCTCGAGTTGGACGAAGAACAATTAATCTGCTCGTAGATCAGTTTCTGCGATGGTTATAGACAGCAGTGCAGCTGCGGCGCGGGGTGCGGGTCCCGCCGCTCCGCTACTCATAAGCTCTCTCCGTCTCTCGTACTTTGGATATCCAAAGGATTGCAGGAGAGAGAGAGAGAGTCAAACGCGAACTGTGCAATGTACGTGACTCAATGACTCAAGACTCACTTACGTATTCTAAAAATTTTTTTTAAATACAGTTGCTAAACCGGCTGCTGCATTTTTTGATCTTTTTTGGAGTACGACCGAGTTCAAAAGAGAATCATTTTGAACGGTATGTATGGGAAAATGTCGATCAAGAAGGACGAAGTGGTGACTGATAACCAGCTTTTTGACGACCAGATATCGGTGAATCAAGACGAAGAGAATGCATTGGGCGAGAAGTCCCCCAATGTGAACACTTCGCCCGTGGTTGATGACCCGCCCAATGGCGGCTGGTTCGCTTGGTTCCAGGTCGCAGCTGGGTTCCTGGCATTCTTTAATTCTTGGGGCATTGTCAATTCGTTTGGAGCGTATCAGAGCTACTACAAGCTGCATTTGCTTAGCAGCGAAGCCCCCTCGACCATCTCGTGGATCGGGTCCTTCCAGGCTTTCTTCGTCACCTCTGCGACCATTTTCACAGGTCGAATTTTGGACGCCGGCTACCATAGGGTAGTTCTGTGCACCGGTGTGGCGCTGGTTGTGTTTGGCCTCATGATGCTGAGCTTGGCGAAGGAGTGGTACCAGGTATTCCTGGCCCAGGGAGTCTGTCTCGGACTGGGTTGTAGCACTCTATTTGTCGCCTCTCTCTCCATTGTCGCTCCATACTTTACGACGAGGCGGGCGACGGCTCTGGGCATCATGGCCACGGGCTCCGGGCTTGGAACTCTAGTCTTCCCGATTATAGTGCGGAATCTCATTCCACGTGTGGGTTTCCCGTGGACGACGCGAATTATGGGCTTCATGATTTTTGCTATGATCCTAGTCCCCGCTTTTGGCCTCAAGTCTCGCATCCCACCGCGAAAGTCTGGTCCGTTCATCGACGTGCCGTCTCTCACGGACTGGCCATTTGTACTTTATACCGCGGGCCTTTTCATGTGCTACGTTGGTCTCTACGTGCCCCTCTTCTACATTCAGTCGTATGCCGATGCTAACGGCCTCCCTTCTAACGTAGTTCCGTACATGGTCACGATTCTCGGCAGCGGCTCCATCATTGGCCGAATCTTCCCCAACTACCTAGCCGACAAAGTGGGACCCATGAACGTGATGATCTTGAGTACCATGGCAGCAGGTGTGCTCGCTTTTGCATGGATTGGAATCAAGGACTCGGCCGGTGTCATCGTGTTCGCCGTGCTGTATGGGTTCTTCTCAGGGACGAATGTAGCCGTAACCCCTCCATGCATCGCTAGTATGACCAAGGACATGTCTCTTATCGGTACACGACTGGGAATGTGTTTCTTCGTTGCTGGATTTGGTCTGCTTATTGGCTCTCCGGTTGCGGGAGCCTTGGTTAAGCGCATGGATGGGGGTTACTTGGGGGCTCAGCTCTTTAGTGGTCTTGCCATTGCCGTTGCTACGGGTTTCTTGTGCTTTAGCCGAATGCTGCTTACCAAGGGCAAACTTTTTGTCAAGTGCTAATTGTATTTTAAAGATTTATAGACAAGCCAAGCGTAATAGATTAATTTGTTTTATATATGAAAAAAGAATAAGTCGGAAGGTCTTTACACGCTTCTTAGGGGTCTTCAATATCGGGAATACTAAACATGCGAGGCTGATAGTGTCAGAGATGCTTCTTGAGGGGGATATTGTCAATGCCGCGCAGCATAACGCAACAGGCACACACTTCATTTGAGAGAGTACGTCCAAGGTATTTACACATCAGTTCGTCTCAGAGTATATTATTTTGGAAGTTGTAATGATAGCAACGTACCATTATGAGTATACCGGTAATAGATTCTGATAATATAACGTTAAAAAAAAACTACACATGGGAAGGTTAATAATAACTACCGTAGTTATTCAATTATGGATAACAATAGATCCTGACAAGATAGAAAAAGTACAATCCAGAGGAACTGATTAAATGAACCAATTGTTGATTTCTTTACAATAACTAAAGTGTAATAGTTAGACTAAAAGGGTAGCCGAGAGGATCAACAGGGTTGGGCGGCTATGAGGCAGGGCTTGGGTGCGGCTGTTATGCCGATGAGGTCGTCGCGTAGCTGTCGGCATTACTGCCGCACCCCTTGCAAGAAATTAGTATAGTAACGTTATTCCCAAAGCATTAATGATCATTGCGGCATTGTACCGGTACTTGAATGAAAGGTTTATCAGAAAAACGTCAACCCTAGTCGCACAAAAAGATGAGGGAGAACTGTACTTTGTGGAGTAACGATTAGCCATTGGATCTATTGAATACGCCGGTATACGTCTGAGTTGGCCAAGAGATCCAAGCCTTTACCCCTCTTTAAAGTGAATTATTCGGCGATGCAATTAATGCCACGTGCTCAATTGGTACTTTCGATTCCATTCCATATACAATACATAGTTGATGGCACTAATCGGGTCTTGCAACTACTGAATTCAATAGTCGGGACATAGTTCATAGCTACTAACCGGTGGTGCATGAATGGTGATACGGCTTATCATCTGGGACATTACCCTATCTAGCATATCGACCCGGGCGACTAAATCGGCGATAGTTTGTCCGACCTCCGATCACCTTTCATAGATCTACAGGAGACTTGCAATGGACGGATCCCAGAAATACGTGTAAATAGCAAAGCGCTGGGCGCAGGTTTGTACACCACCAGGGTACCGGGCCAAATTTCAATTTGCATTACACGGATCGCATTCCCGATAGGACTGAAACCCCCTGCGAGGTGTCGTAGCCCCAAATTGGACCTTCATTTGCCGACAAAAGGACTCTACCACTGAACAATATTGCCGTGGAGGCAAAATTAATCCTAACCAGAGGGTAGAAGGTCAATAAGATCTCTTCATGATAGAGTTCAACGGCCTAAGCGGCTGAAATCACCACCTATTGTGTAGTAATTTGCATGCAGCACCATGCAAGATGTCGATTATTCAACGGTATGGAACAGTCGCGTCATTGTGGGGCTGGACGGCATCCTCGGGACTTACGAACTCCGATGGATATGAGCCCAAGGGCTCCTATATAAGAGAGCAGGAATCCTTGGGTAGAAACCAGCATCAATCAATTGAAAACCGAATTCGAAGACACAATGCCAGAACTTGAACAATGGGAAAAGCGAGCACAGGCCGCCCGAGCTCGACGGGCCGCCCAGCTGCCTGAGGAATACGTCATCCCCAGCGACAAGCTCCCCGCGGAGTCGGTCAAGGACGTGTCCAACTTTCCAAAGGAGTCTGGTCTGTTGACGGATCGAGAGCTTGAAATCACCGAAAGCAATGTCCCGACGTTGTTTGAGGCTATCAAGGCGAAGAAGTACACTGCGCTGGAGGTCACTCAGGCATACATCAAGCGGGCGGCCTACGCTCACCAGCTGACGAACTGCCTGTCTGAAATGTTCTTCGAGCGAGGAATTGCGCGAGCCAAAGAGCTGGACGAAATCTACGAGAGGACCGGAGAGCTCGTGGGACCACTGCACGGTATTCCAGTCGGGATTAAGGACAACCATCACATTAAGGACACGTCCTGCGGACTTGGGTTCACCAAGTTCGCGGAGGAGATTTCCACCAAGAACTCTGCTCTTGTGGACATCCTGCTCGAAAATGGTGCAGTTATCTACTGCAAGTCTACGGTGCCAATGGCGATGATGTCTTCCGAGACCTCGACAAACCTCTTTGGCACCACGAAGAACCCTGTGAACCGAACCCTTACGGTCGGCGGTAGCAGTGGTGGTGAGGGTGCGCTGCTGAGCCTTGGCGGTGCCGCCGTAGGCATTGGTTCCGACATTGGTGGGTCCATTCGAATGCCTAGTTCGCACAATGGGCTCTATGGCTTGAAGCCAACCGGCTACCGGTTCCCGACCTACGGCTGCCGACCAGGAAACGCCGCCCAAGTGTTCGTAACCGCCGTGGTTGGCCCCATGGCGCGAGATATTGATTCCCTCGACTACCTCACCCGAGTCGTGCTCAACTCGGACCCAAGCCTGGTCGATTACACGTCGGTTCCAGTGCCATACCGGGAGCAGGAGCTTCCTCAGAAGCTGTCGTTTGCCGTACTCAAGTCGGACAACGTTGTGCGACCGCTTCCAACTGTGCAGCGAGCGCTCGAGGAGACGATTGCTGCAGTCAAGGCGGCCGGCCACGAGGTCATTGAGTGGCAGCCCGTAGGTATGGCCGAATTGGCCGAGACGGTTATGGGTTTCTACGGATATGATGGTGGCCACTCCATTCTGGACCACCTCGACGGCGAACCACCGTCGACTATTATCGACAAATCCAGGATCAAGGACCGACATGGCTCGGAGCTTGCTGAGCTGCAGCTGAAGCGAAAGCAGATCGAGGCGGCGGTGTTCGAGCAGTGGAAGGCCACCGCTAAGCGAACTTCGACTGGCCGTGAGATCGATGGTATCATTGCTCCAGTCATGGTGTTCCCATCCCACCCTCACCACTATAAGAACACTTACATCAACTACACTTCGTTCTGGAACGTCTTGGACTACCCGGGCATGTCGTTCCCAGTGACGCAGGTTGACCTGCAGAAGGACGCCGTCCCATGCGACTTTGAGGCCTTGAACCCGTACGAGGAGAGCATTTGGACCCGGTACAAGCCAGAGTTGTACGAGAATGGTCCGGCCGGTCTCCAGGTGCTCACCAGGAGATACTCCGACGAGAAGGCCATTGCTCTTGCCCGAGTCATCTCCACCGCCTTGGACGCTAACCGTAACTAACTTCATCACGTAGCAGCTACTTAACCAATATGATTATACTGACCATCACAACTCTCTTGAGGGGCCAGCCCCTCAAACTCCCCGTAGCTCCGCTTCGCGGAGGTTATAGCTGGACTTGGACGCATAGAGTAACCAACTCGGTACATATAACATTACTTAGCTATCGTCCTTGGTAACTCTTGAGGGGCCAGCCCCTCAAACTCCCCGTAGCTCCGCTTCGCAGAGGATAGAGCTGGACTTAGCCAATTGGACGTACAGAGTACCCAACTCGTTCCATATAACATTACCTAGCAATATTACTATCTTCCTTGGTAACTCTTGAGGAGCCAGCCCCTCAAACTCCCCATAGCTCCGCTCCGCGGAGACTTTAGCTGGACTAAGCTGTCTATAATCACCAATTCGAAGCACTACCAGCCGAGTCAAGAGCATCACACAACCCCGCAGGGCAGGAATTGTATCTATTCTGTCGAAATCAAAGTCATATGCATATCCGGACAGATATCTAAATGTCTGATAATCATTAAATTGAAACCATCAAGCCCAGATCTGCCAAGATATATCTTCCTAACCCCAATGGTTGAACATTCAGTACTCGTAGAGCAGATATCTCTACTCTTTTATTCAAGTAATAATTGCCACATCTCACAGATATTAAAAATAGATAGCGTTTTCTGACTTAAACATTAACCTATTGTGAGCTATAGCTTGATTTCCGAAACGCTCTAATACATAATGTTGTACTAGCGGTACCAGTACAATGGTACTCCAGGGGTACTACCTGATGCTTGTGTACCATGGAGTACCGAAGCCAAAAAAAAGCTACCGTGCTATTGACAATATAGAAAACAGACCTAAGCCTTCACCTTCTATGAAATTATTTTTAACCAGCCCTCTCAAAAAATTCCACGTACTTAATCCTTCATATTAACCACAAATAACCAGGCGCATACCCCCTGGAGAGAAGGTGATGACACCCCACAACAAATGGCCTGCGCGCGCGCTATACAATGTAATAAGGGGCGACCGGCCTAGTCGGATGATGCATGCAGTACCCCGGATTTACGAGCGCATATATATGTAATAATTCTCCGAAATTATCCGGCGCGACAACACCCGAGAGGCATTGTATTGTCCATGGAGCCAAACGAGGACTCAAAAAGCGAGTAAAAAAGCCAAAATATCAATCGAGGGAGGCGCGTATCAAGGGGGACAGGCATTGTTCGGCATTTTTCAAAACCTTGAGTGATTGACGGGAGATCTCTGACAAAGAAGTGGGGCGAAATCTCCACAAGGTCGCCTTGCGCCCTGCGCCATCATGACCCATCACACAAGAGCAATGAGCACAGACCACGCCTAAAATCATCCGAATATTGCCTGAAGTAACTCGGAATGTGCATTACGTAGCATTATTTGATAAAATGTGGGTCCTGGTTGAACTTGGGCCATCTCGCCACTGGCACAGCTGCGAATATCGCGAGGTAAATAGGGAAAGTGGGGCGATGGCCCAATCTGGGCAACTCCTTGTGTATCACTAAACCCTAAGGCACACAACCCACCACGGTCGCTTCTCCACTGTGATCAGGTGATAGGCGCGAGATTTGGTATAAATACAGGTGGAATGTCCGGCCCCATTTCCTTGTTTCTTTACAGCAACTTTTACACAATTGATAGTTGTTAACACACATTTTTTTTACTCGCAAACGTAATCGCAATTCGTAAACCATAACGATGGGATTGGATAAGAAAGACCACGATAGCTTGTACGCCGGCTATTCGTACGGTATGGAGACTTTGGCGGACTATAAGCACGGCGGCTACCATCCAGTCAACATAAATGACCGATTGGGTGAGGGCGACCGATACGAGCTCATTCGAAAGCTCGCTCACGGCACGCACGCGACGGTATGGCTTGCTACTGACCTTCAGGAGAAGAAGTACGTGGCGCTCAAGATCATGACGGGCAAGGTGTCGCGTAAGGCGGACAAGACGCCCATTCTCGACGAGATTGCCAAGGCCACCAAGGGAGCTCCGCACATTGTGCAGGAGAAGGAGCACTTCAAGTTCAAGGGCCCCAATGGCAACCACATTGTCTCTGTTCAGGAAGTGATGGGCCCCGACGTGGAGATGTTTTGGCACGTGATCCAAGACAAGCGGTTCGCCAAGAAGATGGACAAGCTCAAGCTGCCCATTGCCAAGTCGATTCTGCGGCAGGTTCTGCAGGCGGTCGAGGTGTTCCACAAGAACAACATTGCGCACGGCAACATTGAGATGTCGAACGTGATGCTCGAGCTCGAAGAGGGCCTCGATGACGTGAGCCACACCTATCTGGAGCTCCGGCTGTCGGCCGAGAAGGACCAGCTCATTGAGCCTCCAAAGAAGCAGAAGGGTCTGCCGGACCAGGTTGTTATTTCGGTGCCGCTGCACAAATATGTCAAGATTGACGACCAGGAGGAGGGTGTGCACGTCAAGCTGGGTGATATTAATGCGTCGTTTGACGTCAAGAACCCGCCTTCTGATGGTTCTCTGGCGACTCCACGATCACGGGCCCCTGAGCTGGTTCTTGGAGGTGACAATATCAACCTGGGAGTCGATATTTGGTCGTTGGGTGTCATGATCTTTGAGATTGTTTGCGGCCGACGCATGTTTGACCTGCAGAAGACCAAGGCCAAGGAGCAGGATGACGAGCTGCTGTTCCAGATGAATTCCATTTTGGGCACCATTCCAGAGGATTTGGCCAAGAAGTGGAAGCCGTCCAACGCGTTTAAGCAGTACGTTAAGGATGGCAAGGTTGAGGTGCCGCCAGAGTACAAGCACACGCCGACTCTGGACACGCACTTTGACAATTGGCGACCGGACGCCGTCAACAAGGCGGAGGCGACTCAGATCAAGACGCTGCTGCACAAGATCTTCCAGTACGATGTTGCCAAGCGACCGTCGGTTACCGAGATTATTAATGACCCATGGCTCAAGGCGTAAACGCCATTTCGGCCAATGTATTATTTTATTTATGACCCATTATATTCTTTTTATTGTAATTGACAAGCCCGTGTTTGGTTTAATTGCATCAGATCATACCGTAGTACAGTAGTCGCCTTTCTGGACCATTCGGAACTTAAAATTGCCAATATGCTGGTAACTCTATGTTGCCCCCAGAGTAATGTTGTTATTGAGCAGCTCATCAACTATCAAACAGCAAACTCACCATGTCAAGCCTACCCAATGAAGTATGGTTCGTAGTTCTGGAATACCTCAGGGAATATGACTACAATATTGACAGTCAAATTTGGAGAGTCCGGCCTGTAAAACCTTGGCTGCTCTCGCGGATAGCCTGATTTGGACTAAGGTCTCCCTAACATGCCACGCTGAGTACCCTTGCAGAACACGAAAGCGCACTATTGGTAATAGTACGTTCTGTCTCTTGGATGCGGTTAAAAAGGCCGACAGCTCTGTACGATTAGCGGGCCGCGACATATGTCCCACAGTCCAACGATTTCTGAAGAAGATAGAGACTCAAGCTTATAAGGCAAACTCTGTGGACCACTACAATGTGATTCATCATATTATATGTGCAAACAGGCTTATTAAAGCACACAGAGATGAAACCTTCAAGAATTCCAGTAACGAAGTTATCCGGGCTTTGTCCACGTGGTGGGAAAAGAGGGATGTTGGCGTCAATGCAGTCGCTGAGGCGTTGACAGCTCCTTATCATGGGTATGCTAGGCCCTGTCACTATTCGAACGAAATCCGTCTTCGAAATGTCAATGAAGGGTTCGATATTATCAGGCAGTACTACTATTGTATCGAACATGTCAAGCTCAACATAGGTCAGACCTCTAGCATTGGCAAAAAGAAGCGCTTCATCAAAATAATTAGCGAGATTGCAGAGAACTCCAGATTGCAAAGTGTGGAAATCACCAGCCTATTTACTTCTGAACTTGAAAATCGAGACGGAGCACTGACGAAAATATTGAACAAGCTCTTGGAAAAGCCCCCTCGACAATTGATTATCGACATGCGAAATACGCATTCGGTCGAAGTGGTTCAAATATTGAACAAGTTTCCCCGTAATGTCACGCAACTGACCATTATATCAGATTCGGGAAAAATGGGTGCCATCAGCGAGCTCACAGCAAATCTTACTTCTCTGAGGATCAGTGAGATCTACCATGATGTTGCAAGTATCCAGCCGCTTGTGACACCTCACAAATCATTGTGTCGTGTTTTCCTCGAACTTTATTGTATGATGGGAGAATTAAAGCTGCCAGACACTGTAACCCATCTCACGATTGTTGCACAATTATATGACCTGAATTTAACGATATCCGGGAATCATCTTAAATCGCTAGTCGCCCGAGATATGATTTTCTCACCAATTGCTTTTCTGGTTCCAGAATTGGAGTATTTGAGTATCTGCATGGGAATGATACACGACATCGACGACCTCCGCCAATCCCCTTATCCAAAATTAAAAGCACTTGAATGCGACAATCTTAGTGACGGACGTAACGTTATTCAATTGTTGGAACTTTCAAAGCCATCACAGAGCATAGCTTTGACGCAAAAGAATGGGAATTTAAGAGGTATACCTTGGAGGAATTTGCTGTTCTCCAAATATCTTCCACCAGTCGTTACATTGCAGTTAGACCCTAACCAGATACTGCATCTTGCGGATCTTTACTTCATTCAAAGGCTACTTGGGCAGCCCGCGACTTCCAACGTTTATGTCACGATCCGCTACTTAGACATCAGCAATCCACCTGATCTGACGGACATAGCGCCGAAATACCGAACATTAGTGTCCTCTTCTTTGAAGCATGATGAAGGTTACTTCCAGGACACTTATAAGCTATGTCCTGATTTTATTAACGCCTGTCTATCAGACACTTAAAGAGAGGTTACGCCGTCTATGTTCTCTAGCGATATATACATGACAAAAGGAGACTTGTACAATGATACGACGGAATTGCTTATTATTACCTGGTACGTAAAAGTAGAACCATTGGTGTTGATGTGTAACATGGAAGAATAACGTACTACTGTACCGGTATATAGCTGGCGATATGAAATTGTGCATACTCCCTTACTCCTGGTGAAAGAATGATAAGTACATTTGCTCATGGATAGCAACAGCACTTAGATGAGTATGGAAATGCGGCAATGGAGGTACATTCACACTTGTACTTGTTGTCATCTTCTAATTTAATTGTCGTCTAAATATAATTATCTTCTAACTGTAGTTATCATCTACTTTGTAGTCCTTTCTAATTATAGTGTGATGAAGAGTCCCAGTGGTGACAACCTAAAGCACTATCAAGATCTACTACTGTGGAAGTCGATCCCATCAGCCCCTATATTGAGAATTTGCTATATATTTTATTTGAACTTCACTCATGCAGACTTGTCCTCCTCCGCCCCAGGCAACGAAGCTACATTAAAGATTATCCTAATTAGCTGGGGTTATTCCAGGGGTAGACAAAGAGACGGGACAAATCCAAGTCCCTGGTTTGAGATATGGTGAAACCTAGATCTCCAGATCTGTTAAACACCAGATGTAAATCACCACTACGGTACAGTGTACCGGGTAGTATGGAATAAATAAACCTAAGGAGTACCCCAAGGAGTGCCGGCACTAAGAAACACCGTGGTAAGTACGTAAGTTCCCCGCTGCCGTTACCAATGGTCCACTACCAGCGTCTTTTGCCCACAGAGTGGGATATTGATACAAAACCGTTGAAAAGTGAAAAAAATACCTTTTGACACTATACTACGTATGTACTGGACTGTATAAATCAACAGGGCCTGTGAGAAGACCGACCGGAGCTACAATTGCCCAAGTGGATCCAATGGTGACGTGCTGTGAGTCCCCGCCCTCTACAGCTGTCAACTATTATTCCAAAATAAGCAAGGGACTAAATGCAAAATGAGGACTTTTCCTCCCACATGTGCATGACATGTGGTCTTTTGGCCACATATACTGTACAGGGCAGATCTGGACGAATCGATTTTGCTGTATTCGGGCGTCACTGAATGTGTGGAAGAGTGATTTAGCTACATATCTTGAAACGTACCGTGAGGGAGTGTTTCCGAATCTCGAATATCGCCATAGAATGAGGTAGAACCTCCATCCTCTGCTGCCCATTACAATTGTTCAATCAATCGACTAAAGAAAGAATGGATGAATCACTCTGATGCAGCCCACATATCGATAGGACTCCACAACAACTGGCCAGGAACCCGATTGAACCCCATTTGGCAAAAATCGTGCATGGCAAGGATTGATAAATGAAGGCCCCCAAGCGGCGGAGAGGATTATCGCGCTTTTTATTTTTTTTTTCTTTTTGCGTGTATTTTTTAATTGGCGGCGCGCCGCGCACCATAACATAAACATCACCATCTGGCGTCCTCCAAGGGCATCTCTTTTGCTGATAAAAGGGGGGAGGCTCAATTACGCGATCTATGGGCACGCGATGGAGACTCCGCGGACGCCTAAGAGAACCAGGCAGTATGGGGTTGATCCAGGATCTTTCACACCATCGCAACGTGTGAAAGAGACCGTTCCGCCGCTGAGTAACTACGTAAGTGGGGGCGTTGAACGGAGTGAATGGGATGTACTAACGGGAGGCTAGGCATTGGGCGACTGCCTTGGAAGAGGAGCCTATGCGACTGTATATAGAGCATTGAACCTGGCGACAGGAGAGACTGTGGCTGTTAAGCAGTTTAACCTGTCCGATGTCGCCAAGTCGGACACCGACACCATCATGATGGAGATTGATCTGCTGAAGAATCTAAATCACCCGAACATTGTCAAGTACCACGGGTTCGTCAAGAGTACCGATACTTTAAACATTATTTTGGAGTACGTTTTCCTTTAATTTTGGGGGAATCAATTGGGTGGATCCTCCCCCGAGTCAATTGAGCTGTGAAGAAAGCTAACGATAATAGGTACTGTGAGAATGGATCGCTGAGTAACATTTGCAAGAAGTTTGGCAAGTTCCCGGAGAACCTGGTTGCGGTGTATGTGTACCAGGTGTTGCAAGGGTTGGCGTTCCTGCATCAGCAGGGCACAATCCACCGGGACATCAAAGGAGCCAACATTTTGACGACTAAGGATGGACGGGTAAAGCTAGCAGATTTCGGCGTAGCAACAAGCATTGGCAAGAATGCTGACGGAAATTCTGTGGCAGGAACCCCTAATTGGATGGCTCCCGAGATCATTGAGCTTAATGGAGCGACTACAGCGTCTGATATCTGGAGTGTCGGGTGCACGATCCTCGAATTGCTCACTGGGAAGCCTCCTTACCACAATCTCCGGCAGATGCCCGCTTTGTTTGCCATTGTTAACGACGACCACCCGCCTATTCCGGAGGGCCTGTCACACCAAGTCAAGGATTTCCTGCTCCAGTGTTTCCAGAAAGACCCCAATTTACGAGTGAGTGCGCGGAAACTGCTGAAACACCCGTGGATGGTAGCAGTGGCCAATTCCGAATCGACTAAGAAGTTTATTACGCCACAGTTTGACGACGCAGTGAAGACTGTGCAGATGTGGAATGACGCTATTCAACGACCGGGGAACTCTACGAAAAACAAGAAGGAGGAGAAATCGCAGCAGCAGCAGCAGCAGCAGCATAGCCAGCCGCCTCAATCTCAGCTAGCCAAGCCGATTTCGACTCCACCCCGTCCCTCTCGCGTAGTACGTGAGAGAGCCAGTCCTAAATCAACTGGGACTTCGCCACAGCTGAAAAAAACCCACTTAAGGCCGTCGGATTTGGAAAAATACTCTGAGGAAGTTGAAGATGAGGAATTCAGTTCGTCAGAGTTCGTCCAGAACTCAAACGATGATCCGTTTAAGTCCGTGCGCAAGTTCAGCGATACCAAACGGGACCAATTCAGACGTATGGTTGCCAAATCCGCTGCATCCAACGAAAGCCTGGGCAGCTGGGATAAAGAGGGGGCTGATGAACTCACCGACAAGCTCGGAGAGCTCACCATTGATAACGGGGCGCCACAGAAAGTCACCGAGCGTGGAGAACCCAAAGACCAGGCAGCGCCTCCAAGCCATGCCCGTATTAACTTCGTCAAGAGCTCAGCGCCGCCAAAGCCCAATCTCCTCGGAAAAGACTCGCCGTATAGAGAGTCTGAAATGGACGATTACTCCGACTTGGAGGGGGCGCTCAACTTTAGCCGGCTCAAGTCTGTGGCGAACCAATCGTCCCTGTCGTTCCCTCCTGTAATTCGACCTTCAGACCTTTTTTCCAGATCTTCTACTTCTAGTAGTACAGCGACTACGACAAGCTCGTCGTCCACCACCGCATCGAAACCAAGAGAGTCGCGAAGCAGAGAGGAGATTGACTGGCAAAACGACACTGCCACCTTGGACTCCAAACCGCAACCAAAGAACTTCCACCCAAACTTGGAAGCGTTTGCTGAGGAAGAGGAAAACGATTATACTGGCGCGTTTGGCGGGGTCCAGAGCGGAGCGGCCATTCCAAGCACAATCCCCTCGCAAGCAATGAAGGACCAGCAGGAAGAGAGCGAAGATGAGTTTGAAATTATGCCCGATGAAGAAGATGAGGACTACGATCTCTCAGCCAACGCTGCTCGGGACCGACTGGCGCGGGCCCACAGCCAGATTGAAAGCATTATAGAAGCACTGAACGAAACGCTTGGGTACCAGGACCTACTCCAGTCATGCGAGCGACTACTCGCATTGCTCAATGACTTCCCAGAGACAAAAAAAACTATTGTACGAGCGCATGGCGTGCTGCCCATGCTGGAGATTCTCGACCATCAAAACGAGAGAGCCATTGTTTTGTGTTTGTTGAGAATTGTTAATTGCATCCTCATCGACGACGTTCACTTGCTGGAAAACTTTAGCATGATTGGTGGTATCCCCACCATCACCAAGTTTGTGTCCAAGAAATTCCCCGACGATGTACGACTAGAGGCGGCCCGATTCGTGCAGCTCATGTGTGATGGCAATCGCCTTAGCTTGCAAATGCTCATTAGCTGCGGAGGCCTTCACTTCTTCTCAGAGTTCATAGAGGAGGATTTTATTGTCAACCAGGAACTGGTAATTATTGGCATTTGCGGGCTCTGGAATGTGTTTGAAGTAAGCTCTGCGCCGCGAAATGACATTTGCCGAATCATGGCCCGCTCCTCGACCCTGGACAGTCTTATCCAAGTGCTCCTCTACGTTGCGAGACAGAAGCACGAGAACCACGAACAGCTCATTTCCAAAATCATTTCCATCTTTTTCACTTTCTCGCAAACAGAGAGTCGAGTAAAGGAAACAATTGGCTCCCGGGTGCTGTTCCGAGGCGTTTTCAAGTGCTACAGCCGGTTAAGCGAGGCGCACCAGATCATGGTGCTCAAGTTCATCAAGAACCTCTCTTCTGTGCCGTCAAACTTTACGACACTTCAAAACTCCAACGCCATTGAGTCGCTAGTTGACATTCTTACTAGCTCAAAGGAAGCCACTCGTTACAAGGATATTGCCAGCCAAATCCTCCACATTATGTTTAATCTGTGCCGACTTAGCAAGCCGCGCCAAGAAGAGGCCGCTATCTGCGGTATTGTCCCCGTGCTCCAAGAAGTGGTCGAAAAGGACATGCCTTTCAAGCAGTTTGCACTGCCCATTCTCTTTGACATGGCACATGCGGGCAAAACGTGCCGAAAAATTCTATGGCAGCACAACGGCCTGGCTACTTATCTTGATCTGACGACCGACCCGTACTGGCAGGTAAATGCATATGAGGCTATCTCTGCATGGCTCGGCGATGAGACTGCGCGGGTTGAGGATTTCCTTAGCAGCTGCTCCGAAAAACTGCTGGATGGTATTGACGAAGCTAAGAACAACAATCTTCAAGCAGTGCTCGAGTCGATGCACAAGATCATTAGAACAAGCACGCGAATTTGCACTAGCATCCCACTGCCACGTCTGTTGGTCCAGATCAAAAAGCGGATGCGCAACTCTAACGTTATTAACCAACTCAATTCACTGCGAATTGCCCGAACGGCGCTGGAGAGCCGCCCTTCCATGTCCTATCTCCTCAGAGAGACCCATTTACTTGATACCCTGCGGGCGCTCACTAGCAATGATTCGCCCATTCTCGTAAGAGAACTGGCTAAGGAGCTTATTAATCTAGCCGAGCCAACCACTCCTGTTAGCAGCAGCAACCGGACTAGTCTAGTTCGAGCGGGTTCGAAGAAAGTCCCGCGACGAAACTCGACGGTAGCCCAAACGCCGGTTGTACAGTTTGGCGACTACATGACGCGTCCGTCTATTTCTTCTACTCCGACATCACCTAGTTTCAAGCGGCCACAGATAAAGAAGCGAATCATTGCAGCGTCCGACCACCCCGAAACCACGGCGCTAGCTCCGCCGAAAATCAGAGGCGGCCACGTCCAAAGACGCTCTGTAGATAGAAAGTAAAAAAATAGCTGCTACGACAATGCTACTAACATTCATGATTCATCATTTGCTCCACACTTATGCACCATCTTGTATTGGCGAGGATTACAAGAAAGCAATGAAATGTCCATCCAAATCGCACTTCCCTCTTTAGTTCCTTGCGTTACCAGGAATAGGTTCCTGGACTATTGGGCTGTTGAACTAATAGGATCTGAAATTAATAGGTTCTTGAAATAATAGATTTGACAATAAAGCCTAGATTAATACGTATCATTAATAGTCATGCCTTCCAGGTCATCCAACAACTGGTCAACATCGACAGTTGGAGCCTGCTCTTCGTCTTCATCCTCCATCTGGTCTCGCTTAGGAACAGCCTCCTTGTTCTTGTAAAGGAGGAACTCCTTCTGAAGTTCATCATCATCCTCAATGGACTGCTTGAACAGCTCGTAGTCGAGTTCGAGACGAGCGGCCTCCGCCTGAGAGAGAGGAGCCTCCTGGTCATTGTGCTCCTTAGCCATTCGCTTGAGCTTCCAGATTCGGTTGTTGCCCTTGGCCCGCTTGGTGTAGTGCTTCTTGACTAGGACAACGTCAGGTCGCGAGTAGTCCGGCGTCGCATCCCACTCCTCGTTATTATAGTTGCCCGACTTGGAGAAGTAGCCAAGGGCAGTATCGCCAGGATGGAGGATACCGCCGAGGTGGGTTCGCACGGTAAAGGTCTCGTTCATGTCACTGCCTCGACACACAATGCAATCAGCAAGCGCATACTTGCCTCGAGATGGGCCTAGAGGCTCAATGTCAACCACGAAGAACTCGATCATTTGAGCAGCCTCACTAAGCGATGCAAACGGCTTCTGCCAGTAAATGTTAGATGGAAGATCAGCAATCTGCAGGGTATTTGGGTCAATGAACTGGATGCTGTTAGTCACCTTAGAGCAGAGCACAACCTGGGAAATATTGCTCAATGATTGGGCGATGCGAAGAGGCAAGATCACCAGGTCGTCTCGGCAAATGGGCACCAGCTCGATCGAGAAGGTAAACTTGTAGCTCTTCTTACCGGAGTGGGTGTCCTGGGAGATCAGCTCTCGCGACTCTGCATATTTAATTGGAACCACCGCCTGCAAGAAGTTGAGCATTCTCAGCGCGTGGTTCTTTTTGGAATAGAAGAAGTCAATACCGTCTCGGGATTCCTTGATAGTGACAGTGTCCATGTGGGCATTATGCTTAAGAATGAGCTGCTCGAGGTGGAAGAAGGTTCGCTTATGGGGAACCTTCTGTCGGATCTGGAGGCAGGCCTCCCAGGTGTGTACGGTGAAAGACTTGGCGCAATCTGGGCACTGGGTAGCGATAACGACGTACTCCACGCCAAAGTTCTGCTGGACGATAACATTGGGCATAGCCTCACCCTGAACGGCGATCTCGATCTTGATTCGTCGCGAGTGCGGTTCGGTCCAGATGAACTTGGCATCTACGAGTCTGATCTTATTGAGGCCTTTTAGTCGCTTCAGCAGCAACGCCAGGAGCTCTCGCGACTCTGGCTGGGCCATCAGCCAGGTATTTGGTGGCTGCAGGTATCTCTCGCAGTTTCGGCAGAAGTTGATATGGCCCTCTCGTGGGATATCCTTGGTGATATCGCATGTCAGCTTGATGCAGTCATAGCACATGGTCAATCCCTTGGTACCGTCCATGGGACATCCACAGTTACAGCAGAAAATCGTGAAATTTCCCGATACCTGCATTCCCGTATCCATGTCCATTTTTAATCTATCTGTCGAAATCTGAACTGTGTATTAGCTTGGGCTTCCCAAATGAATGGTATCTTTATCGTTCTATCAGTTGAATCTTTATAGGAAGATAGTTTTATCAGTTGAGTCTTTATATGAAAACACTTCTATACCTTCTAAAGACTAATGATATTCGAAACCTTCAGATTATCGAAAGATCACTGAAGTTCTGGCGATAAAATGTGAAATTTCATCAGCCGCACTTAAAATTTTTTACCGTTCGCCGAACCTTCCCAAAAGGGGCGTTTCCGCGCCGACACTGCGACATCGCGACTTGACAACGTTCTCTGCCGACATTCACAGTATCACTGCTACTGCTTGAAAATACATAGTACGATTGACTCTATCTCAGCGATTTCTGTTTTTCCTACACGACCTGTAGCAATTCATATAGCCTTCTCAAGCTCTCATAGGCTGTTGAATAGCTACCCGACTACTGTAGCATGTACATTTACTGTAACAGCTGCATACGCTACAATTTTAGTACCATATATCACTGAATGCCCTTTTTGCCCAGCATACCCAGCATAATTGGGGGGACCGGTCCCCCCAAACCCCCTGGGGTTCCGCTACGCAGAGATCTCTATAGCCGACTCTACCAATCCTCCGCGAAGCGGAGCCACGGGAGCTCGAGGGCTGGCCCTCGAAGACACTCAACTCTGCTAGAGGTACTAATGGAGTGACCTTACTGGTAGTATTGCTTAATTAAATACCAATGGGTTGCATAGGTAGCTCTCATACGCTGGTCGTCCTCGGTAGGCACATTTCCGCTTGTTACAGCCGTGCATTAATTCCGGGACGGCACCCAGGGCCCAACCATTGCTCAATCGCTATTGGCCAGTCTCATTATGCGCTCACTTAGCTCGTCAGCATAATACGAAGTCCACCAATCGAATAGCACGAGCCTTTTGTCTATTTCATCTTATTATTTATTTAAAATTTCCAGCTTATTCAAAGCTAGCTATAACTTCCCCCACGTATCCAGTAGGTGGGACCAGGGGATCTAAACGAGAGGGTAAGTTCCAGCGCGCACGACGGGGAATACTCCCACCCACTTTTTCACCGCCCAAAACTCATTTTGTCCTTTCTCCAATCCAATACGACACGAATCCTGTGCTGGCTGTTGATATATTCAGTTGTTTTGGCGGTCACTTGGCGGTTTTGACTATTATAGAGCTTGCAAACACTGCACCAGGGCCTAACAAGACCAATCATTACAATTTTAGACCGCAAGGATACCTAGCGTGACTTTGACGAACCATCGAGACGCCGAGCCACTGGGCGCGCCACATCCATCAGAACTCGCGCAGATTGTGGTTGCCCAGCTTGCACTGTTGATTTCGTCGATCAGCGAGAGTAATTGGGACGCGTCTTTTGCCCAGATCCATCAAGTATGTTTTAATTTTGGTGTTCTTTTTGATTTCGAGTACTAACTGGGTTGTTATAGCTGCTCGATCAGAGTGATCCCGAGGTATATGGCCGGTACTTTGGTCGCCTGGTAGAGGAATACACCACCAACAACGGACCCGGGTCGCAACTTTTAATCCACGAAGTAGACTTGGCCACGGGGAGCCCCCATCTTTGCCACCGATTGCTGTCTGTGGAAATTGACGAGAAGGTTGTCTCTGGATTAGACTCGTTTCAGAAACTAAACCTTGGAAGTGTTTTAAAGGGCAGCACCGAAGCGAAAAATCGAGATAGAGGTACGTTTTGCAATTTTTTTGTTGATTATTGTCACTTTTTGTCGATTATTGTCTAGTATTGTCAATTTTTGCCAAATTTTGTTAACTTCTGTCAATTTTGTTGTTGAATCAGCTAACATGGTATAGGAATTGACCTGGTCAAGGAGAACCTGAGCCAAGGAATTAAGCAATTGAGCGACAAGTCGTATAGAAGATTCGAACTTGGCGCCGAGGATTGTGAGGCAATTGCTGAAAACTTGATTAGCGCTCCGTTCCCCCTCCCGAGCAACTACAAACTAGCCCTTGCTAGAGCCATCAAGGCACGAACTAACGATACAACACCCCAACTGCGCAATATACTCTCCGAGTTGACCATGGCGCGGTTAGAAGGACTCGCCGGCGCGCTCGAGTCGCTCAAGGGCGATTTCAGCAAGGCGTCGGCGGCGGTGACAAACTGCGCGGTAAACGCCAAAGAATTGGCCGCAGTGGCCATTGTGCTGACCGTCAAGACGGACTGGGACGGCAGTGCCGCAGGCACGCTCGTACAAAAGACATTTCCGTCGGAGCTCAAAGCCATTAAATGGACGGAGGACTTTGTCCCCAACTTGGACACTATTATTAACGACTATGAGATTTCATTCAAGAAGGATGACGGTACGCTGAACCTGCTCAAGTTCCTGCTGGCCATTGTGTCCAAAGACCGCATCAAGGACGTACTTACTGCTTTGTTCAGCTACAAGTGGAAGAAGAATGACACAGCCTCGCAGCTGGCGGTGACTTGCACGAGCCTGGGGCTCAATGGCCGGTTTGATTTTCGGACGGCGACCGAGCTCACACCGCTTTATACTATGGAAATGGCGAATACCCAGCCAACGCTGTCGCCCGAGGCGGAGCAGCTCGTGGATGCAAACTCAAAACACGTGCTGAATTGCAAAGAACTCATGCAATTGGTAGTCAAGCAGGTCGGGTACATCAACTCATCGGGCAAGTCCCCCATCAAGTCGCTCATGTCGCACGACCAGGGCAACTGGGACATGTTTTTGGCGGCCGGGCTTTTACTGCCACCCCACGAACGCGAGTCTGTCAAGGACGTTGTTCGCGAGCGGTTCGACACCATTGTGCGCGAATTATCAGCGCGGACGACCGTAGTACTTTTGGGCGCCGCCCGAGGCGATAAGAACTTTGTTGTCAACGAATTAGTCGACCTTGCCGAGCGAGACGGCTCAGTAGTACCGGGACTCGCGATGATTGCCTATGAAACGGGGCTTTTGGAGCCCCTGCTGTACTCTAAGCACTACACTGTGTCTCTGGATCTGGCCGCCCAAGCCGACAAGAAGAACTTAGTGGTGTTTGAATCGTTTTTGGAGAAATCCGTAGCCGCGTTCGGCCTCGAGTTCATCATTGCGTTGTTGGATTTCCTCGAAGTGCGGGCTACGGCCGAGTATACCCAGTCGGAGCAGGGCCAGCCCCCTACCGGCATGAACCTCAAGTCGGTGGCGGCAGCGCTGAGGATGATTAGCGGATTTGAAATGAGCCCTGATAGACTAGAGCAGGTGCGGGCCATCCAGATCCAGTGCCTCCAGCTGTACCCACGGCTCATCAACTTTGGCCAGGGCCACGACCAGGCCATTCTGTCGCACGGCGACTCCAACCTGTTCTCAGAGGAGGTCGAGTCGGAAATGAAGATGTACTACCAAAAGATGTACGCCCAGCAGATGGAAATTCGCGACATCATCACTATGCTACAGAAGCTCAAGCAATCGGACGTGCCCAAGGACCAGGACGTGTTTGCGTGCATGGTTCACTCGCTGTTTGACGAGTATCGGTTCTTCCCCGAGTACCCGCTGACGGCTCTGGCCACGACGGCTGTACTGTTTGGCTCGTTGGTCTACTTCCAGCTTATTGACGGCATTCCGCTCTCCATTGCGCTGCGATATATATTGGATTCGCTCAAGAACCCGCCCGATTCCAACATGTTCAAGTTTGGGTTGCAGGCGCTGTTTGAGTTTCGAAATAGGCTCAACGAATTCCCAAAGTACTGCGCGCTGCTGCTCGAGATACCGGGGCTCCAGAGCCACCAGCAGTTTTACAACCAGATCAAGGAGGTTGTCGCTATGAACAAGGAAGGAGGAGGAGGAGGAGGTGGAGGCATTCCGCCGCCTCAGTTGTCGTTGCACCACATGCCGGGAGGTCCTCCGCCTCCAGTAGTGCCCCCCACAGGGGCAGTTCCACCGGGGATGCAAGCTACTGCTACACCTCCGACTAGAGGAACAGACCAGGGCGATGGCTACAAGAGTGTTAGCGACTTTGTTTTGATAGACGACACTCCGCAGGAACAGCCCAATGAGAGCATCAGCGATCGGGTGCTGTTTGCTGTTAATAACATTGCTCAGAACAACGTTGAGGAGAAAACTCAGGAGCTGAGGGGGTTGTTGGAGCCCAAATACTACCAGTGGTTTGCGTCGTACATTGTCGGCGAGCGGTCCAAACTGGAACCCAACTACCACCGGTTGTATATCAACATGCTGACTCGGCTCAACTCGAAGATGCTCGAGAATTACTGCGTTAAAGTAACGTACTCGCTCATTATCAAGCTGCTTAACAATCCCAACACCAAGGACAACGCTGAACCACGGAAGCATTTGAAGCACCTTGGCCAGTGGCTGGGCAACCTGCTGCTTGCTCGAGATCGGCCCATTTTGCACCGTAACATCTTTTTCAAGGGATTGTTATACGAAGGATACCAGAAGGGTGAGCTTGCTGTGATTATTCCGTTTGTTTGTCGAACACTTGAGTGGTCCAAGGACTCCACCGTGTTTTGGCCCCCCAACCCGTGGACACTGGGCATTATCAAAGTGCTTGTTGAGCTCTACCACACTGCCGATCTCAAGCTGAACCACAAATTTGAAATTGAAGTGCTGCTCAAGAACTTTGACATGACGGTTGATGACGTTGAAATGTCTACGTATATTAAAGACCGCGAGCGGGGAGGTGGCGACGTGGGCCGGCAGAACGAGGATCTGTCTTTGGAGATGGAGCGTCTCCAGCTTGGCGGGACCGCTGCTGTTGGCGTAGAATCGCTTGGTTTGGGTGGCGAAGTCCCTGCAGCTACTGGGGGAATGTTCACTGATGCTTTCTACGCCACGGCCGTGGGCCAGATTGCGTTCAACGGCAATTCCATCTTCACTACGCACCCGGCGGTACGACGAATGCTGCAGATTGCCGCAGAGCGGGCTTTGCGCGAGATCCTCCAGCCCGTTGTCGAGCGGGCTGTGACAATCGCCGTGGTAACTACCAAAGAGCTTGTTTTGAAGGACTTTGCGCTCGAGCCGAATGAACAAAAGATGCGCGAGGCGGCCCAGAACGTTGTGCGAGTACTGGCTGGTAACCTGTCTGCTGCCAGCTCCAAGGAGCCCCTCAAGGAGAGCCTGGCCAACCACCTGCGGACCATTGTCAGCTCCAGCGGGTACGCCGATAACGCCATGCTTTTGGAACAGATCCCGTTGGTTATCGCCGATAACGTGGACGCCTTGTGCTCGCTTGTAGAGAAGTCGGCTGTGGACCGAGCGCTTGTAGAAGTGGAGGAAGTGCTCTCGCCATCGTACCGTATCAGGGCTAACCACCGCCAGAGCCGGTCGCACCAGGTCTTTGTAGACCCCCAGGCGCCTGCCAGCCGGTTCCCGGCACAGTTGCCAGATCCATTCCGGCTCCATCCTGGCGGGCTTCTACCCCAGCAGTGGTCCATTTATGAGAACTTTGGCAACCTCCAGTACCACCAGGAGCCCAAGGAGGGCAGCTCTGAGCTGGTTGCTGCCGAAGTCCAGGGAGACACTGGAGCTATGGAGGAGCTAAGGCGCCAGCAGGCACAGTCGCAGGCGCCATCGCAGGGTGCTGCTGATCAGCCGCCAGTCATGTCGCCCCAGTCGCAGGCGGCCCAGCAGGGCATCGACGCCAACATGCTTGCTATGCAGAACCTGATTGAGCTTCTGGAGAAGGCGATTGCAGAGTCCAAGGAAACGTCGTTCACGGAGCTTACGGCAGAGCACAAGGTGAGCCAGATCATGACGCAGATTCTGACGACGGCCCAGCGCAGCCCCATGCGAGACCAACTCGTTTTGAGGACCTCCCAGATCACAGTAAGCCTCCTGTTCACTGCGACGGACTCACAGCTTGGACGAGAGGTTCTGTGCTTCATGCTGGACCGGTTGTGTGAGTATTCTGCGGCGACAGCCAAGGAGGTCGTTCTGTGGCTTATCTACTCGGATGATGAGCGTAAGTACAATGTGCCCGTTATGGTGACGCTCCTACGGGCCAAGCTTATCACTGCTACGGAAATGGATGTCAATCTGGCCAAGCAGGTGCTGAGCAAGAACGAGGCGGCTATCAAGTTTGCCGCTGGGCTCATGCACGAGGCTGTTCTGGGCAAGTCTCCGTGTGCTTTGCGAACCGAGTTCACGGGCTGTTTGGACGCTATGGAGCTTTTGGCCAAGGAGGACCCGCCCAACAAGCTTGCCACGGGCATTCTGGCGGCTCTTGAGAAGAGCAACGCTCGAGCTCTACGGTTTGAGAGCTTTGACCTGGCCAGTTTGAACAACGAGCCTACAAAGAAGTCATCTGATGAGTCTAAGGAAGAAGAAGGTGGCGAAATGTCGCTGAATGACCAGATGGGATACATCTTTGCTGAATGGATTCGACTTATCCAGCACCCGTGTCGAACGGAGCGAAACACGCACTTGTTTGTGTATCAGCTGTTCCAGCACGGTATTCTGTCCAATGCCAATTTGTTGGCTACGTTTGTACGAACTGCGGTGAACATTGGAGTCGCCAATGCCAAGGCACTAAGCCCCCAGCACTCTGAGACGTTTGTTGCTGTCGACGCGCTGGCTAAGCTGTTGGTGACCATTCTGGTAACGAGCAGCTCCAATTCGAGCGTGCGATCCGACTACATCAAGCGTGTCCTGACGGTCGTTAACCTTGTGTTGGCTAAGGACCACGAGGGTGCAGCTGAGGAGTTCAATGCCCAGCCGTACTTCCGACTCTACTCAACTCTACTCTACGAGCTTACCACGGTTGATCTGGACGACGAGTTCTACGACCAGGCCTACTTGAGGCTGTCGGACGCTTTCATGAGTCTCCAGCCGCTAGCATTCCCAGGGTTCACCTTTGCGTGGATGTCACTCATTTCGCACCGCATGTTTTTGCCGCGACTTATGAATTTGGAGGACAACAAGGGCTGGAAGCACGTGGCTTCGCTTTTGGAGGCCATGATCCGGTGTATCGGGCTCTATGCGACGGATAAGCTGTTCCCCGAGTCGATTGCCGTTATGTATAAGGGCGCATTGCGTATTTTCCTGGTTATTTTGCACGACTACCCGGCGTTCCTCATTGAGTACCACTACACTCTGTGCAACGTGATTCCACCGAGCTTTGTCCAGCTGAGAAACGTTGTTCTCAGCGCGTTCCCAGAGGAGATGGAGCTTCCAGACCCCCTGACGCAGGGCCTCAAGGTCGACCGGTTGCCAGCCGTTCAGCAGGTTCCCGTTGTAGCCGCCGACCCGGGCAAAGATCTCCAGGAGTTTGGTCTGCGCAAGCTGGTGGATAACTATCTGAGCAGTCCGTCTCCTGCTATTATCAAGGGCATGGTGCCGGGCTTCAATCTGGCCAAGCCAGTGAATGTGGGCGGTGTTGGATTTGACAAGGTTAGCGTCAACGTGGCCGCCCTCAACGCGCTGGTTTTGTACATTGGCATGGAGGCCGTAGATGACAAGCCGGATTCCTCTAGTAAGGACAAGAAGAATACCACCGAAGAGGATCAGGCGTTGTTCAAGCGAGATTCTGTGCACCTGAGCCTTATTACTCAGCTCATGGCCGAGCTGAGCGTCGAAGGGCGATACTTCCTGTGCGAGGCCATGGCCAACCAGCTGCGGTACCCGAACCGACACACGCACTTCTACTCGTGTGTATTGTTGTCACTGTTTGGCAACCACGGGTCTGCCGCTTTGGGCGACAAGAAGCTCGATGTCCAGCATTTGATTACGCGAGTGCTGTTGGAGCGAATTATTTGCAACCGCCCACACCCGTGGGGTTTGATGATCACGTTTACCGAGCTGCTTAAGAACCAGGCCTACAAGTTTTGGGAGCTTCCGTTCACCAAGGCCATTCCAGACATTGAGCGCATGTTTGCCTCTCTTTACGAGCACATTAGCAGCAACAGCCGTACTGAAAACGGCCAGCCAGTGCAGCAGCGCGACAACCAGCCTCAGCAGTCCGCCGCTGCCGCTTAATTTATTAAAATAGATGTTTAATACGAGTTATGATTCCTTTATCTTTCCATTATCGTTGCATTCATATCAACTAGGTCTTCAGCAACTAGAATAGTACCGTAGTTCGGCTTCGCGGAGGGCCCCAATATAAAAGGTTAAGCTTATCGCTTTTATGGAAAGGTTGCAACGCTGTTACCAGGAGTTTGTTACGCTGACACTAAGGGATTGTAAGAGGTTGTTGGGAGTTCGTTACGCTATAACAAACAATGGGTGGTGTGTGTTTTTTCGAGGGCCAGCCCTCGAGCTCCCGAAGATGGGGGCTCTGCCCCCAAACCCCCGAACCTTCGTCATAATAAACCAGATCTCCGCGTAGCGGAGCCCCCAGGGGGGTTTGGGAAGACTGGTCCCCCCAAGTACACAAGAGGAAGAGCCCGCGGCTCCGCTGGCGCGGAGGATGAACAGCCGCATGAGGCTCGTGCGGCGAGGCTTGTCGCCTAGGCAACCCTCTACAGTAGGCCAATGAGAGCAGATGCGCGCATATTTGCGATGCGATCTACGGCGCGACGCGCGTCTATACGGTAGGAGACGAAAATCCAAAGATAATAGTACATTCACGTGTAGAGCATTGATATATTGATACGGGGGTATAATCAGTCCAATCAAGTAGGTTTATTAACGGGGAAGAATGAGGGCGTCGGAGAGTCTTATCTTATCACTATGCGTGCGCAAGGCGGTACGAAAACTCGAAATCAGGCAAAACCGGTGAACTTTGCGGAAATTTGGCTTGAAATTTTATTCACTCTAACGGACGATCAAGCGAAGGAGGGGGATCAAGCGAAAAGGAGGTGTAAACTGCCGAGTGTATAGTTGTAGAATATTCTGTAGAGTACTTGGCATTTTAGTGTAGAAGATCTCGCAGAAGTGCATGCATTTGGCTGCTTTTTTTTCCGCCTGTCTCTCCTGCAATTAACGTTAGCAGACATTCAACGTCGGAGAAGACTGCTGTTACCGCTGCATAAATACTGTGGATTGTAGATATAAAGCAGAGGGTAGCATATGAAATAATTTGGGGGCCGTAATATGGAGATTGCGGGACGTTCTTTCAACGACACGACGTTCCGCCGCCGGGACTCGATCGACGTAGAGTTAGGTCCCGACCAGAAAGGTATGAAAATAACTCAAGCGGTCTTGGGGGTTTCGGGGGTAGTTATAGATCATATATGCTGACCGGATAACACTAGCTTCGATGAGCTGCCTGCGTGAACAGACGGCTGGGCTTTCTGCCATGGCCCTGGAAGAAGGGATCAGCTCGTACCAGAACAGCTTTGATGAGGGGTTCTGTACCCCTCCAACTGGGCGACCATTCCCTGGAGTGAATAAGAAGAAGTATGACGAGCTGTTTGACGAGCTGGAAGAACCGCAGGAGCCGACCGAGACTGATTTCGCCCACTCGGGAAGATCACGGCTCAGCCATATCCTTGGCTCTTCCGTCGACGAGTCTTCTCCGTTGGTATCGCGAACCTCGCGAAGACGGTCTTCGGCGTCGATGAGGTCTTCTCCGGTACCAAGAAGCTCGCGAAGGCGGTCTTCAGCGTCGACGAGATCGATCACCACGGTTAGACACGCTCCCAAGTACCAGTCGCCGATATACTCGGACGAAGAAGAAGAAGAAGACGAAGAAGAAGAAGGAAATGGAGGAGATACGCTGCCTAGTTCGGGCAACAACAGTTGCATAACTGATCCATTCCCTCCGATCTATAATACCTTCATTCCGCCTTCTGTCCCAGACGTGGAAAACCAGATAGAAGAAGAGCCTGCGAGGCGCTGGACGGAGAAATTGGAATTCTGGTACCGCGGACTCACTAAAGAAAAGGCCTATGAAGAGTTTGTCAAAGCTCCTGTCAGATATTTACCGTCGGTCGTTTTGGGCACTTTGCTGAACATTCTTGACGGGCTGTCGTACGGTATCATTCTGTTCCCGCTGGGAACCCCTCTATTCAGCCATTTGGGCCCCGCTGGATTGAGCATGTTCTACGTTAGTTGCATTGTCGCCCAATTAGTCTACTCGCTGGGTGGTTCCGTGTTTAGAGCCGGCGCAGGAGGCGAGATGATTGAAGTTGTGCCATTTTTCCATTCCATGGCTATGGTCATCATGGCGGATATTGGCGAAGATCGCCCAGACAGCGTCATTGCGACAACCATAGTGGCCTTCGCAGTAAGCTCCGTCATTACCGGAATGGTGTTCTTCTTCCTCGGATATGCCAGGCTTGGGTCGCTCATTGGGTTCTTCCCGCGACACATTCTCGTCGGGTGCATTGGTGGTGTCGGCTACTTCCTCGTAATAACCGGCCTAGAAGTCACGTCGCAGATTGGAACCATTTTCTATCGGTGGGAGACGCTCAAGCTGCTCTTCTCGCCGGAAATTGTGCTCAAATGGCTCTTTCCGCTGGGGCTAGCGCTCCTACTCCTGGTCATTCAGCGGTTCAACCATCACCCGCTCATTCTCCCTGCATATTTCATCGCCGTGTTTATTGCATTCCACTTTGTGGTGTGGATCGTACCCTCGTTGTCACTGGTTGGTCTGCGAGAGTCAGGGTGGATCTTTTCTCCGCCGGCGGTGTCCGAGCCCTGGTACAGCTTCTATAAGCTCTACAAGTTCAGCGAGGTCAGTTGGCTCTCGGTGATGAAAACTATCCCCGCCATGTTCGCTCTGACCTTCTTTGGCATCTTGCACGTGCCCATTAACGTTCCGGCCCTGGCCTCTTCGATTGGAGAAGACCACATTGACGTTAACCGGGAACTCGTGGCCCACGGTATTTCCAACGCCCTGTCTGGGTTCATGGGATCCATCCAGAACTACCTCGTGTACACCAATTCGCTGCTCTTCATTAAAAGCGGTGCCGATAGTCGAGTTGCCGGAGTCATGCTGGCCATTTCGACCTTCTTCGTCATGATTTCGGGCCCAAGCCTTATTGGGTTCATTCCTATCCCCGTCGTAGGGGCTCTTATTTTCCTGCTGGGCATTGAACTTGTCAAGGAGGCTGTTTATGACACATATGGGCGGCTCAGCCGGTTCGAGTACTTCACCATTGTCGTCATTGTCATTACAATGGGAGCATGGGACTTTGTGTATGGTATTCTGGCCGGTATAGTGTTGGCATGCGTCTCGTTTGTTATCCAAGCTTCCCGCACGAGCGCCATTCGGGCTACCTACACCGGTGAAGTCGCTCGCTCGACGGTTAGGCGCCATGCCGTGCAGCGAAAGTTCCTTGAGCAAGTGGGCGAGCAAATCTACGTTATGAAGCTGACGGGGTCCATTTTCTTTGGCACCATTGTCCATGTTGAAGAGACGGTGCGACGGCTGTTGGACGAAGCCAATTTCGGCAAGAAGCCCATTCGCTACTTGGTACTCGACATACGGTCCGTTACCGACATTGATTTCTCAGCCGCTGAAGCGTTTGCGCGTATGAATAGACTTTTGCGCAGCAAGGGAGTGTTCATGCTGCTGTGCGGTGCTACGGAGGACGTTAAGGTCATGGAGGGACTCAAGGCCATCAGGCTATGGGACAACAACGACTCGGTGCGGCTTTTTGCTAACCTCAATTTGGCCCTAGAATGGTGTGAGAACGAGTCTCTGGGCCATTACTACCGGCATCGCAAGCGATGGAGCGAACATAGTCCTATTATTCACGAGATACCCGCGTCTAGCTCTACAAAGAAAAGCTTCTTGACCAATGGCATTAACACTTCTTATGGGGTCTCTCCACGGGAGTCCAATCTCATGAGGGCAACGGAGAGGACAATTGAAGAGGACCTCCAGCAGCTGCATAAGTGGTCCAACTTTAACCCGCCGCTTCCGGTCATGATGCAAACGTTCCAGGGCTATTCCAACAAGACTGAGGACTTTTGGTTCCAGGTTGCTCCTTATTTCAAGAAGGAGGAGCTCAAGGCGGGAACCATTCTGTACGAGTCCAATAATGAGGCTACCGGGTTCTACCTGGTCGAGTCGGGCATTCTGAGAGCGGACTACCATCTTGCGCAGGGACACTTTTTTGAGTCGATTCTGGCTGGCACGACCTGTGGCGAGCTTCCATTCTTTAGCGGCACGAGCAGAACTGCTACTGTCAGCGTTGAAGTTGATGCCGTTGTATGGAAGCTGGATAGGGCCTCGTGGGACGAGCTACGGAACTCCCGGCCCAATGGCGAGAATATGGCCAACGAATTGTTAGAGGTTGCATTGAAGCTGACGGTTGAGCGATTTACTAGTGTTACGTCCTACGTCCTCATGTCTGCTTCCTAAACCATTAGCCCTCATCATTAGCGCTCATGACCATCATTGTTAGGCTTTATGTCTGTTTTCTAACCATGTACCATCATTAATAGCCATTATGGTCCCTCTAGTTTGTATTTTTAGCCATTAACCATTACTCCATATTGACTTGTAAACTCTGGTTCCTTCCATTGGTTTATAGTATGTATTAACGAATCTATTCGACCTGATATACTGGTGCTCCTGGGAGGGGGGGTTTGGGGGGTTTCCCCCCAACTACGGGGTCTGGGGCCGAGCCCCAGGAGAAGACAAGCCTGGTGAGTTAACTTGTAGGATAGTAGTTCTATTGGGGGCCAGCCCCCAAACCCCCGTAGCTCCGCTTCGCGGAGGGTTCCCTCCAGGTTTTATGGTATCGAAACATGGGGGGTTTGGGGGTTTCCCCCCAAATACGGGGTCTGGGGCAGAGCCCCAGGAAGAAGAAGAGTGGACTGCTGGTTAGAGCCCCGGCTCATTTTACAGCCTTTGGAAGTTGTTGCGATCAATTGAGTATATACAATCTCTCAGGGAAATACCTAGAGGGCCAGCCCTCTAGACTTCCCATAGCTAGGCTCCGCCGCGATTTTATATCAATGTTAGTCATTTCATTTCGGCATGTCATTATGAATTATAAATCAGCAAGGGATCAATAAGGGCATCTATCAATGTTATTCAAGCATTCAATCAGTTCGTCAAAGTCCAGTTGGCGGGTATTCGTGTCGTGGTGGGTAAAGAAATAAGTTCGGATGAGGAAGATAAGTAATACCAGAAGTAAAGTACCGAGTAGGGAGCCCCGTTTGGCGTACTTTATGCGCATTTTCCGCTTTCTATTGTCCGATTCCTGCTCCGAGATGCGGTTGTTGATCTGTACCAGACGCGTCTTGAACTCATCTACTCTTTTGCGCGCATTGTTGACGCGTCTTTCGTATTCGTCGACTTTTGCGAATTCGCTGCGAATTGACTTGATGTTGGCGAGCTGAGACTCGACCTCCTCCTTGGTACGGTGCGAGTATGCCTCAAACTTATCCACCAGCGACATTGATCTGCTTCGCAGGTCGTCCAGCTCCTGAAGCGACCTGTCAAACTCATCTATGCGTGATTCGAGTCCCGTTTCTGCCGTATTCAGTCTCAGAACGACATCATATGCCAAGCTGTTTTTCAATCTGTCAACCGTATCCTGCGTGACCTCCTCCTCATCACCGTCCTCGATCTCAGTGCTTACGGGGCTCCCATACTCGTCATTAACAGCTATCGGGGGCACCTGGGACACCCGCGAGACCTCGGAGACCTCTGATATTCGGCTATCAGCGCTCTTGGCAGATCTCGGAGTGGCTACCCGAGGGTTAATCGGCGCGTTATTATCACTGGGTAGTGAGTACGCAGATTGCGTCCTTTCGACATTATTAAGGTACCGATTAAACACAGAAGAGGTGTAGAGCTCTCTGTTGAGACCCGTCATTCCAGTGGACCCCCGGGGCGGTTTTGATGGTGTGGTATATCCACTAGCTGGGGCCGCTGCATTGTTATTATTGACCAGCGAGGCCGTCGAGTAGTTTGCTCCGGTCGCAAAGGGAGCCAGCACGGGCTTGAACTCATGAAGGTTCGTTCGCGACATGCTTACTTCCCCCTTCGGCAGCTCATAGGTGCCGCTCCGCGAAAGGGTCTTCGACAGCTCAAAGGTGCTACTCCGTGAGACGGTCTTCGACAGGTCATGTACGCTGCGCGAGGGCTTGGCAAGCTCGTATACGTTTGATCTCGACATCGTCTTCGACAGCTCGGGCTGGTGGATCACCGAGCCTTTGCTGCTGCGTTTATTCATCCTTGCCTCCTGAGCCATCGTCCATTCTGCCTGATCAGAGTCCCCTTTGATACCGTCTCGATCTAAGCCTCCACAGCCGGTTCCTGAGTTCCGATTACGCACGGCTAAAATGACCCGATGTTAAATCACGCGCTATTTCACCACCTCCAAGGGGACGCGGTCTCTGGGGGGCGGATTCAGCAGGCTAGTAAGGGGGTTTGGATGGAAAAAAAAGTGACCAGTTTGCTAAACGTGAGATATTAAATCGCCTGTATCTTCATGTGCAGGTGTCGCTCTCCGATGCATGGGCGACTCGGCGAGTCACGCACGGCTAATTGCGTCGCGAATATCCTTGGAAACACATCGCTAGACGTTTTGCCCCTCAATGGATTGCTAGTAACCTCTAGTTGCAATTACTTGGGGGGACCAGTCCCCCCAAACCCCCCTGTGGCTCCGCTCCGCGGAGATATTGGGGCTAGTTTGAGAACGGAGGACGTCCTGTGCTATGCTACTTTGTTACTGCGTCACGTACTCCCAACAGCCGGTAACAATCACTAGTTACAGCGTGACAAACTCCCAGTTACAGCGTAACAAGCCTCCGTTGGGGATCCTCATCGTGTTGACTCTGCAGGGGTCCTCCGCGAAGCGGAGCTACGGGAGCTCGAGGGCTGGCCCTCGAATACATAAGACTACTAGTATTAATGGACTACTATTAATATTACTGGGGGACCAGTTCCTCTAATCCCCCCTGTATGGTGAGTCTGGGTCGCTCTACACTCACCAACAGGGAGCTCGGCGCCTCAACCACTTATATCAACGAAGAATTATTTCAAAGCGGACCCATGGACGCCTTTCCCCTCGACTTAACCTATAAACAGCAAGCAGCTTCCGAACCATCAGACCACGAACGAACTGGATCCGCCGAAGATGGAGTCTGCCAATTCGTCTATAAAAGGAGAGCGGATTTAGAGCGACAATCCTCGTCACTCACTATTTTCTCTGATTTTGACAAATACTCAACCCAATTGGACTTCATCACTGACTTGCCCACTAGGTAAGGACTACAAAAGGAGACTGCCACAACTTCGGTCAGATCTTCTGCCTATATCTCTTCAAGTGAAAGCTAATATTTTGGTTATTTTAAAGGCACTCTACGTACGGACTATCGTTCTACGAACCCCTCGCGGATCTCTCGACAAGTGAAGGCTACTACCCAACAACCGCAGCCTCACACCTGGCGCTCCGCTTCGTGGAGATATTGCGTGTTTGAGAGCACACCTTCCCGTTCCTCCACTGAGAGCCTCTTCTTCCCACATGCGCACCCTCATGGGTCGCCTTGCCCATCTATGGCCGCGTCTACAACAGTTAAGCTAGAACTACCATCGCTTCTTCACTCATTGCCTGCCCTTTTTGGTCGGTGGAGTAAAAGGGATCGCCAGCGGTCCCTTTTTCTCCTATATCGGGAGAAGGAATTCGTGTTCAGCCAAAAGGACCTTGATATCATGAACCACGTCTACCCCAAGTGTCCTGTCGGTCGTCAGCTGTGCGAGGCTGTCTTCTACAAGGACCCCCGATTCATTGACATCTGGGCCATTCGCTTGGTATCACAAATTGTATTCAGGTTCCCCCATTCGTTTCTAGCATAAGTCTCCATCATCCATGCTGCTCGCTACTCGATTCTAGTGTTTCGACCTTCCGGCCCACAGTTTGCACTTTCTCACGGCTGGTAGCCATCTGCTCCCTGGTGGGCGTGAGCTGGGTAGGCTCAGGGGTAGTTTTGTGGGGGGTTAGCCGTGCGCGGCTTTTCCCCCTGATTTTCCCGTCGATGATATTTATTTTATCTTTTCAGAATCTATTACTGTACACTCGTAATAATATGTTACTATCATTACAGCTTCCCATATAATACTCCGAGATGTCAATTGGATCTTGTGATGTTATGATATAGTATACTGCGTTTATTTTGATGAATATACCGTAATGTATTACTGGTACGTACAGAAAAAGACGTGATCTTGCTGTGGACCTCGTTTCACTACCAATATCGCCTCGTTTTAGATTTCTCTGTCCATGATACGTAATAGCTATGGATATGTAGGTTTCATCTACTGCTGGATACTGCATTATTATCACTACATTGCAATAGTGGCCACATTTTGTTCTTTGTATAGCAGCCTGACGCTGTTAAATCTTAAAGTTTCGATAAGCCTCCCTTCCGCAAGGCTCTTTTAAAGTAACATACACTACACCTCCCTTATCTTCTTCCCATATACCGTCTAAACGAAATGAGCGAGCAAGTGAATGCCTTTTTTGTTACCGATGTGCGAGATTTCGCTCCGCACGAGGCTAAATTGCCAGATCGAGAACAGCTAGTCAAAGCGAAACTCTGGACCGACTTGTTGATTACTTACACCGAAAACGAGTTGACGTATGCCAGTAAGGTGGAACCCAACTTGGTGTATCGAGTACCATTAAGAACCCAGGGAGACCAGGCCGAAGGTCGTCACCGTAATGCACGGGTAATTAAGCGTTTGTCGATACTAGTGACGTGGTGTTGTGTCCACCGGGTTGAGTGGAGGTTCCTCTCACAACCACGAATTGAAATAGGCGTTGACGTAGCAAGGCTTTTGGCGTTTCTAGGTGCAGGCAAAGTAATTCAGGTAGAGAGTTTGCATCTGGATATCACTGGACAAGCTGGGCAGCAACTCGGCATTGCTATGGAAATTATTTTGGGATCACTGGGGCAGATTGATCATATGCAACTGACGTTGAGACGTGGTGATTTTTCCAATAATGGGTCAGCGCTTCAAATTGTCAAATCGTTGGATATTCTCTCAGAGACCCGGCTAAAATTCTTTAAGCTACACGTCGAAATCTCAGAGTTTGGAATTGCAGGGCGGAGAGAATTGGAGAGAGTGAGCTCCGTGATTGCGTCGACAACTATAAACCGATTAACCAGCAAGAGAGTATGCGACCATCTTATCCGGTTTATCCAACACACGAGAAAAGATCTTAAGATCTATATCAACAGCATTGAGATACGAGGCGAAACTGCGATCCACATCCCAAGGGGCAACTTATCGTTGTCTATTAGATCAATTTCGAGCAAATCCAGGGTTTTGCTGAGCTGCGATGAGCAATTGGCTTATTTGACAGTCTCTGAGAGTGCGGCAAAACGATTGAGTGATTCAGAGTTGGATGTTGGTGAACTTCAAGTTATGGGGAAGCCGAGTGCCATAGTTGTCGAGAGAATCAAGGCTCAGTTTGCAAACGTACATGCTGTACGGTAACTACAGATGCTGGAAAAGGTTCAATACTACCTATGGTAGCAGTTAAAAAGTGGCAGCAATTATCAAGTAAAGTTGAAATTTCTTGACCTAATTTGTCCCGTAATCCGTGAGAAGGGCTTCTTGAACCCTAAGCCGGCGGTGTGCTATATATTACTGCCTGAACTACAGTTATGAAGTGTGGCCCTTTCCGCCCGGCCTTTCAAGCTCTTAGAAGAATCGATTGGGAAGCCGGAGGTTTTTTGTAGGCAACTTTGTTACAGTGTTACGAACTCCCAACAGCCTGTAACAATACCTTGTAACAGAATAACAAGCTCGTAGAGATAGCGTGCCAAGCCCTGCGGCTCCTAATCGTGTCATCGTTCAACTCTGCAGGGTTCTCCGGGAAGCGGAGCTACGGGAGCTCGAGGGCTGGCCCTCGAATACACTCCACTGCTACCCTAAACCCCGCTGGGGATCCTCTAGGTGGAGAACCCTGCAAAGTTGAACGATGACAAATTAACTGGGGATGGTATCACTTGTGCAAATTGGTTACAATGTCGCAATCCACAGATAGGGAACGAAGAAAGGAGTTTTAGCCACTTAGTCACAACAGACCAATCGCCCGCGATCGCCATAATCATTCGTAATCTAGACTACCCTACTACTTCTAATAACGTTAGTTGTAATGCAATAACAATATTATCATCTCGGTTGCATCATTCATACAGCCGTGGATGGTCCAAGTAGAGATTGCCGGTCGGGCATTTGAGGATTGGGAGGTATGACTTAGTGCCGCGTCACTGCGCTGTGCAACCCACCTGACTGGATTCTGGTGACTTGTCATGTTGAGGTTGTGTCGTTGACTCATCGCCGCATCCGTGCGGCTCCAACGGAAATCATGCAGGAAGCGGTGACTAATGTTTTGAGCTTTCAAGGGTTCAACGGCCCATGATCCCCATGGGACGGGTAGATACGAGGATCGCAGGGATTGATATGGGGTCGAACGGCGCAATTGGAAGCAATTGAGCTATTTTGGAGGGTTCCGTGGCGGTGGATATTCCATTGAATCTCGATCGCCGGGTGATGTCAACCATGCCGATATGCAGGAGCTCTCTATATATAATACACCAACCTGAGGATCATGAAATGACTATTTATATAGCAGGATTTCGCTCCGCCGGGGGGAATACTTTAGAATATGCCCAAAAGAATATGAATATACATAGAGCCTTATAAGCGAAATACAGATGGCTTCACGCAGACAAATTTTACAGCGACAGTTAGCAGATCTTACTACTCAGTTAGAGGCGGCGAGGCGGTGCCGCCCTCGAAAAGGCCACGGCCAGGGGTGGTCGGACCAGGAATTCAACATTGAGATGCTTGTAGGGGCAATTGAAAATATCAAGCATTTGATTCGCGAGGAAGAGCGTCGGGGGAGATGATGAGCCGCATGTGGCGTGTTACTATTCATTGTATTTATGTTATTACTATATCATCTTATTGTGCATAATATATTATTAATCTATCCAACCGCGGCAGATTGTAACGATTTGTTACGGAAATTTGTTAGAGGGTTGGTAACACTGAAACAAAATTTTGAAGGGGCTTGCCTTATAGATAATTTATGAACTGATCACGAATTGCAAACACCTAACAGCCAGAGTACCGGTAGTTCTCCCGAACTAAACCAGATAATATCATGTGATTGAATGTATTCAACTAGTTACGAAGACCCTAGGAAAGCCCAAGTTGAGCTGTAGCTATTCACTAACTGGTAGTAGTACATCAGGTACCATAGGAAGCAAGGCTGACCTTTTTGGAACGCCATGGGCTTGACTGTGCTCAAAATTGATCCTGAATTTCAAAGACTGACCGATGAGACTTGTGTACCCTAATACACTCCAAATACTGTAGAAGTCAAACGACTGGGCTAGTTCCAGCCATAGCGAGTACTGTAGTGCATATGTATAGGCACCAATTAACCGGGTTACGGGAATTCGAGGACTGGCCCTCGAAAACACACTGCTCCTACTATTATTGGGGGGACTAGTCCCCCCCCCCCCCCCCCTCCTTCGGGCTCCGCTACGCGGAGATCTCGTTGATGTGACGGAGGTACGGGGGTTTGGGGGCAGAGCCCCTAACTACGGGAGCTCGAGGGCTGGCCCTCGAATACATACTACTACTAGTATCATTGGAATACACATTGGTATTAATGCGGTGGAGTCTATTGGAATTTTGATAAGAGAAATTACATCTCCTCGACCTGTTCGTCGAGCACCTCCTCGGTGATCTCCTCGATGTACTCGTCGCCCTCGTTGGACTCCTTGCCGATCTGGCTCTCTGGAGTGAGGCCAGCATTGGAAAGCCGGGCCTCCATCTCCTCTCGCCAGGACTTCCACTCCTCGATGGCCCGTCGTCGGCGCAGGATAAGCTCTCGGTTGGCCTCGGACGCCTCCATGGCGTCCTCCTCGTCGAACTGACGCGAGTACTGCTTGAGGTTCTTGGTGACCTGCTTCTTCTTCTGCTTGGTGAGCAGGCTCTCCGGTCGCGGTCTCCAGGCGAGCGCATTGAAGTGGTCCATGGAGTCCTCCCGCAGCAGGGCGCCTCGGAAGTCCCAGATCTTGTAGCCGTTCTCGACACGGTGCTTCCAGGCCGAGGACCAGGTCGCAACGAATCGCCCCGAAGGATCCCACTGCAGGTTGGTCATGCCGTAGTGCTCAGCAGAACCAACGGCATGCAGGTTGCACGGCATATCCTCCTTCTTCTCGCCCTCGTGGTCAAAGTCGTAGAAGTCGAGCTTGACGGAAGCGTTGTTCTGGTTGCCAATGGCAACGAATCGACCTCGCGGCGACCAGTGAACGGCATTGGCGCTCTGCTTCTCGAGCTTGTTGAGCAGCTTCCAGGTGCCCTGGATGCCCTTGTTTCGCTCCAAAGCGTAGAACGAGACCGTCGACTGCGCAGCCGCAGGCGCTGCGGCGGCAAGACCGGCGGCGGCGGCCGGAGACGGGCCGGGGACATCGGGCCGCGACAGAATGACGAATCGGTCAGAGTGCGGCTCCCACGCGAAGTTGACGACCGTCTCCTTGAGTTCAATTACCTCGACGGGGATGTTCTTTTCGGTGAGACGGAAGAACTCGAGGTTGGTGAAGGTCGACTTCTTGGTCTTGGTGTGTCGGTCGACCTTGACGCACAAGAACTTACCATCATTCTGCCAGTGGATGCGGCAGCCACTCACGTTGAACAGGTTGACCGATCGTATAACCTCCTTCGATGGGATCTCCATGAGGCTGACTCGGGCAGTCTGGTTGCTAAGCTCTGGAGTCCAGTAGCACAGCACGCTGGTCTCCTCCTTTCGGCCATCGAGCAGGATTGGGGCTGGTGCAAACTCAAAGTCGACAATGCCTGACACCTTGATGGACTTCTTGTCCACCAGACCCATGCTGGGGGTCTCGTAGACCTGCAGAGTGTCTGGAAGCACTCGGGCAAAGTACTTCTCGTCAGCGGACCACTTGAACTTAGGCATTCGCTGTGGGTTCTTGGGGTCAAAGCCCGGCACTGGGAAGGTTCGCAGTGGCAAGCATGTTGCCACATCCCATACGACTACGTGGTTTCCTTCGTCCTTCTCCTGGAATGGGTACTTAGCCCTTCGTGGGTCATCGGCCGGTGGAAGAGCAATTGGCTCCCGCGAGATGGTAATAGCATACTTCTCGCTTGGAGAGAACTCAATGGACTCTGGCTTAAGGTGTGGGAACTGGCCCAGGATGCTGAAGCTGGCACCACCTCGGATCTGGACACCCTCCAAGTGGAACGTCGCAATGTACGAACCCTTCGGCGACCACACCGAGTAGGTCTGGGTGCGGATAGGTGGCTCAATATCAGCATCCACAGCAGGCTCTGGATCCTGAGCCTTCTTGTTCCAGAAGACCATAATGTCCTTTTGTCGCTGCACCAAGAACTGGTCACGGCCCTGGGAGTCGGTCAGCCAGTCGCGCAGATGCTCACGTGGCTTGTACTCGGTGATTTCTGGCTCAACGTACTCCGTTGCGACCTTGCCGGCGAACGCGTAACGCTCAATGTCGCCCAGCTTGTTGACGAGGAACGTGTGCTTCTTGTCGAGCTTGGTGAAGTTGAGCGTTCGGATGGCGGTATCTGCCTGCTCCGGAGTCTCGTACTCGACAAACACGTATCCCTTGGTCAGCCCGTCTTCACCTTTTGGCATGAAGAACCCGTCATCCTTGATCTTGCCAATATCCTTGGTGAGCTTCTTCTTGATGACCTTGCTCAAGGCCTCAAACTTCTTGTCGTCGACAACTGGGATACCGTCGATCACGACAAAGCTCTCCATCCCATCATCTGGGTTCACCTCGTACTGCTTCTCCAAATCGGAGAAGTCAATCTCCTCCTCGCGAAACTCTGGCATCGCTTTTTTCAATTCCTTAATGGTTTCGTCGTCGTTTCTCACCGAAAGTTTTTTTTTCATTTTTCACCCCTTCGCCTGCGCGCGCGACACACGACTCCCTCCCACCGCTCCGGCCCTCCTTCCACCACCTCCTGGTCTTTCTGTTGGTATAAAGTACGGTAGTATCAATGTATATTCGAGGGTCAGCCCTCGAGCTCCCATAGCTCCGCTTCGCGGAGAGACTCAATTAGTTTCAATATCTGTACGAAGTAGAACCCTAGGGGGTTTGGGGGAAATGGTCCCCCCGTTTGTTTGTGCTTTGAGTTTGTTACGCTGCAACTGGGAGATGGTAACAGACTGTTGGGAGTTCGTCACGCCGTAACAAAGCTGCCTTCCAACATGGGGAGCGGAGCGTATTCGAGGGCCAGCCCTCGAGCTCCCGTAGCTCCGCTTCGCGGAGGGTTTCAATTGGCTCAATACCTCTACGAAAACAGGAAGAGAAATGTATACTTTTGGTTGCTAATAGCCAATTTTTAGGAACTTCACTGGTGGAAGCTTGGTTTCAAGTGGAAGCCAGCACTGTAGCGAGAAATCGTTAGAGTGAACAATCCTACCAGTACTCATATGCTTGTCTCAAAGAGATTCAGCTGCACATGTCTACAACAGATCTCGAAGCTACCTGTACCATGAAATTAAGAATGGCTCATCGAATAGTACATTGCAATGGATAATCTCGCTAATAATTGAGCTAATATTAACCTCTAGAAAGGCATTTATCAGATCAAAAACCAATGTCTTTGGGCTTCTTGGGTATTCATAACTTTTCAAATCACAATGGTATTGCGCTGGCGATGGTTCATTCATATTTCTGGCCATCGACTTTCGGCGGTAGGATAGAGGCCCAGGATGGTTTCAATGGCTAACGAGGAATAACGATGAGAAACGGCTACCGCATGTAAGGACGGCAGTAGGCACGCAAAAAATATCTTTATATGTATTCAATTCTGACATAGGGAGATAATTGTACAACCTAAATGCTCATTGCCGGGTACCATGGCGATACAGAACAGTGAAAATATTACAGTGCTCCAACCAGGCTTCGCTAGAGGTGATTCTTAAGTTCATTAAGACTGCGAGAGCAGTTGTCAAGACGATCAGATACCGTTGTAGTCTAAACCATAAACTCTGTCGACTATGGCAAGGTTCTTTTTTGACTTGCTAAGGCACTTTTACGGGGAATCATAGTCTTTGGGTTCTGTGGGAAGCTTCGGGGGAGACTGGCTCGTCCCCAACTGCATTACCATAATGCCAGTACCGTATTCGAGCGCCGGTAAACTCAATTGGCCCAATATCTCCACGAAGTAGAGCCCCAGGGGGGTTTGGGGGGACTGGTCCCCCCCAATTACACTACTACATGTAAGTACAGTACTAAATGTTTTCGAGCCAACGTGGCTCAGCGGCACTTCTAAGAGTGGTTACTATGTGGGAGTCCCGTGGCTCCGCTGAGGAGGGGTAGTGTTCTCCGCTAAGCGGAGCCCCCAGGCTTTGGGTGAGGGGTTCCTACCTACATAAAAAGACGCAAATGCCCTCCAACTCATCGAGCATGTCTGTACTTGTCCCTTCGAGTCTGGAATAGATCTCGAAGTACCCAGATGCCCCCGATACCAAATACCAAAGCCCCAGATGCCCAGATACCCACAGGACGGTACGCGGGGCACGCCAAGGCGGAATGCCCAGATATACGCGGGTCACGTGTAAATCGACGCATGGTCTCCCCCTATGACGTAGGGCGCGGGTTGATGGACCTAATCCTCAATATAACGCTTTAAACGTGCGGTACTAAGTGCTTTAACGACGGTACTAAGTGGACTGTGATACCAGAAGAGATACGTTATACATGGATCGAGTACCCGTGTTGAACCCAAAGCCTTTTGAGTCTTTTATTTTAGCCGTATATACCCGTTCAAATTGAATCGTAGTACCAGTAGATGGTAGATGAATGGGAATGACGAACCAAGCGGAGTACAAACCCATAGGCCATGAAGCCGAGGAGAACCCCTTGGGAGACCCGGAGCAGGGCGGATCTATGAACCAGCTGGAGGATTACGAGGAGACTGCGGCGTTCATGCCACCGCGAAGACCCTCCTCGCATCACCGGCTGCGACCTAGCACGCTGGATGAGAAGCAAGCGGCTAAGAAGAAGCGATATATCTACTCAGGTATTGCGCTCGTCGTCGTGCTGTCGTCTTTTGTGCTCCAAACAGAGGCTGCTGGGTACCTGGCGACAACGCTGCGATACCGTAAGCCCATCTTCACGCTATACCTCACCCATTCCTCGTGGGTGCTCATGTGGCCCTTACAGATTGTGTTCCTGCGGTTCCGCAAGCTGCATCAGCCGTTCCGCGTGTTCCTGAGGAGGCATCTCGACTCGACCTACCACACGGCCTCTCTGGTGGTCAGCTGCCAGAGCTCGGACCCGACTCAGTCGCCTGTGCGGTACATCATCAGGATCTGCCTCTTGCTGTTCCTGGCGCTGAACTTCGCCGGATCGTCGTGGTACATTGCCGTGAATCTCACGACCCCCAACGATCTCACTGCGATCTACAATTGCTCAGCTTTCTTCGCCTACGCCTTCTCGGTACCCATTCTCAGGGAACCATTCCGGTGGGATAAGGCGTCTGCTGTTCTGCTGTCCATTGTAGGTGTGTGCGTAGTGGCCTATGCCGGATCAAGTGACCGTGGTACGGTCGAGGATTACCCGTACCGGATGGCGGGCAATATGATCATTGGCGCCGGAGCGGTGCTTTATGGCCTCTACGAGGTCATTTACAAGCGGTTCGCAAGCCCTCCGGCCTCGGTCGCAGCCAAGAAGCAGGCCTCATTTGCCAATGTTGTGGGCTCCTGCATTGGCGCCTGCACTTTGACGTTGCTATGGGTCATCCTACCCGTTTTGCACTTTACTGGCATCGAGGAGTTTGAGCTGCCTAGAGGCGAAGCGGCGCTCATGCTGTTTGTATCACTAATCGGGAACGTGCTTTTTTCGGGCTCGTTCCTGGTGCTCATGTCACTTACGTCTCCTGTTTTGTCTTCTGTCGCTGCGTTGTTGACGACCTTCCTCGTCCCGCTGGTCGACTGGCTGCTGTTTGGTAGCGAAATTGGCGGAAGCGATTTGCTAGGCGGCGTTCTAATCATTTTGGCGTTTGCTCTGCTCGCATATGCCTCTTATAAGGAATTGCAGGAGGAGGACGAGGAGACGGACGATAGTAGCGATGAGCATGAAGAATAACTTATTCTACTCAATGTCATTAACATTTTACTTGTGTCAAAAGAATCAGAGAATCCATAGCGAACCTATAGATGAACATAACTCGCCGTTCTCAGGGAGGTGGTGCCCCAGGAAGATCTGGAGGGCCAGGTAGTAGCAATGTGTATTCGAGGGCCAGCCCTCGAGCTCCCGTAGTTGGGGGCTCTGCCCCCAAACCCAGGAGCCTTCGTCATATCAACCTGATCTCCGCATAGCGGAGCCCAAGGGGGGTTTGGGGACTGGTCCCCCCATTGTACACTGGAAAGGTGTGTTCGCTTCGCGGAAAGATGGGAGTTTGTTACGCGCTGCAAATTGCGCGTTTGAACTTGTTACACATTGCAACAGAAGCTGTTGTAAAAAGTTGGGAGTTTGTAACGAGCAGTAACAAAACGGTCCTGGAAAGTTCATAGGCAGCCAAATTTACTAACCGAACTAAACCTTCAGAGATTTGGGGCCAGTAGAGGCTAGTTGAAAGGAATTGTAAATAATATTACATGTACCGGTACTTCTATGAATGGTAAAAAGGTAAGGGTCATTACAGGACGAGTTTCTCGACAGAGTAGACGGGAACACGCCTGCTGATGGAGTTGGCGTGCCGCAGCATGTTCTTCTTTTTGGCCCGGGCGCTGAGCTCCTGCTGCTGTTGCAGCTCCCGCTGGGATTCGCCCGTACCAAACGCGAGAAGACCCTGTACCTTCTCGCGCTCCCGCTGCTCTGCAGAAATAACCTCCGGCTCCGTCGTCGCAGACTTCTTAGAGTGCTTCTTCTTCTTCTCCTTGCTGAGCTTCTTGAGTTCTCGCTTGGACAGATTGCTGACAGCAGTCGGGTCAGTCTCGGGGTCAACTTTTCGAATCACCTCGTCAATCAAAGCCATAATCTCGCTAGACGCTTCCAATGCCTCCACCTGCGAGTTAACCTGCTCCGACAGACTCGAAACAACCTCCTGGTCCCATGCAAACAGCCCGCCAACGTCAATGAAGCTGGACACAATGGTCCACCCGACGTTGAGCTGGGCAAGCCGGTTGACGATACGGTTGATCTCAGAAACATCCGAATATACCCGCTTAACGGCGTCTACAATGGCCTCCTGGCCATATTCCTCGACAATTCGGTTCACCACGTCCCCAAAGATCTCGTCGCTTGGGTTCGACAGCGTGCTGACAAGGTCAACACAGCTGAGGGTCGGCGCAGTGACCACGGCCTGTCGCAAGAGTCGCGGCCGCGAAGCGAGACTGCCCAGAAGATCCTCAATCTCGGGGGACGGGAACAATGGGTGGGTTAGTAAATAGATAACAGCGTTCTCAGGGACAAACTCCAGCGGCTTGGAGTCGTCAAAAATCATGTCAACCACCTCTACGATGAACTCTCGGTCTACTTCCCGGTCTTTATCGGCTTCGTACACAACACTTTCGAGCTCACCGTCACCAATTTCATCCCAGTTCTCGCCCTTGAGGTACTTTACGAGCTTAACTTCAAAGGTCTTTTCGTCCTTCTTCTCTCGCAGCTCCCGCAGATCGTCTAGAACGTCCATCGCCAGTGTAGCAGAGGTCGTGTAGATGTCTCCAAGCACTTTGTTATACTCCTTCAGCCCGTAGTTCTTCTTGATGACAATGTCCGACAGGGCGAATCTCCAACCGGGCTCGCCTTCCTCCTCGAATCCTCGGCCCAGAGACTCCAACAAAGTCCCCTTGCCAGAATCCACAGCCAGCGCAACCACGCTCGCCGATTTGGCGGCAGAAGTCACGCCAATAGCCAGCTTGGCAGTTGATGCATACATGACAAGCTCCAGCTGCTTACTGTCAAGCTCTTCGGTGGCCAGCAGTGTCTGGAAGCTCGTGTCGATAAGCAGAACTTCACTGTGGCCCGAAGAAACAAGGATCTTTCGCTTGCCCAGGCTCACAATCGTCGGGTTGGGGCTGTCGGCGTTGGTGAAGGGAATCTTCATCGACGCTACCTGCGACCCGTCCAGGGGAGAGAACATTTCTAGACTTGTGCCAAGGAATCTATACAGCAGGCCATCTCCGTATGTGAATGCAGGAGAAACTTTGCCTGATTTGGAGGCCTCTATTGGTATCTGAACTCGGGACAAGTCGTAGCCCTTAAAAGGCGTCAGGGCGACAACCCGGAGATTCAGGTCCTCTGACTTGGGTCGCGAAGACACTATAAGCACAGCGCCGCCTTCAGGCGCCGTCTCAGTACCGAGATCACGCTCGGATATGAAAGTGGTATATACTTGAGAATCGCCCTTATCGCTCTCAGTGGTCCACAGCGGCTCGGGACCCTCTCCGAAGTCACCTGCGTAGCAGCGAACTTCGCAGGACTTGAAAACTACATAGACATGGCCCTGGGAAACGCTGATCTTGCACACTTCCTTATCAGTTTCGACAGAACTTGATCTGGGCTCATCTGACTCGGTAGAGATGCGGTAGAGATAGAATTTCTTCCGCTCAACTGTGGCGTAGTACACTGACCCGTCATCGCTCGCTGCAATTGCGGTTATCTTGGACACGGGCGAGATCGAGTGCGACCAGATGAGCTGCGGCGGGGACTGCAGAGTATATGCGCACACTGACGAGGTAGAGATACCCAGGAACACGCTCGACCGAGAGCAAGCGATCTTGGGGCTATGCGTAACCTTGGAGCTACTCTGTGGTAGCTCCAGCAGAGTAAAAGGTGCTGATATCGACGGCATATCCGGTTTGCTCTGGGTTGTGTGTCGTTTGATTTTGATTTTTCATTATCGGAAATTTTTTTTTCAGCGATATCGCCGTTATTTCATCGGAATTTATTGCCGCACGCCGCTATTACGGATATACCACCATGGATTCTACATAATAATAAGACAAATTTGACAGTTACAAGTCTCTCTGTGAAGAATACAATTTGCTGTGAAGATTGTTGGTACGAACTTTGGTTTTCCTGTTAATGTAGATTGGACAATATAACGTATCTTTCAAAGCAATGCCAGAGAGCGAAGGCTCCTACCGGTACTGGCTATTTTAACGTATTGCTCCGGCTCATGATCAATGAACTTACTAAATAACATTACGATTGCTATCATCGATAATCAACTTTTACGCGGGAGGCGTGGAAAGAATAAATTATTTAGAAGTAACGGGCCTAGTTGCTTCGCTGAGCATAGTCCATTTACATTTCACATCAGGCCGATCTCAGCCTTAGTCCAGGCCAGCTCCAGCATGATTCGCCGTTTCAAAGTTGCATTTGTAGTCAACAGTGGCCATTAGTATCTATTTCATAGGTAATATTATTGCAGGTACAGTAGATCTTTAGCACAGTACCTAATGGGTATCGGACTATACCGCAGACATAATCCAAACTACCAATTAATGCGAACAAGCTAGCTATTGTTGTCCCAGTTATACTTTTTTGTGCCCAGATATTGTTGGATAGAAGTAGGCGGTCTTGTTCATGGTTTCGATGTGTAAAACAGTTCATATATAGAAATCAAAAATCAAAAAAATACATAAATATCAAAGCTAAACTCGCTCAGCATGGGAAGCAGTGGCCTTGAGCTCCTCTGCCTCAGCTTGAATGGCAAACTTGTCTGCATTGCCGTGCACTTCGTCGATATCAATTGCAGCAGCAGAGCCAAAGAGGTTCTCCATCTCTTCCATACTAATGCCCTTGGTCTCCTTGATGAAGAACCAGGTGAACGCCAGAATCACAAAGTTGAAGATGGCAAACATCAGGAACAGCCTCCAGCCTAGCGTCTGAACGCCAATCGGGACGACCTTAGAAATCATAAAGTTGAAGGCCCACTGGGTCGCAGCAGCACTGGTAATGCCGTACTCACGCAACCGAGTAGGGAAGATCTCAGATGCATACGTCCATGGAACTGGGCCCCACGATGCTGAATAGGCAACGCAGAAGATGTAAATCATAACGATCATGCCGTATGTCTTCCCAGTGGGACCGACAGTGGAGTTTTGAACGACATCAGTCTGGGAGAAAATGATGCTGCAAGTTAGTAGCGCACAGCCCATAATTGCACCGCCAAGAAGCAGGGACCATCGTCGGCCCACTCTCTCGATAAAAAAGAGCATCCAGAGAATGGAGCAAACAGCCTTGACAATGCCGTATACGCCGGTCGCAAACAGTCCAGCAGACTCTTTGGAGAGACCCACGGCTTTAAAGAAGATCGGAGCGTAGTAAGTGAATGCATTAGTGCCAGTCAGCTGCTGGCAAATCATGAGGGCGATAGCAAGCATGAACCGTTTTAGGTTGGGGGGGATGAAGACCTCCTTCCAAGTAACACCCGCGGTCTCCTCCAATTCCTTTTCAGTGGCAGCGCAGATTTCGGCAAACTCCTCCAAGATCTCCTGCTCAGAGTAATCTCCCTTTCGCAGGTACCTCAAAGAGGCAAGGCCCTCTGCCTTCCTGTCCTTTTTCACGAGCCATCGGGGACTCTCCTTCAATGGAATGACGCCCAGACCAAGGACAGTTCCGGGGATGATCTGAAGTGCAACTGGGATTCGCCATTGGTTGCTACCGACAACTCGCTGCTGACAGGCATAGTCGACCCAGTAGCTGATAGCAATACCGGTGAAGATCATGCACCCATATACGGTCAAAAGCTGACCTCGGATATTCTTAGGCGAGGCCTCACCAATCATCAATGGAGCCAGCATACTGGCAGAACCAACCGCGAGACCACTAATGACTCGACCAGCATAGAAAATGCCAAGCTTACCTCCAGAAACAGTCTGCAGTACGGCTCCAACGTCGAATACAATACCACACAAGATCAGAGCGAGTCTTCGACCAAGCTTATCAGTGAAGAACGCCATTGCAATGACACCAAAGAAGCAACCAGCCTGGAGTGTAGCGACGACATTGCCGGAGAGGGCGGCGGAATTTTCGTCGTTAATGCCAAAGTCCTCCCTGAAGGATGGTAGAGTAACGGCAGCACCAATAAACCCAGTATCGTAACCGAATAGGAAGCCACCCAACCCGGCAATCGCGACGAGTGACAATATCCTTATGTTAATCATGCTGGACAATGAATAAAGATTCTTGTTTTCTGATTTGAACTGATCGTTGCATTTTGGCCATATTTATATTGAATGCTATACGGAGAATCTCTCTGGACCGCATCGTGGGGGACGCACGGAGAAATGCTTAAGGCAGCCTCACCTGCGATGATCGGCTATCAAAGCTCTGCTCCGCTAATATCGCTAATATCGCTAATTTCACTTTATTCGCTACCCATATTACGTAGTTGCGAATACTATACGGAGAATCCTTGGACGCCTTCGTGGGGGAATGCCCCGCGCGGAGAAATGCTTCATGCAGCCTCGTCTGCGATGATCGACGCGACAACCCTAATATAGTAGAAAATGGTGGATCATCCCCTCCCTCCCCTCCCCTTAACCTAACGGCCGAAAAAGCGGGGCTCAACACCCGAAAACTTTTCAAAGTAAGTCTACTTAGTGATTAAGCCAGCGAAAGCTCTCTTTTGAAGTAAATGTTGGCTGATTCTTGTTCGGCCCTCTCTTCACGAACATCGGCCATTTTACCTGCATTGGTGCTGCTCTGCACGGCTTACAAAGGGCGCACGGATATGTATACACTGTAGTTGAATAGATCAAGTGCGGGGGTTGGTTACTCGGCCATATAGCGGAGTTTAGGAGATGTTCCGAACAGAAGAGCTGAATGCTTCCCCCATGAACAGTCCACTGCTATGATTGACTTGGAGACCCCCCAAACCTTCGTAGCTCTGCTTAACGGAGATTTTAGTAGAGATGATCCCGTCCTCGAATTTAGCTTCCATCTTGAATAAAGGATGCTACACCCCCACTTATTTCGCGTCATGAAAACGACTGCTTGGCGGCAGCCTAGAATCAGCTGCTTTTTTTACCATAGGAGAGAGCATACCGTCCCTGAAAATTGATCAAACATCCCGTTGATAGTAACGCACCATCCAGCCCGCGGGGTAGTACTGTACCGAATGACGAATAAAAGTCTCGGCCGAAACCGTGTGCTGCAAGGCTGTAACGGAAAAGCTCTGATGCCTATTCAACTACAAAACGCCCTATAGCTATTAGGGCGTTTTGTGGGGTTGATTTACATGTCGGAAGACGACCCCCGCGGAAGCGATACCGGGATCAGAGGCGGCGATCAGAATTGCCCAGGATTAACAGTAGCGAAACTTCACAGAAGGAGAAATTTTTTGGCCAAGTTAAAGGATTCCAACTTCCAAGAACTTGAATGGTATAACAGTAAAGTATCTTTATCGGTTTGGTGAATTACTGTGACGTTTTGATGCAATATGCATGTAGGGTTATACTGTGGGGTACGGCCGAAGCGGTCTCGGACTTATACAGTTTGTATTCACTTTACGAACACCAATTGTTCAGGGAGCCTATCTAGCAGTTTGCGATACCATGAGCCTTTAGACCCGGTAGCTCGCGGGAGATCAACGTTAATGTTAGATTCAATGTGAGGAGTGCAGTTGGGGGGACCAGTCCCCCCAAACCCCCCTGGGGCTCCGCTTCGCGGAGATTTGGTTGATATGATGAATGTTCTTCTTTCGACGGGGGGTTTGGGGGCAGAGCCCCCAACTACGGGAGCTCGAGGGCTGGCCCTCGAAGAACATGAGCAGCATGGGCCTGACATGGAAGTTCCTGAATACTCACTCCGAGCCATTTAGTTAGGGGAATTCTGGAGGAGCAACCAGGGGTACCCGCTTGTACTTTGCATTGATGATTCGCGATCTGATAACGTTAATTTAGTGTCTAACTTCAAGTCACTTAACCTTTTCGGCCGCATGAGGCTTGTGCGGCTCAACCATTTAAATTTCTTTTAAACCAAACAGACCGTGATATGCATCATCCATGTATTTGCTAATGATGCGATTGCTACTGTTCCTAGCAGTGCTTAGATTTCTATTAGTATGGAAAAGCCCCCAGATGTTCCAATGGCTCCTCTCAAAGAAGCGGTATCGACTAGGCAAGATAGAAGAGACACTTATTCGCACAGATATAATCGTATACTCATTTCACAGCACGGAGCATGAAGAGAATTGCGAGAGTAACATCAAAAGCGAGCCTGCTGATACATCTGCGACTACGACAACTACAGCTGGTGCTGTGTGGAGGGACGTTTCCAATGGATCTCTGAGTCATCGCATAATAGAAGGAAGGCCATTATACATTTGGGACATGATAGTAGCAAACACGCCAGGGTGTATTTCGCGCTACCTTGCATTGCGAAGACTGTCTGCCCCTACGTCACCAGGCCGGTACGGCAACAATCGCCGTCACCACGGGCGCTGGGTTGGTCCATCACCATTGCGCAATGACCTTACAGCCTCATTGGTCCAGGAGTCCAGTTCTGAAAGTGATGGTAGTAACTCCGATACATCTTCAGCGTCCGGGTTGACTTCTAATTCCGAGTGCTCTTCTGTAAGCCCAACCATCGACTCGAGTGAGAGCGAACACCATCATCCGGAGTCAACCGACCAGTGGGACCCAGAGTTGACCACGGCTAACCAGCATTGCAAGAAGAAAGAATAAAGTTACAGTTGAAGATAAACATAACCAAAATAGCAATTCATGACTTTTGTCAAAACCAGCGACGTAAAACCACTACTTGGCCACAGATAATTGATGATTACTAGGATTTGGCAGTACTTCATATGGTATCTAGTGGGTGTTTGGTTCTCATGGGTACTTCTAGAAATGCTCAACATACTGGCGACAAAAATGACCCCTGGCGCAATTGCCTTCTACGCTACAGTCATTCCAGCACTTCCCTATCCTGCCGCCAAAACCGCATTACTTTTCCGGTGGACTTGCAAGAAATGCTATAATTTTATTCTCGACGACCCAGGACATGTTTTATTGGCGTTCTCCTCAGAAGTGCGTACAGATTTCTACAATTCGACTACCAACTCGAAGGTATGCGCCAAAAGCGGGTTGATAAGGTCGCCTTCAGCAAGCGAAAACATTGCAGAAAAAGACCCTAGAAATGCTATGGACTACGTCTAACATATACATTCTCAATGACATTAAATTGGCTCACTTAAATCTTTAAGAATCCCCAGCTGTGGATTATCTGCCGAGTACCGATATCACCATCGCAATCCCCGGAGGTTGTCGGAGTCGGAGATTCAAAATCACCACCGTTCATAATCCTCATATACCAACCAAGGAATGAAATAATGAACAGACTAAACGCGATAAGGCCGATTTTGAGCCAAATTAATAGGCCTCTGATTACCGCGAGACTGAGCGGAGCGCATGTTGTGCGGCTGAGCCAGCAGCCCGCGAGACGAAGCCTGTTCTTCTTCTATGGACCTGGCCCGAAGCCATACGAGATCTACAACGAAAGGCCCGGGCCGATCCGCAAGCTATTGAACTACGTCCCTGCTCCGATCAAGCTGTTTGGTGTTATGGCCGGGAGTGCTGCGGTGCTGTTGTTTGTAGCTACTCCGCTGCTTATCATTGCCACCCCGCCATTGTGTCTGGCTGTTTGGTGGTACGGGCGTAAGCTGGCGAAAATGCGCCAGGATCTTTATAACCAGCGATGGAACAATATGGGCAGCTACCATTTAACTTTCAATGACCGTGAGTCCGCAATTGATGGGTTCACGACGGGCCAGCTGCCCAATAGAGCAAAGCATCGGATTCTGGCGGCGCTGGAACACAACGAACAGGGGATCAGCAGCGACTTGGGGCTGGACTATAATATGAGCAGTGTACGGCAGTTAGTTAAGTTTACGCCGGTGGAATCAATTCACCAGGACTTTAAGGGGTCTTCGCAAGGGTTTAAGGAGGAGATGGAGGTGAGCACGTATGGCTTGCTTAATAACGGCTATAGAAGGGGCGATGTTACGTTAGTTGTGGTGCACAAGTCGACGTCTTCGGATTCCAAGATGCGAATTGAGATTGAAACTGCCCGTTCGCGCTACGTGTTGGAGAATGACCCTTATGATAACGATTCGGATGTGACTATTGAGGTGAAAGGGAGGTAATGTACATAGATCCAAACACGCTTTTCTTACATAATGAGTTTTATATGCTCTTCCTTATCTTCATGTGTATCAGCCAAGAGTTGATTGTAACTTAAAAGATGAAAAAGTCATTAGATGTGAACAATTGAAGTCATATATACATTCCGGTGACTTGATGCTTTTTACTCTCTCAATGTAATCAACTGATATCTACTATATATCCTGCGTATATGATGTCATTGAGGTGGTTTCCCGCGCCACCTAGTTAATTGTAACTATCCTTCATCGACTCAGCGATTCCCCCATCCGGTCCCCCCAAACTCCCCCCCCTTGAGGCTCGTCTTCACGGAGTTTACATATCTTTGCCATTTTGCCAAGCTACGGAGGTTTGGAGACTGACCCCCAAAGTACAAATAAACCCCCACCTAGGTTGTGCATGGTTGCATGCATGAGCCGCACGCGCCGCACGAGACTTCCGTTTTTTTGCAATTGGGGGGAGCAGTCCCCCCAAACCCCCCTGGGCCACCGCTTCGCGGAGAAAACTCTGCGATTTCTCGGCGCAGCCGAGCTACGGGGGTTTGGGGGCTGGCCCCCAAATAGTAAATCCCACCCAGTTCAGCTGGCCAGTGTTGAGCCGCACGCGCCGCACATTATCACCTGACTTCCGGGTCACATGACCCAAACACAGCCCGGGGTAAATCCCAACCCCTACGGCCACGACGACCACCGACGACGAGAGGACGACAATCGACAAAGCGACGGTAGAGGATTACACAACAATGGAGCAGCCAATTGGTGAGTAGCGACAAGCATTCTAGCATCTATACAGAACGGCAGGCTAACCCGTTTTTAGTCCTTGACCAGGGTACTGGATTTGTGAAGATTGGCCGGGGCGGTACGAACTTCCCGGACCACACCTTCCCCTCGATAGTGGGGCGCCCAATTCTACGAGCGGAGGAACAACTGTCGTCCGATGTCGTGATCAAGGATATCATGTGTGGCGATGAGGCGTCTGCGGTGCGAACGGCTCTGGACATTTCGTACCCGATGGAGAATGGCATCATCCGGAACTGGGAGGACATGGGCCATCTGTGGGACTACGCGTTCTACGAGCGCATGAAGATTGATCCGCGGGGCCGTAAGGTGCTTCTGACCGAGCCGCCGCTGAACCCGCTCAAGAACCGGGAGAAAATGGTCGAGACAATGTTTGAAAAGTACGGCTTCAACGGCGTGTATGTCGCCGTACAGGCGGTTCTGGCGCTTTATGCGCAGGGTCTGTCGTCAGGCGTAGTCGTAGACTCGGGTGACGGTGTCACTCACATTGTGCCTGTGTACGAGAACGTAGTGCTGAACCACTTGACGCGGCGGATAGACGTGGCTGGGCGGGACGTAACGCGGGAGATGATCAACCTGCTGTTCCGCCGGGGCTACGCGTTCAACCGAACCGCTGATTTCGAGACAGTGCGTCAGATCAAGGAAAAGTTCTGCTATGTAAGCAACGACCTGCAGTTTGACCAGCATCTGGCCGAGGAGACGACGGTGCTTATGGAGAACTACGAACTGCCCGACGGGCGCACCATCAAGATTGGGCCAGAGAAGTTCCTGGCGCCAGAGTGCTTGTTCCAGCCGCATCTCATGGGACGTGAGCAGCCCGGCATTGGTGAGGCGCTGTTCGAGACGATCCAGTCGGCAGACATGGACGTGCGAACCTCGCTGTATCGAGCAATTGTGCTTTCTGGCGGTTCTAGCATGTACCCGGGTCTACCTACGCGACTGGAGAAGGAGCTGAAGCAGCTGTGGCTGACGCGGGTGCTCAAGGGCGATCCTGCTCGTCTCGGCAACTTCAAGGTCAGAATCGAGGACCCGCCACGACGAAGACACATGGTGTTCCTCGGTGGTGCAGTCCTGGCTAACATCATGCATGATAAGGAGCATGCTTGGATCACGAAGCAGGAGTGGGAAGAGCAGGGCCCTCGCGCCCTGGCCAAGCTTGGCCCACGATAATTGTATTTCTCTCTCTCCTAGATTATGTATTTCAACTCATTTCCTCACTAACCCCCTCTTACCACTCTCCCCTTTATTCGAGGGCCAGCCCTCGAGCTCCCGTAGTTGGGGGCTCCGCCCCCAAACCCCCGTCATGTCAGATTCTCTGCGGTGACCCCCGGGGGACTGGTCCTCCTAGTGCAAGTAATGGGGTGTCGTTGTGGATACGAGTATGATAGATGCTCTACTGCGCTTAATTCTACAGACATGTAGTACCTCAGTATTACCCGAGATATATCTTTCTCATAGAATAAACGACATTCGAATAACAATAAAAAATTACTATTGTACTGTCGTGAGATCAATGCTTGAATGAAGATATAAAGATGCTGTATTGGAACCCTGTAGTTCCGCTTCGCGAAGATTGATAAGATTCAGATACCACTTTCTTGAACCTGATTGCTCTTAAATGCTTAATTATTGCTCGATCTATCGATCACTGCAGCTTCCAGACTTCATTTATCTTAAATACTTAATTGTTGCTTTATTTTGAGTGCGTCAGATTTAATCAGATCATATTCCGCTGTCGCTTTTGGTGCCAATTGATGGACACTATATTTGGGCATATATCTACAGCTAATTCGATTGCGTACCCCAGCGTACTACAGTACGATTCCATCAAAAAATGGTTCATAAAAGGGTGGGCGGCTCATCCATAGATACTGGCATTCTACAGGTACTACCGTAAGCAAATGTAGGGCTCATTCTTCTATGGCGGAATATGATGAGTTTTTTGACACGAATAAGCTGAATTTCAATTAAGTGACAATTGTTGCTTAGATCTTGGTTCACTATATCTTATCAGAATTTATAGAACGACGTGTGAATCTTTACAAATCCCGTGTATTGGAGAACCCTGCATGAAATTAAATTAACTAATTTCGGCAGCTGCAGAGCCATTATCATGCAACTTCCTCGGAGATCTGTGACGACTTAATCTATAAATCAAGCGACTTATTCAACCTTTCTTCAACCTCACTTGCGTATTAATTGAAGGAAACTGGTCATACCAGATCATACGAATGGTTTTCTATTTCAATTATCCGATTTCGTATTTCAGTGATACTATTTTCGCACTCCGAGACTTTTCAGCCGTACGCTGTCTCCAGTCAGGGTCCCGGCGTCCGTTTATGCCGACAACAACACTTAGAGAACAAGGTATCTCCGTGATTTCCATGTCTCAAAAAACGACACGAGCAAGGTATCTCCGAGTGATACTCATGAAGTCAACTACGGCCAATAATTGCGGATGAGAGCCGTCATCATTACTAATATTATACTAATCGATGTACTGAAGTTGTCAACCATCATGTTTCCGGCACGTACCGAATATTAGCAATGACGTACAAGCCATAGCGGTACTGGGCTAATCGGAATCCGAAGAAATTATGAATGCCGGACCCCCCGAGACTGATACTTTTCCGAGATGTAGTGTGCCTTGCATCTTGCAGGAGGAGGAGAAGGAACAAATCGTGTCAAAGCTAAGCTCATGGGCGATCAATCGGCTTCACAATGGTCCGATGGAAGCAATTGATGACGATATTCGATATTAAATTTTTTCATCTTTCTACAGGCATAGTGAAGACGGGAACCATATATGTTGGAAGGTCGCCGCATGTATACGAGATAAATATGAGATAGGGGACATACAGGTACAGTACCGGTAGTACCGGTACATCATCTCTTACGCAACTTCTGGTGTCGCCTCCTGAAGAGGCTATAATTGATAGGCTGGAATCCCCGATATAATAAATTCACCTTCCGAACTATGGCCAAAGTTCCATTGTGAAAGCTGTACCTGCCGCAATACTAAGGAAGAACTCGCTTGAGGAAGAAGAGGGTTTATCCGCGGCATCCAGATCCACGGGACAATTCATTCAATGTCTGAACTCGGCCAAGGCTCGACTTTGCCGCATATCCGCAAACTTTGGTGAACCCAGTGCATGAAGCAATTCCGACATCACGCTCCACTATAATCGCACCGGCTGTTCCGGGTATAGGGGCCCTTGATAGATTGCCGAAGCTCCTTATAAATATAAGTGAGTCCGTCTCTCGTTAACAAGGTACTTCTCTGATTGAAACATTGGATTATCAGTCTTGACTTGGGGTATATTACAGTGTATCACCTTTCTCCACCTTTCTGGCGATACTAGAGCCCTACCTAATAGAACACCATTGCGTGCTAAAAGACCACCGTCGAACCCTGGATCATCTGGAATTCGAATACTCCCATTTTTAATTTGCAATATTTTTTTGTATCATACCAACATTTGGTGATTTCGTGATAAGCGCAGAGAATGGAGACGTCACACGCGCAAGCTGACCTCAGGAATAGAGGGTCGCTGGCATCCGACTCGCCAGAAAAGGCGCATGACTCCGACTCCAATTCAGAGGAAGGACCTCAGCCCATCTATGCCGACACCATTTCCGATGTTAGACGGGGATCCCTGGCTTCAGGGCGCAAAGGGTCCGCAGGAGACCTGGAAGCACAGACTATCGCCCTGAGAAGAACAGTCACCAGTGCCTCGTCCCAGTTTGAGCAGTCCCAGCTGGAGCTCGAGGAAATTGCCCGAGTCCTGACCGCCCCGATTAGCTACAAGACTCCGCTCCCTAGGATGGGCGGCGGTAAGGACTACCCGCCAGAATTGCCTGACCGAAACCCCTGGAAAGTAGAGTGGGACGGTCCAGACGACCCAAACTTTCCGCACAATTGGCCCCTAAGGAAGAAGGCTGTGGTGTGCATTGTTCTGGGTTATGCGACCCTGTGCATCGCCTGGGGCAGCGCCATTTTCGGCCCAGCCGTGGCTTTCATCAGCAAAGAGTTCCACAAGGCTGAGGTCGTTTCTATTCTCGGCATTTCGCTCTACGTTTTTGGTTTCGCATCCGGCCCAGTTCTGTGGGCCCCCATTTCCGAGCTGTTTGGCCGAAAGCTGCCAATTCTCGCATCCATGATTGGGTTCACCATCTTCATGTTCGGCGTGGCCGCTGCGAAGGACTTCCAGACCATCATGCTGTGTCGATTCTTCACTGGTTTTCTAGGCGCTGCTCCTTTGGCGGTCGTTCCGGCTGCTTTTGCTGACATGTTCAACCACACAAGCCGCGGCAAGGCCCTGACCATGTTTGGTGGAACCGTGTTTTGCGGTCCAATTTTCGCCCCAGTCGTTGGTGGCTTCATTGTCAACTCTTATCTCGGCTGGCGATGGACTATGTACATTAGTGGTATCATGGGCGCCCTGGCTATTATTCTAGTCTTCTTTTTCTACGAGGAGTCCTACGCGCCGGTTATTCTCAGCCGAAAGGCCGCTGAGCTGCGACGACGCACTGGCAACTGGGGTATTTATTCGTCCCACGACGAGGTTGAGCTTGATATAAATGAGATCATTACTGGAAATTTGACCCGACCAATAGTCATGCTCTTCACCGAGCCGATTCTCTTCCTCTTGACCCTGTACACTGCCTTCATATACGGTATTCTGTACCTGCTCCTTGAGGCTTATCCGATTGTGTTTGGCGAGATCTACAAGTTCAAGCCAGATCTTGTCGAATTGCCGTATATCGGTATGGCTATAGGTCTCCTCAGTGGTGCTGCTGTCCAAGTGTTGGTTTTCGAGCCAATGTACACCAAGGCCCTGATCAGAAACAACTACAAGCCATGCCCAGAGAAGCGTCTCCCAGGTATGATTGTTGGTGCCTGTGCGTTCCCAATTGGCATCTTCTGGTTCACTTGGACCGGTAACTATGGTCCGCATGTCCACTGGATCGTGCCAACCCTGGGCGGTCTGTTCATCGGGTTTGGCCTGCTCGTCATCTTCCAGAGCGCCATCAACTACCTCGTCGAGTGTTACCTCACCTTCGCCGCTAGTTGCATGGCCGGAAACACTTTCCTGCGATCGAGTTTCGGTGCTGCATTCCCACTCTTTGCGACGTTTATGTTCCACGGCATGGGCACTAACTGGGCCGGTACTCTTCTCGGTTGTTTCTCGTGCCTCCTAATTCCCGTGCCGGTTCTTTTTTACTTCTATGGTAAGAGGCTGCGACAGCACAGCAAGTTTGCATTTGACGTCAGCTAAAAGATTAAAATTTGTGCATGTATTATTAATAATTAAAGCGTTCATAATAATTCGACAGATCACCGGTATCTACCCGGATCCAGACAAGTTAATGAATCTCTCTAATCTCGTATCTGGAAAATATGTCTGATTGTACCTAACTGGTTCTTCTGCTCAAGTATACCTATCTATTTCCTATGTAAAAGTATTTGGACAGCTACCGTCCTGTAGTAACGTTAGCAATACAAATACTACACTACTAGCGTACCGGTAATTGCATTTACATACTCCAGCGTATATTGTCTATCAAGATTGGGTTTAAAACGCTACATCATCATCCCATGGGATTCAGGAATACGACTATGGGTCTAGTGGCTTATATTCTTTCACGGCAGAATATGAAATCCATGAAATCTATGGCATGAATCCGAAATTGAGCGTTCCATAGTCTAATCCAACTGAAGGATCCTGATAAGATATGAAACAAAGAAAAAAAAAGAGGGAATATAAAGGTATTTAGAAATCCGGCGCGTTCAACGAGAAACCCTGCGTGAAATTAAATCAACGCATTCGCCGCTTTAAGATGCCCTGTAATTGATCTTCACGATGTCTTAGAAGAATTCAACTGTGGCACAGAAATGTGCATGAGAGCCGTTATCATCTACCTGGTATATCGACATTACTAATATATCGGCACTACTAAATACCGTACTACAGTACTCGTCAACCACCAAGTACACCGGCGTGCCGTTCTGAATCTTAGCAATCACGCGTCTACGCCAATCTTGAATCAATTATATACCGCGCTACTCGGGATATGGGCAATTTTCCGGGACCCGGAAGTAGTTATAATCCCGAAACCCCGAGGGTGCGCGCCGCATTCCCCAATTCAGTAATTATCGGGACCCCGTCGTAGTGTGCCTTGCGTCTTGCAGGGGGGAAGCCAGCACCAGACTGTGCCAAGTTAAGTTTATGGGCGAGCGATCGGATTCACAACGGTCCGATGAAATTTCCGATGATGACAGTCAGTACTATTTCATTGATCGTTCAATGGACGAAGACAGGGGAAGAGGGGGGGCTTGGTGGGCACCCTGGGATAATTCGTGTTGGGAGGTCGTTGTATACGACATTATGGGGTAAGCATTGAAAGTACATAGGACTAAATCGCCTTCGGCCTCGGTTCCAAGAGGCCGACGGATGTCGGGCATTAGAACCGCCGACGGAAGGCAGCCCCCGTTGCCAAACTATGACAAACCATGGGCAAGGTTCCACTGTGGAGGCAAGACGTCCCCCTTCTTCACAGAAGGAATCCTCCTGAGAAAGAGGATTATTCGAGGGTATCGAAGGCCGCGGGACAATTTGTTTTTGTACTAGAAGGTATTGCTGGCACTCGGAGCTTAGCGAATCCCTGTTTTTACTGCATATCAGGCGACTCCAGTGCATGAATCCATGCTTCTGACTAAAACTCTCAGTCCATTCACCGCACACGGCTGTTCCGGAAATGGGGGGGTCTATTTTGATTGCCGAAGCTTCTTATAAATATGGTCGATCCGTCCCTTTAGCCTACAAGGCATTTATTAACTCTTGGCCCAAGCAGTTGTATCTGGCTTTGAGTCTTTCGTTTTCTCTTCCCCCTGGCATTTTAACACGATAGAATAATCTATTGTATGAACCATTTGGAATTCGAATATTCCATCTGCGTTGCCAACTTTTTATTTTTCAATCTTTTTATTGCACCAATATTTGGTCATTTGGCGATTTGTTGATTATACCAGTTTTTTGGTCATTTAGTGATTTGGTCATTTCATAGAGTGGAGATGTCCGATCTGAGGAAAAGAGAGTCGCTGGTATTCGACTCGCCAGAAAAGTCGACCGACTCCGACAGTAATTCTGAGGAAAACCCCCAGGTCATCTATGACGATCCGAATTCGGCCGCTAAGCGGAGATCCACAGCCCTAGGGAACGATGAGTTCACAGACCTGGAAGGACAGACCAACGCCCTGAGACGAACAGCCACCGGCGCCTCGTCCCAAATTGAGCAGTCTCAGCATGAGCTCGACGCAATTGCTCGAGTCCTGACCGCTCCGTCTTCAAGTGGTGAAAAGGGGCCGCTCCCCAAGATGGGCGGCAATAAGGATTACCCTCCAGAATTGCCGGACCGAACCCCGTGGAGAGTAGAGTGGGACGGTCCAGACGACCCAACCTTCCCGCACAACTGGCCTATAAAGAAGAAGGCTCTGGTGTGCTTCGTGCTGGGATATGCGACGTTGTGCATCGCCTGGGGTAGTTCCAGTTTCGCTCCAGCCGTGCCTTTCATCAGTCAGGAGTTCCACAAGGCTGAGGTAGTTGCTATTCTCGGCGTCTCGCTCTACGTGTTTGGTTTCGCATCTGGCCCAATTGTATGGGCCCCCATTTCCGAACTGTACGGCCGAAAGCTGCCAATTGTTGTGTCTATGATCGGGTTTACCTTGTTCACTTTTGCCGTCGCCACCGCAAAGGACTTCCAGACCATCGTGCTCTGTCGATTCTTTACTGGTTTCGTCGGTGCTGCTCCCCTGGCGGTTGTCCCGGCTGCTTTCGCTGACATGTTCAACAACACTCACCGAGGCACTGCCCTAACCATTTTTGGTGGAACCGTGTTCTGCGGTCCAATTTTCGCCCCAGTCATTTCTGGCTTCATTGCCAACTCGTATCTCGGCTGGCGATGGACTATGTACATTACTGGCATCATGGGCGGTCTGGCTATTGGTCTGGTCGTTTTCTTTTACGAGGAGTCCTACGCGCCGGTTATTCTCAGCCAAAAGGCTGCCGAGCTGAGACGACGCACTGGCAACTGGGGCATTTACTCCACCCACGATGAGGTTGAGCTCGACATGAACGAGATCGTGACTCGAAACCTGACGCGACCAGTAGTCATGCTCTTCACCGAGCCGATTCTTTTCCTCATCACCCTCTATACTGCATTCCTGTACGGTATTTTGTACCTGCTCCTTGAGGCTTATCCGATTGTGTTCGGCGAGTTGTACAAGTTCAAACCAGACCTTGTCGAATTGCCGTATATTGGCCTCGCGATTGGTCTCATTATTGGTGCCATCGTCCAAATGTTGGTTTTCGAGCCAATGTACACCAAGGCTCTGGCCGCGAACAACTACAAGCCGATCCCAGAGAAGCGTCTCCCAGGCATGATTGCTGGTTCCATCGTGTTCCCAATTGGCATTTTCTGGTTCACGTGGAGCGGTAACTACGCTGAGCATGTCCACTGGATCGTGCCGACCCTGGCTGGTCTCTTCATTGGCTTCGGTCTGCTTGTCATTTTCCAGTGCGCTATCAACTACCTTGTCGAGTGCTACCTCACCTTCGCCGCTAGTTGCATGGCTGGTAACACTTTCCTGCGATCGAGTTTCGGCGCTGCATTCCCGCTGTTTGCGGGCTTCATGTTCCATGGCATGGGCACTAATTGGGCCGGTACTCTTCTCGGTTGCTTCGCTGTCGTCCTCATTCCAGTGCCAATTCTCTTCTACATCTACGGCAAGAGGCTGCGACAGATGAGCAGGTTTGCATTTGACCTTGGTTAAAAAACATTAAAATTCATGTACGATATTAATACGGTAATTCAGCATTCTCTTTCATCCCTCCGCGAAGCGGAGCTACAGGAGCTTGGGCTGGTCCCCAAAATGTCCGTCCTACAAGTTATATACACTACGAATCAGTCTCCTGGGGTTGGGGTCTTCGGATATCAAGCTATACTACTCTTCAGGCCAGGTGTCCGTTTTAACCGCTTATGATCGAATTTGCTTTATGGCAACTATGCTATAACCTATTACCTGGCAGCCTTTAATTGGTCACCAATCTATATCAATTCGATTGCCTTTCTACCTAGTTCCCTAACTCTATATAAAAAAACTAATTACAAGTCTTACCAACCCAGGAATAATAAAAATAATAAATGCGATATATCGTACCCAATTCATTATGGAGCTGTGGACAGCCCAGTAAAGATTGCGTTCATTATGGAGCTCTGGCCAGTCCATTAAAGATTGTGAGATGGAGTGGAGGAGAGCTGATAGAGTTTTAATGAATTAAGCTCTCCATGTAAGTGACATAGTCAAAGCCCTCTCCGCTTTCATGCTGAGGCATCGTCTCCTTTAGCTGATCAATCATGGACTCCGGTAGCAACGAATTCTGCAGGTCTAGTTCCGTAACATAGTCCTTGCCGTCGGCAATCTCCATAAAGCTCTGGAGAACCTGCTCTGCACTCTGCTGGTCCTCCATGACTTCGACCATGAAGTTGATAAACTGCTCAAAAGTGACATAGGCACTGCCCTCGCTGGCGGCTTCAAACACGTCATGCATTTCGTCTTCGGAGTACACTAGACCCAGCGACGCCAACGCACCACTGAACTCGGACTCGGCTAGCTGGTTGCGCTGGCCCTTGTCAAAGTAGCGGAACACAGACTCAAACTCTTCAAGTTGGATCGGAGTCAGGTTGTTCATGCTTCGGGCAACAATCTGATTCTCAATGAATGCAAGTTTCTTAACAACACTCTGCTTGGCGAGACCAAGCTCGTACTCAAGCTCTTCGTACGAGTAGACAGTGTGATCGTTCTCTTCTACGTTGGCCTGGCGGCACTGCTCGTCTAGCGTCTTGAGGTCCTTGAGCATTTTGTCGAGGGGTTTCAGCTGTTCGCTCAATTGAGTGATGCCCTCAAGCTGTTTCTCCAACTCGCCCTCTAAACCGCTGATGCGCATAGACAGGGTGTTGAGACAGAGGGCAAACTCGTTGGCCGTATGGGCAAAATCCTTTCGCAGATGCTCCTTAATTGCGCGCAGGTTGTTGTTGATTTGGCGAGATCGCTCAGCTTCTGCCCTTACGAGTTCATTCCACGCCGTCTCTAGGTCACTGAGCCCCAGATTGAGAGGAGGAGAGTATTCTTTTAGAGCGTAGGTGGCCAGTTTTGTGCGAATGTTGCCGAGAAGCGAGGTCAACTCCGACCGCTCGGTCACCCATTCACGCTTGGTAGAGTTTTTGTACGTGACGAACTTTGAACTCTGCTCTTTGGCATCAACATAGGACCCGTCAAACTCGGTCTGTTTCCACTCCTGCTGGACTTTTTTAATAGCATCCAGCAGCTCCTTCATACGCTTTTCATAACCGTGCTGCATGGTGATTGCAGAGGCTGTTATCTCGACGAACTTCTCCACACGACGGCCGGCCGTCTCGATCTTGTCCAGTGCCGAAAACGCGTGGAACCAGTATGCTACGTAGGTCATGATAGACCGCTCGTCGGGCTTCTTCACGTCACAAATATCCTCTACGTCCAACAGTTGCGGGATCCCCACCTGCTCAGCGGCAATGTGGAATGCCAGTGCCATATTCCCGCGGTGGTCTGCGGGGTCCAGCGCGTCGAAATCAAGCAGGTCTGGGCGGTGTCGGTCTATCAATGCACAAAACGCCAGGCCATTGGTCCAGCTCGAACTGAAATCGCGAATCTCTACCCCCTCATAACCGGCAGTTTTTCGCTGGCACCATAGCAACAGGCCTTCTTTGGCAGACAGCCCCTCTTCATTGATCTCGGAAATGGTGAACCGCAGTACCAAAATCCACAGCAGCCCCAGAATAAGCTTGAGATTACCGTCAATGATGTCCTCTGCACCAATATTGTACAGCAAAATGCCTCTATGCTTGATAAAATCAAGCGCTGTGTTTACATTTTCGACTTTCTGGATGCGCAGACGCGGATTGCCGTAGTACCGTCCCAGGCTCTCATTGCCAATGATCTCAAGCAGCTGAATCAGCCGAACGCCGTCTGTGAAGTCCTGCTTGAGATCGCTGAGCGGTGGAATGCTGTGCGACTCAAAGTACGTGTTGGCCCATCGCAAGAAGGCCTTGTGCTGAGTCGCGACCCACCCTGGCAACGCATTGAGCGACGAAGACGCCCCGCTCGCCGACATGGAGTGTCTATTCATCGTCGTGGTTGTCGTCATCAATTGTCACTTTCCCGTCAGCAATATTTTGGGTCCAAAATCAGGAGGTTGGGGGCCCTCGCAAAGTCTAGAAATTTACCCTTTTTCCGCGACCTCAAAACAGGGGGAAGATCTATAGATGCGGGTCTGGTAGTGGTTGGTGAGACGGGGTTGAAACAAGCCTCTGGAAAAAGTTGCAAACAACACGCGGAACTCCGAGCATTATCGCCTCATAAATCCGCCTTTAATCGCCCCGACAAGCGAAAAATATTATCAGGGGGATAGCCGGGGTTTATATAACTTTTGGCACTATCACAAAGGGTTTGTAGTATTTTTTTTGTCGAACAATGGAGATGGAGGAACCGCTCACCTCGACGGTGAGACCAAGTATGTAACCAATTGTAGAAAGATATGAAAACTACTGATTAACGAGTTTTTGGATAGGCTCAATGGCTATTATAACGGTCCGGGTCATTAAGAGCTTCCCGTACCGAACCATCAAGAACCACGTGTTCAAGAATGTTGATTTGCACAAGGTGACGGCTGGTGAGCTGCGCGACATGATCAAGGAGGTTATTAAAACCCAGGGAGCGTTCAGAGCGTTCCGAAATAACATAGCAGATCTGGACACGATTAAGATTTACACCAAAGCGCACGGATCCAAGACGATGAGCCTTGTTGTTAATATGGAGAACGACGATGAGTGGATTCTTGCGGATGATTCGAAGACTTTGGCTGAGTATGGTGTTGAGAATGAGACGGAATTGAGTATTTTCAACCGGGCAGCTTACGAGGAGTTCAAAAAGAACCCCGAGGAAAAGTGGTAGTCAATTTGCTACATGGATTAAACTCTGAATACGCGAAAAAAAAAAAGATTGGAGGCAAAAGGAGTATTTTTCACAATTGAATTGTGAATGGGCGGCTCCATGCGGCTCCACCCGCAAGATATATCCTCTATATATGTATTATATATCCCCTATTTATCTGTCGACACTCATCTATACGGTTATCTATGCAATACGGTAATGTAGTCGAATCACCCAACAGAACAATTGATATCGCCTTTCGTTCTCATAAACTAAGCTAGGGACCATTCAAAGAGAGAACAATCCGTTAGGACCTACTGCACCATTTATGCGGTATAATTAGCCATATAACTGCAGCGATGCAATTGAATAGGTTAGCGGAAAAACTCGGGAAATCTTTCGCGTACGACGTCAAAGTTCACTTTATACAGGCTCTCTGCACAAAAGCCCTCTGAACCATGTAATAACTTAACATATAGCTCATCTACCTTGCCGAGAGGGGGCCTGGCAATATAGAGAGTCTTGAGATTGGGGAATAACTGAAGACATCGAGCTGGCCACTCGCGGTCTGTGAAGATCGTCGCACCTCTTAGCCGCAAAGTCGTTATCTTTCCTCGGTCAGGTATCTTGCTCAGAAGCTTTTCTGATTTGACCTGTCGAAAAAGAGAGCCCAAATCAAGTGTGTGTAGATTCCTGAGCGTTCCAGTCGCTGAAAGAGCTGATGCGAGTGACAAATAATTGAAATTGGAAAGTCGGAGGCAAAGTAGGTTCGGAACTTGGCTGAACAATTTCTGAATATTTACCTTGGGGAGTACTCCGTTGCTCATGAATAGTAGGTCAAGGCATTCGAGGCGAGGAAATGATATACTTCCAATGTATACCGGGTCAAAGATAACCGCGTACAGATTTTTTAGGTGATCAAACACGGGCCGTGGTGACCTCATGAGCGATTCATCTTCGACAAACCCGAGAGTGGTTAGTGTCTCTGGAAGCGCGATCCGGCGGCCGCTCTTGTTTGACAACCAAGTTAACCCCAATTCTACGCTGGTGAGTGACTTAAGTGGCCCGATTACGTCACAGAGATCAGCGACGTCGATTTCTTGCTTCCTCTCAGTACTCGACAGGGCCAGGTCATGCAAATAATCCGGCTCAATGGCTAGAATCCGCTTAAGCTCCTTCTTGACTGTAGCAGACTCTAGCTTGGTACCCATGCTGTCGCCATAATCAATGGAAAGCTTTGTGACCTTGTACAGATTAAAAGCTGGAATATCGAATATCGTTTCACTCTCACTTTCACTTTCAAGGGTTATATTCATCTCCTTACGCACATTCCTGATGCATTCAAACAAGAACGATTCTTTGTATATTGGTACTGGACCGTAGTATTCTATTTTCTCGATTAACTTAGCCTTCTCTGCCAAGCTACCAACAAACTGCCATGCTTCATTGGGCACTCTGTCATGTGTGCCCAGGTCAATCTTTACTACCCTCAGCAATGGAGCCACTTCGTCAAATTCAAGCTTCAAGACACCATATGGAACCTCCTCGCCATAGCGAGTATAGTATCTCGTTGTTACTTCTGTTTTAAGGTCTATGGCAAATTCATCGGCAAAATTCATCAAGACTGCAGCTTCATAAAAGAGCACAGAGGATACGATCTCTTTTAACTGGGGAATGGTTTTGTAGATTACCAATAGAGTCCTGACATCGCAGTATTTTGTGATTATTGACAGTATCTCAACTGGAATCATCGCGATGGTAGAATCAGGGGAGTGATGTCTCGCCGAATGCCGGTGGGACACTACAGTTTAGCAGCGGCGTCCAACATTACCGGTACACTGCCCGGTAGTACTGTACCATACGGCCATCAGACTAAATAGAGTCTTTTTTTCCCAGGTACAACTAGCAAGGTGGGTTTTCTATGTATGAGCATAAGACAGAATGGACTCTAGATTATAGAAAACGTGATACCATTATTGAACTGAACTAGCCAAAACTTAACTATCGCTAGCGAGAATGCTATGAAGCTTTGCTATAAATTCGTCATAGGACAACAGGAAGCTGGCATCCGGCAAATTGTGATTAAGACACGTAAGCTCAAGCTCCTGCTTTTTAGATTCACAAATAGATGACCGATTGGCTACTGTGCGGTAGATCACGGCTATGGTCCAGATTTTTTCCGCGTCATATCTCCACAGCTGGGCATCGTGAAGTCGCAGGTTAGAAACCAGGACTGAGTGCCAGCAAGCCAGCTTACTGACGCTTACGTCCTCGTCAAGCGAGGGCTGGATGGAAATAGTTTCGTGGACGAGGAGTTGTCGCACCTCTTCCAGGAGACAAGAGTAAAACCAGCCATCCCCATCATTCTTGTATCGCTCGTGCTGTAGCTTCCACCCCTCAGACTGCCTTCTCCACGTCAGCGTGGACCTTGCGCTAGCGAGTGTCTCCTCGTCGTAGGATTTGCTTGGTAGTTCCACTAAGTAGTCTTGCGAGTCCGAGAACAGGCACTCGTTATAGGATTGCTTAGAATTTAGGAAAGCAGTGATCTGGAGCAAAGGTATATCGTTGTTCAGCTGTTCAAGGACCTGATAAAGCGTTTCACCGTCTTTGACGAAACAATGAAGAATTGACCAGAACTGGTTGCTGGGTGATTTCTGTTCTGCTAGCATGGCCATTCGAATGGTTTCATGGTGATAAATAAACTTGAGGAGTGACTTTGCAGAAAAATGGAGCGCGAATGGAGATGAGGCAACAAAACTCGCCAATTCGCTGGAACTCGTTTGGGTTGCGACCGACGGTGGAGTGAGCTCCGTGCAATTGGAATAAGTGGGCACCGAAGTCGAACCCCTCGAATTAGTAGTGATAAACGAGGAGGAGTGAAGTGAATGGGCTAGCGAACGCACTTTGTTAGCCTCGGCAACTTCATCTTTGTTGACGTCGGCTTCGTACTCTTGGAGGAAATGAATAGGAGAGCCCAGTCGTCGGACCTGACTCGACGAGCTAACATCTCCTTTGACCTCTTTGAAGTGAATGGAATCTGCATTGCCGCAGGTTTCTGCAATATCAGTGACCTGCGTATCATCGCCGTTTCCGCTGAATCCTGAAGTATGAGTTGTCGACGTCTCGCGCGTATCCACTCTCTCCACTGTGAGGCCAAAAAACTTGTTTGAGGTCACGTCTACCAAATTGGGCTCAATGGAAGCTCTGTTCTCTAGAGTTTTGGTGCTGAGCTTGTCGCCATTACCTGCATGGGGAGAAAGGCTTTCAAGAGTCTCGACGGCGTATTTCAGGGATTGTTCGATAAGACTGTCGGGGTCAAGGCTAGTATCGTAATCTGAAGAGCTTTCATTGTCGCTGTAGCGCCAGGATGGAAATATGAGGGGCCCCTCACAGTTGCCTATTCCTTTCCAATTGATTAATTGTTCGGCAATGTCGTCGACTATTGGATCATTGAAAAGCCGAATGCTATCGCTTGGTGCATTGACAGCTGAAGCGTCAGATGTGGTGTTGATTGTGGTTCGCTTGGGCCAGAACCGCTCTTTGATGGACTTCGTCCTCATTAAACCCTTTGCGCTATCCATATCATTTTGTGAGTTTGCAACGAGACCTGCTCGTCGTTTGAGTCCGGCTTTCAACTTGTCCATGGTTGATGGCTTTCTCTTGAGGTCTGGAAGATAAGAAATTCTTTGTGTGCTGGTTTCAATGGCAACGTAGCTCCAGCCATCTTTGGACTGGTCGTTTTTCCTCGCCCATTGCGTAGTGCGTTTCCTTCTCAGTATCGGTTGGGCTTTCGGTTCGTTTGGTCGACTGGTCATTTCGCCCGACTCTGCAGGGGCAAGCACGGTTACCGGGGTGATGTCAATCATTGATGGAGCGAACGACACGCTTGAGGTGATACTCTTTGAGGAGCAGGCCATTAGAGGAGGCGGCCAGATTGGAGCCATGCTTGGAAGGATATAATCCGCCTTTGGCCGCTTTCTGAAGCGAATCCTCCTCGTGAAGGTCCTCTCCATAATATGAACAACTTTTTTTTTTTTCATATTTTCTACTACTAATGGCGGTTTTCCTACCGAGATGAGGGTCGTTGATTCCTGCAAGAGTGATACTAGTGTACTGCACCCGTGAGGCAGCTGTCCTCAAAACCCCACCTGGTGACAGCACACTAACCCTCATCGCATGTGCACGGTCCAGTTCTATTCTTCACATTGCTGTACTGCTTGCTTTGACGCCGGAACACTCTGTTTCACACTAAAACTGTACTAACGGTATTCTGTTTGATTTTGTGCGTGAACCTGAAGGATAACGTTGAAAATGAGGAGAGAACAAAAAAGAGGCCATGTAGCGAGAAAAAAATGATGGCGTACATAATTGAGATATTCATACAACTGAAGGCATTCGCAGAAATCAAATGAGGTGCATTGTAGACATTCATGGACAATATTCGTGGTTATTGAACTTACGTACAAAAATAAATAACTTTCATTCATTGAGGCCCTGAATTTTTTTCCAGACATCGGATGCTAAAATCTCAAGGCCTTCTGAGGACATTGGAGTGCCGTTTCTGTCGATTCCAAATTGGACGGCATGTGCAACAAGCTCATGGATAAATCGCTGATTCACCGTTTGGGGATTCAGGAAGGTTCCCGGTGAGAGAGTATGTGGAATGGTCCATCTGCGCCTGGGATCTCGATCGAGGCAGCCTTGAATGCATTCCACTACATCTCGCGGTACGGGTATCTTCCCCAAGCCGTGCGACGGATACTGAATCTGAACTTTGGGGTTCATAATTGCCAACATTCGCTGAGTACCCGAGTAATGTCCGTAAGGCGGCTTCCCGTAGACCATTTGATATAGAATGCATCCGCAGCTCCACACGTCTGAGGGCTTTCCCACTTTGTACGTCGCTCGGTTATGCTCATCTGGCGTGGTCGGCGCAGCCTCGAGCAAAGCCTCTGGGGCCATGTAGTTTGGAGTACCAATTTGTGTCTCTCGATGAACGTTGGCGGTATAATCCGGCACGACATTGGCAATCCCAAAGTCGATGATTTTGAGCATTCCCTTGACGAGCAAGAAGTTTGCTGGCTTAAGGTCAGAATGCACAATCCCATGCTTGTGGACCGCCTCTACACACTTGAGCATTTCGACAGTGTAGTATCGCACAAAAGACAAGTCCAATGGCTGATTGAGACGGGCAGCAAGAACGTGCGCGAGGTCAATCTCGCCAATCTCCATAACCAGGAGGACTCCTGCGTCAAACATTTGGTAGTCTATCAGCTTGACAACTCGTGATTCGTCGCGGAGGCGGTTGAGCAGGTTGATTTCTCCCTTGAATCCCTCTACGACCGACTGATCTACCTCATCAAACGTCACTTTTTTCAATGCAAATGTCTTGTTGTTTGTCGACTGAACTTTGTATACGCGAGATGAGCCTCCCTTTCCAATTACCTCCAGCCGTTGGTACGGGATATTGTTCACATGAATAACCGGGCGGGATTTTTTACCTGCTGACGATGATGAGTGTACAGCGGGTTGATGGACTGGCCCAAGGTTGTACTTAACAGATAGCTGCTCATCCTGCTGATAACGTACTGCATCTTGAGGCTTTGGGGGTGGAGAATAGAGACTCGATTTGGAGAACCGGGTCGAAAGGTGGTGGGACTTGGGCGAAGCATTCAGAGGCTTGTTCGGAGATTTTGTGGCCAATGCTGAGGACTTTTGGCACGGGGTCTTTTCTTGATGTAGAAGCTGAGGAGATTTGTACACCGGAATCTCTTCATTTTCATCAGCGAATCGAATTCGGGTGTTTCTTTCTGGGGTATTATTAATATTGTCGTTATTAGTCGAAGAATTGGCGTTGTTAGTATTGCTATTATTGTCGCAGTCCTGCTTTGACGTTGTGCGTTTTGGAGGACCCAGCCCAAGGCCCTTGCCAAAGCGCTTCACCCGCAGGGTACTTTTTGTGTGTTCCAATTTATTGGAATTCCTGGTGACACCAGGAGTCGAGTACGCGGGTGAATTCGAGCTATCAGATGCAAACGAGTCGTTCGACTTTTGTATTGGTGAAAATCGAGTCGCTCCAGGTCGGGATGCCACATATGTCGCCTCATTGGACTCGTTCCTCGGGGCCGCAGATGGGGACTGAAAGTACTTGTTGCCATACGGTGAGGCTAGTCTGTAGTCGTCTCTCAGGTGGCTTATTCTCGCATTGGGGACGCGATTCTCTCCCTTCTCCGCCAGAAGTTCCTTCGCGTAGTCGCTCAAAACTGGCGGCATAAAGCTGCCATCTGAGGAGGAAAGAGTATCGTCGTCATCTGCCCGATTATCCATCATCATCACAGTAGTCGTAGCCATCATTTGCCTCTATGCAGTAAACCGTGGCAAAGATGTGTGAGTGAAGAGAAAGACTCGGGGAAACAGATTGCAGGCTATGTGTCGTTAGTATCGTGGGTATGGTAAGATAAGTAGTTTGGCTGCGAGCGATATATGCAAGAATCTTACATTCTTGTATTTTTGTTTTGTAGTTTCCTATTTGGGATGTGTGGGTGTCGGGGAAACGAGCCGCACGTACACATATCCTCATACCTCTCTGTTGCAGTATGGCCCACGCGACATATTGTAGCTCGAAATTAATGAAGTATAATTCGCTTCTTTTGACTACTTGATTGGCAATAAAGTCCATTTTATATTCACAATATTTTATCAGGGCACATTTGAGACGTCCATTCATGAACTATTGCAATCAATGTATCCAGATCTGGTAGTACATGCATGCAAAGACAGTAGTTTTAATGACAGGGCTATAGCACAATGCCAATTGCTATGCACATATCTATTCTGATTGGGGCTAAATTGGTACTGCAATCGCAAATCGAGGTATATATTCAGGTAGAAAGACGCAGATGCAACCTACTGCCGGGTAAGTATCAAAATACCGTCCCGGAATTGATTTATCAAATAACTCTCTAACGGGGGATGATATTCGGCCTGAACTAGTCTAGTCGATAGATCTCGAAGAGACTATTACAGTGGTAGAGCTTTTTTAAATTTTTGACGTGATTTGGCGCCGCGAGGCCGCTTCGAAGTTGAAAATTGGCAGTTTATGAATTGCCCAAAATCATTTTCCACGCCCTTTTGGGCATTTGGTCAAATTGAAACAATACAGAGAAAATCAGCATTTACCCCTGCATAAGGATGGAACGCTTTACAAAGAGATTTACCAGGTTTTTTTTAGGATATGAATTTCCATTCTCAAATTTCGCAAAATTTCAGCTCAAATTAAAGCGATTTTGAAGCGGGCCGGGCACTATAGTGCTGCGAAATGGCGGTAAAGTTTGCCTTAATATATGCAAGCGTGTGGTTCGAACCACGTTCGAGGACTGAAATTTAAGATGCGCGCGCACGCATAAAAAACTGCGCGCATATACACGCGGGAATTTCGATACATGTGCACATCAATATTACAGGGGTTCGAGGTGTATACATGTGTATTTTCCTGGGGGTATATCCATACTTCACAGGTTAGTTACCGAGGGACGTGATTCTTACATGGATCATTTCGCAGATTGCTGTATAGCTTTCATTAATTAAGACGTACTGGTGGTACACCAAATGATTAGGCAGATACCTCTTGCCAACACGAAACAGGTTTGGAAATTAGGTGAGGCACGGCTGAACCCAGAATACTGTTTACGTTTTCCACGAGACATCCACAACTCCACGCGACTTCCTCGAAATACCTAAAACTATTGATTTATCGAGGCAACTACTGCAGTAGGCGATTTACCTTTGAATATTTCGTGAGAGTCTGTTGACTGGCTTTTTCTGGAGCCTTGGTCACTTTAACCATTATTTCACCTCGGCTATCAGGTAGAAGGCAAAAGGGGTTAAAGAAGGTTTGTTGAAGAACTTTTCCCTTGCGTTGTTTTTAGCCTGCCACAAAAAGCCTATCTGTAAGCCTATCAGTTGAAGAGCATGTCTCTGGAGGACACAAGTTTATTGCCGCATGGTAGCGAGCAACTGCGTCCTCTTTCCGCCGCTTCAAAACAGGCTTCGAACTCAACCATGTCCAAGGAGAGCTCTGAAGTGGGAGACAGCTCGAGTCTAACATCAGTTGCCAGCGACATTGACACGGAGCTGGAGCGGTCTTTGATCATCAAGCATTCAACTCTCAACAGATCAATGAGACGCGTTCCGGGGGCGTTTTTCTCTGGGGATGAAGAAGAAGAAAACAGCCCGCACTGGCTGCCCCTGGAAGATATTATAAGTAGTGATGATGATGATCAGTTTGAAGACAGTCGGGAGACTACTTCGCTTTATGATAATGAGCAGAAGAAATTTACCCAGTCTGTACTTGACGAATTGGATAGCAATGCCGACCATGAACCTCCTTCGAGCCCGATTACGATCATGCGAAAGAAGAGCCAGGGGAGCATTATCCCGGAATTGGATGAATCAATAGAAAAGGAAAACGATTTCAAAGAGGGTAAGGATATCGATGCTGGCAGCACCGGGACCGTTGACGACACTGTAGAGGAGCATATACCTCAACTGGAATCTGATAACGAGGAGGGCAAACGTTCAACGTCTGCGGAAGATAAGCAGCTTGCAGAGTCAGATGTGCTCGATGACGACAGCCATTCAGCACGGACCCTCGACATTGAACGGGAGTCTCTCCTGGCAATGAACGACAATGACTCAGTGATCAACCTTTACGATAAGTACGACGCTAGAGACGATATCTCAATAAGCTCGTCCCTCAATGAGCTCCAGAACTTTGAGCTGTTTAATCCAAATGAAGAGCATGGGCTGGACTCAAGCGAACTCTCTGATTCCAAAAAGTCTGTCAGAAAGCTGACCACTCGGTTTTCGCAGATGTCGACTAGAGACGCCAAAGGCAAGCAGTCAGGGATCGGCGCACGGGAAGAGAGGAAAGTCCTGGATAAACTAACGACAGAAAACTTTCATCTCAAGCTGCGGATCAGCGTAATTGAGGGCCAGCTTACCAACGGATCCGAGGAAGGTTTAGCCAAGATCGCCAAACAATTAGCTGACCTCAAAACTGCTAACGACGAGCTTAAGCGGGACAATGAGAAGCTGCGCTCGAACATTGACTATCTCACAAAGTCTAAAGAACATGAAAATGAGCAGGAGGACTTTGAGCGGGATATGAAGTTCAGAACGGTCGAAGAGGATCTCGAGTACTACAAGTCGGAATACGTAACTTTGCAGGACCACTGTGTGCAGCTGGAGGAATATTCTCGCGAGGCCGAGTCTAAACTCGAAGACACCCTGTCTGAGAACGAGCGTCTGAGATTCCATATTGCATCCGCTGATCGTACCGGGAAGACAAAGCCACAAGACAGCATTGATCGACTGGTAGAAAGCCTGGAAGCCCCGGCCGCTGTGCGCAAAGGGCTTCTGCCAGACTTCCGCGATGGTGCTTCTCCTACGCCTGAAAGCGCCAGGCTGTATAGACAGGTTGAGCATATCAAGCGAGTGTTGAGTCCAACGTATGATTATCATTCTCCTAGGTCGCGGTCACGGCTCTCTGCGACGTCCAGTTTGCCCGACGTGACTCTCTATGAGTCGGGCGCCACTGATTACGCCTCTGATCTGCTGCAACAAGTACAGGATGCAGCGTTCACCAGTAAGGCGCGGTTTAATGGCCTTCATAGAGACTATGAGGCGCTCGAGCATGAGTACAACGAACTTGTGGCCAAGTACAATGTTATGCTGGAGAAGAACGACCACGATGTCCAGGTGCTCGAACAGTGCATTGAAGAAAAGGATAACGAACTCCAGAGCGCCCGCCAGGACTTTGACGAGTTGTGGGAATCGATGAACGAAGTAAAGGATTCGCTTAACGAGTTGGAAGAGCTCCGAGCAGAGTCGCATAACCTGCAGGACCTTATCCATGCGCGTGATGAAGAACTCATGAACCTGCGACTGAACTCCAACAATGCCAATCTGGAGCTTGAGTCAAAAATCAACGAAGTCGTGCGTCTTACTCGTGAGCTAGAGTCGCTTCGTGCACAGTACGACGAATCACAGCAGCTAATCCAGCAAGTTGAGGACGGGGCGGTGACCCAGGAACAGCTGGAGGAATATATGAACAAGCTGGAGGACAAATCCCACCACATTCGGTCGCTGGAAGACGAATTGGCTGTCCTAGACCGGCGAGTGAAGGAGGGCGAAAAGTCAACCGAGAAGTTGGACCTGATTCTTGGAATCGTCAAAACATCATACAGCGAAAAGACTGACCTTGATAACGTCATTCAGGTAAGTTGCTCCTTTTTTTTGAATTATTTGGTGTATTACTAACCTTTTAGCACTTGAAAGATGCGTTCGATACTGTCAAGGAAGTACAGGATACTGCGACTCAGATGAACCAGGTGGTTTCTGAAAACGGCCGGCTAACTTCAGAACTGTCTTCCAAGAAGAAAGAGCTGGAGGTCATTACAAAAAAGCTCACTGTGAAGGAAGCTGAGGCGACCGACATGTCAAAGCGCGTGGAGGAGCTTGAAGAAAGACTGCAGTCTGAGTTAACCCGCTTGCTCGATGAGAAAGATCATCTTGAAGCGAACCTCAAGCTTTCACACGAAGATATCAGCGAACTCGAAGAAGCCAGGCATGAGCTTGAAATTGAGTTATCAGAAATGCGTACTAGCGATGACCAGGAAATCGCCAGACTTACGAAAGCGTTGTCTGGCGTTGAAATTGAAAAAGAGCGTCTTTCCAAAAGCCTTAAAGAGAAGAACGATATTCTTAACAGCATGCTTCAGGTCAAGAATGGTCTCCAGAAAGAAGTCGAGAAGCTCAAGTCCAAGGCTGGAACTAGCACGGTTATCCAGGATGAGTACACCCGTCTCAAGATCGAGCGAAAAGAGCTGGTCAGAAAGCATGGCGAGCTCAAGAAACAGTGTCAAATCCTCGAGAAACAACGTGACGACGTTATTCATGACGCCAAGGATCTGCAGGATCAGCTGGAAGAAGAAACGGCTAGAAATGATGAGCTCGAGCGGAAGCTGGCCGGCGACTTCGAAAACTCCGATCCTGCGAAAGTCGCCGAACTTGAGAGAACTCTCGAAATTCTCCAATCTACCAAAGCTGATGATAATAGAAGGATTGAAGTACTTGACCACTCGTTGGCGCAGGCACTGGAGATTAACGTCAATCAGTTGATTAGCGCTCTGAAGCAGGTGGAATCAGTTGTTGGCAATGAATGGGCCAGCAAGATCAAGCACCATCTTTCGACTGCCAGCGAGCGACCCAAACAGGAAACTATTTCCAACTTGGCACAAGTTCTCAACGGTTCTTTGGAGGCTCTGATTAGCAGGACCACGGCCAAACTTAAGGCAGCCGAAAAGGTGTATGTCCAGCTGAAGGAGGACTACCAGATTATGGAGCAGCAGCATCAAGGTTCTGCCAACTCGATCGAAACCTTGAAAGAACAGCTGTCGCAGCTTGAAACGGAGAACGAGGAGCTCAATGAAAAGCTTAACAGTATTACTGCCATGGCAGAATTTGGTCCGACTACTTCTAAAGGCTCATCTAGTAGCGGAGAAAACAGCAGCAGCAACAAGAAGGAATCAAAAGCAGGGTCTGGGTCCTTCATCGGACGGCTGTGGCTGTCGCGGTACCATGAGATGGAGCGCAGATGGCAGAATGAACGGGAGGCGCGGAAACGAGAGTACGAAGGCTACAAGCAGCATCTCAACGAGTGTTATGAGAGAATTGAAGCGCAAAAGAAGAATATCAGACGGCTGCAACTACGTCTCAAAGAGGCTATCGACCTCACTCCCCCTCCACCAGATCCTATTGCCAAGTAACTGCATTTTGCTAACCCCTATTATGCTACATTAGTTTACCGATGTATATGTTAACATAGCAGTGTTTTTAGTATAAAAGCGTATATAGCGTCTGGACTATATTTTCATGAACGTTCTTCTTTAGTAGTCAATCGTCACCTCTATTAATAATATATAACATCAGATTACAGTGTTTAATGACGGTATTATTGGTTTTGGACAATCATTAGAGCCAGAGGCTCCAGCGACAATCCGTCGTCGGGGATGTTCAGCCGTGCACACACTTTGATAGTCAAAAAAAATTGAAACGTCACCAACTCCACTGATAGCCAGATATGCCTCCAAAATACCACACAGGGGCACTAAAAGCCGAAGAAGAAAAACGCCGGACAGTTTTTAAACCTGTTCTGGAGAACCCGTATACCAAGATCGTTTGGCCCGAAGTAAGCGAATCCGATGGTCACAGCATGGTAGAACTCTTGGTATCGCTACTTGCTCCGATAGGTGAATACCAGAGTTATGTCAACAAGAAAGTCAATCCGTTGCCCGATCCGCCTACAATTGCTAATAGTTTGACCTTGGGATTTAATCCTACAAATGCAGCCGTGGAGGATCAAATTCAATTGGCACAAAAGGGCACCAAGATTGAAGGTGTTAAGGCGATATTTGTGTGCCGATCAGACGTGTCTACTTCACTGGTAGTTAGCCACTTCCCAGTTCTATGTGCAGCTGGTTCGATTACATGCGGGAAGTCGATAAAGCTAATTCAATTACCGAAGGGATCATTGGGGCAGCTGTCGAACGCCACCGGTAGAACCGATCCGTTTGTTATTGGGCTCAGAGAACTCACGGATGGACCAGGTGGTGCGCTATTTGGTCTCGTAGAAAAAATTGCGCCAGTAAATGTACCGTGGATCCATGAAGTTGCGCAGTTTCAATTACCAGCCGTGAGAAACGTCAAAACAACAGCGCCTATAAAGGTAAAGCAGAACCAGAAACAACAGGCGAAGGAACAGAACCAAAAGGCGAAGGAGGAGACCCAGAAACAACACGCAAAGTTACAGAGTCAAAAGGCGAGGGAGGAGAAGGCTAAACCAACGAGCAGTGGACAGAATCGGAAACGACAACAAAACCAAACCAGGAAGGACCCCAATGCCAAGGGACACAAAGTAACCAAGTAGTAAGCAGCTATCTTTTCAGAAGAAGCCTAGGAAGCGCGGTGACAAAGCTGCGTGATCTGTTTACCAGCCAGTTCTTCTGCACCTCACCGCGTACAGAAAGCTTTGGTAGCGCTCCGAACAGCTTGGGATACTTCTGGTGCACGGCGTCCCATTGTTGCTTTACTGGGACGACGATGGTAGGCGATCTGGGCGTCTTGAGCTCTAAGTGGCTATTTAGCAGGTTTTGCGTGAGGAAGCGCGACCGACCGTATACTCGATATGTCCCTTGCGGAGAGTATGTATAGTGCAGCTGTTTCCGTGCCCGCGTAGAAGCGACAAAAAGCAGTCGTCTCTCTTGTTCAATAAGCGATGGGTTTTCGTGGTCGAGGAATATAGGGTATGTTCGATCTGTGCACTCGGGAACGAAGACGTAGTCCCATTCGAGACCTTTGGACGCATGAACGGTACTTACTACAACTTGATCATTGCTGGGTACAGTCTGGAACTTTAGGTAGTTAGAGAGGAAGTAGTCAAGCGCGCTTGTGGACATGCCGGTTGTTTCGCGGTAACGGCTGAGAGTGACGCCGACAAGGTTATAAAAACTAGCCATCTCTCGGGAGTCTGGATGGGCTCTTGGATCATTGCTTTCCTCTAGCAGGGCCTCGACTGCCTTGATTATTGCGTTGCCGTCGTCGGGATTAGCACTGATCCGCGCTGTCTGTTCGTTTATAAGCTGTATAAACTTGCCCACTTTGGCCCGAGTGATAGAGGTCTTCACCACAGCCTTGAGACGATCTGGGTCAGATATTGTATCCCAGAGGCTCAACTGGTTTTCGGCGGCATAATTACGTAGCTTAGTCTCGCTAGCCTTGGCGATTAGAGGTCGCGGTGTCTGCATGACAGAGAGCAGAGAAAGGTCGTGGTGTTTGTCCTGAAGCAGATGGAGAAAGCTGAGGATTTTGGCCAAGAGATCATCTTGGAATATGGCCGAGGTGCCTTTGAAGATTACATTCTTGATGCCTGCATGATCAAGCCTTGTAGAGAACCTAGTGCAGCCCAATTGAGTCCGGAAAAGCGCAGCAATCTGATTAGGCGGAACCTTACGCAGGGAAATAAGACGCTTTATTTCCCTAATGAGGTAGTCATACTCCTCGTGCTGGTTACTGGCCTCCAACAAATGAGGCTTTGGGCCGTTCTCGATGAATTCGACATCTGTGCGCTTTCGCAATACGGCCCGCGCAGCATTGTAAATTTCCTCAGTGTTTCGGTAGTTTGTCCTCAGCATGATGACATCAACGGGATCAAATATCTCGGCCATAGTATCAAATATCTCTGCACTGGCGCCAAGGAACTCATAAATTGACTGGTTGGGGTCTCCGCAAACGGTCAAACCACACTTGGACTGCGATTTTCCGACTATCAGTTGCGAAATCTCCCACTGGATTGGAGATATATCTTGAAATTCGTCGAGTATCAACGACTTTGTAGTCACAATTTCCCTCCCATGGGATTCAAGCAGCTGCCTTGTAAGCACTAGCAAATCGTCAAAGTCAATTAGCCGATTCTGCTTCAATCCAAGGGTGTACTCATTGAATGCAGTGCTAGGAGGCGTTTGTCCAAGTTTCATGCGACGGAAGCTTTCGATCCATTGGTTGAAAACAAACCCGCTTATTCGCTTTTTTTCACCTGTCAATTCTCCTAGCAAATAAATTTGTTCACTCTGTGAAGCCAAAGTCCACTGAGAAAAATCGTGGCCGATTAAATGGCCGTGCTCCAACAGCATTGAGTGGCAGTACGCATGCAGTGTTTGCACATTGACCAGAGGAGAAATGTAATCATGCTGAATGTCACGACAGAGTTGGCTGAGTTTCGATGCAAAAGCCTGGGCAGCCTGGTTGGTTAGAGTGAGCACCGTTATATCGTCCGGAGACACCTTGCACTCCAAGATAAGATAAAGGATGCGATTGACCAGGGTTCGAGTCTTGCCCGTACCCGGAGGGGCAATAATTTGGACGTGGGAGTCTAGAGGTCGCTTAGCCGCCCGGATCTGATCACTGTTGAGCTCCTCTTGCTCGATAATCCGCTCAATCTCCATTTTTCACGGGCCTCGCTTGAGTGAAATGTTCGCGTTGAGAAGCGCGTTGTTATACCTTCATCTCCCCATCTTTTTCAGCCGCACGGTATCACCTCATGCATCGTCACCACCTCCATGACCACTACCGGTACCAATACACCAATAACTTGACAAAATACCGCTGACATTTGAGGTTGTTTAGCAACTTTTATCGAAATAAGGTGTTTAAGGCGCTGACTTTAGTAGAATTAGGTAGTTGCTAGTGCCATGGCGCGTGTTGCAAAGGTGTAAAAATATATCGAACCTTGAATTCAGTTGAACAACTCTAACCCTTTAGAAACCAAAGTAATTCAAATAATATGGTAGCAAACTGCAACAATATCCTATGCACTGCGATGCGTCCAGATAATAAATATATATAGCGCTCTAGGGCTTTTTCTGAATTCAACATTCTTTGTCATGGGTAATCTACCGAACGAAATATGGCTCATAGTCCTAGAGTATCTTGCAGAGCATGAACATAGATACGATGCCTGGTTGTGGAGAATCCGGTTGATATGCAGGAGCGTGAATGATCTCGCCAGTTCGATGATCTGGAAAAAGCTAAAGGTTATATTTGATGTTAACACCGAGAGATACTTCTGGGCCCCTCCACGGAAAACGACCATTGAGGATGTCGTCAACGACGCGATTAGTTCGACTAATTGGCCATATGGAAATTATAATGGTAATGGGACTGATAATAGTCACTATGGTACTGACGATATATGGCAACAGCGTCATTACGAATATGGATGGGGCGATGATGGTTCTTCCCGCCGTCAGTACGATCCTGTCTATGAACTGGAATTCGAGCAGCAAGGACTGTTGTTGAGAATGGAGGAACTTGTTAATACCTTGGAGTATTTGGCCAAACAAGGGAACGTTGACGGTTACTTCAATGTCAAGAATCACATAGCTGTAGCGAGGGCTGAGTTGAACTATTTTTTCTGGGCAAAGGACCATCTGAGCAGCCTGCTTGCTGCCTTGATACTTAGTGCCGAGGAAAAAATTAGCGTAAAGACATGTGCCAGAGCGATGGTTAGAGCCCTGACAGAGACGTTTGAGGGACATACAGAGGGGAAATATTACTCAAATGATATCTCCAGTCGAAACATCAATTACAAGATTGATCAGCTGATGCGATACAAAGATGTGATTGAAGAGCTTCAAGTGGTTATCAGACCCTTTTGCTACATGTTCGAGAGTGAGAAGTCGGATTTATATTGTCAATTGAGAGAGCTATTGGCCTCTTGCCCTTCCCTGAAAGTGGTGAAGATTTGGGGCGAAGGAGCTTCTCTGTACCCAATCAAAATTACGACGCGGCAAGGAATCACTGCACAGCCAAAGCTAATAATTTCCTCGGATCTATGGGACAATGATGGCACTATACTCGAATTGAATTGCTGTCCGAAATTACGCATCGACTCTACTTCGATCATATTAGAGTCACCTAGCTTGTAGAACTTGCATCAGCTTCTGTCTCTAGAAGAACTGAAGATGGTGATGGAGGATAAGGGGCAATGGGATCGTGTTAATTTTGAGGCATTTCAAAGCCTCAGGAGCTTGTCCCTAACACTCAAACTTATGCCTCCGTATCTGCGGCTACCAAATGTGGTAGACAAACTTGTGTTTCGCTTCCACCCCAGCGCGAACTTGCATAACCCTGAATACCACAGTCTAATTGAGGCGCCTAACCTGCGGTTTTTGCAAATTGAAGGATTGATGACGCTTCTTGGTAATACTTATATATGTCGTAAGGTAGACCACCTGGTGGTAGTAGGGTGCGAACATGACACCGATACGTCTAAGTCGTTGACTACGTTCAACCCGTTTCCAGTGCTGGAAAGATTGGACTGCCATCGACTAGACTAGTGCTATGTGAAGTTCCTGTTGGAACTCCTTAAGCCATCCAAACAGCTGGAGATATCTAACATTGTAACGGGGTCCAGGGCTCAACAGTACAAGTTTCGCTCTTACCTAGATAGTTTGTACGAACTGAAACGTCTACCTCCTGATATTGCACTTCAAGCCAATGTTGATTATCCTCCACTGGACTTTTTTGAGGCCATAAAGCAGCTGGTATGCCATCCTAGCGTGTTGGACGTGCAGGTTATGGTTAAGAACAGGGCAACCATACTGAAGAATCCCTTTGGCATACCGGAGGAGTATTTCCAGTTCATTGAGTCAAGCACAGACCACCACACTAGAGCTGAAAAGTACGCGTATTATCGCATCAATCCCGAAATTTGCGCATCATAATCTACGAGAAATTGTCAAGATAGCTTGGCAGTATGAGGGTACGGCCATTGTGTAAGTATTTTTTGTGGGCATTTTTTTAGAATTAAAAAAAGATATTAACTAACTATTCCTCCATTTCCTCATCGCCAGTGAGCTCTTTGAGCGCGTAATCCTTTGCCTCTTCAAGCACATCCGCCGGCACAGGCTCGTGCTTGCCATTGGTCTCCGATAAGCTGGCCCACGTCATTTCCAGCTCGAAATCCTTGTCCTTGGAATCCTCATGGGCCACGTAAATGATCCGGGCCACTTCCCGTACCGCCTCCCGGGCCGTTAGGTTGTCAAAATCAAGCTTCTCGAGCTCAGACTTGGCCACCTGCCGGCCCTTGCCAGTAGCAGCTCCCTTGTAGCCCCACGACACCCCACTGGGCTCAATCATGTACAAATGAGCTCCGTCCTCGTCGACACCGCCGACAATGGTCGTCACACCGAACGGCCTTACAGAGTTATACAGAGTGTATGCCTGAGCATACGAGCTCATTCTATTGGCCAAGCTTGGCACTGGGATTGCCACTTTGTAGATATTTCGCCACTGGCCCGCCTCGTCTCGTCCCCGGTTGACGAAGTGCCGCCCGTCTGGCAGCAGGCCCGAGTATGCAACGCCAATATGTCTATCAATGGTCTGGATTCGCTTGTTCGCATTGGGCGCCAGCAGCTTCGAGGTGATGATCTTCTCTACCGCCAGAACAATGCCGTCCTTGCACTTTACGCCAATTGACGTTCCGGCGTTCTCGACTGCCTTGCCCGCGTACTCCACCTGGAAGTTTCGTCCGTCTATTGCCAGTTAGCCTAACTCAATTCCTCCTCTCGTGTGGGACCATACCTGGGCTGAAAACACTATTAGACAGATCGTAGCCGGTACCAATTGATGTCTAAACGCGTCGTCTGTATGCTGGGTACGGGGGGTGGCAAATGGCACTCTACCTCGGGTCCCCGCTATAAAACCCAAGCAATCAGCCAGACATATTGTTAGTTTACTCGCTACACTTCTCAATTGCATCGATTGTAACGTACCATGGTGGATTATCTAGTTTGAAGTCGTTTTGTTATCGAGGGTTAGTCGTAGTGGTGGCTGAACAAATCAGTACCTCACCGCTGTCGCCAGTGGGGGCAGGATATTTGGTGATGTGTTTCCCGCGTTGGGAGTTCCACGCTGCCGGGTAACTTCACATCCCTATCCTGCTTCACATACCATACCTAGAGACAATCAACGTTCATATATCTACTTGTGTGATTTGTAGGTCTCGTAAGCACCAAATACCTCCGCGAAGCGGAGCTCCAGGGGGGTTTGGGGGGACTGGTCCCCCCATGGACACACCACTACTTCAACTGACTTGGGGGCCGGCCCCCAAACCCCCGTAGCTCCGCTTCGCGGAGATCTTGTAGAGCAACAATTCACTCCCACAACTCTAGTCCTGCTGCAATTACAAGTATGTTGTCGAACAATATGGTGGAATGGCGGGGTTGGTGGGGTGCGGCTTATGTGCGGCTGAGACATGCCATCCCAAAGCGGAAGCATTCCGGGGCCGGGAAACTTTTTTCTTTCCATTATCAGTGGAGTCATCGATCGCTTCTGATTGCACAGAATCCCACGAGGGAGATAGATTAACGATAGCGGACGAGAAGATGAGAAACTTGGTCATTTTAGCGGGTTCTTCGCACCCCGAGCTGGTTTCCAGAATCTGCCATAACCTGGCGATTGACGCAAGCGAGGTGGACCTGTCAAAGTTCAGCAACGGAGAGACCTCGGTTATGATCAAGGACTCGGTTCGAGAGAAGGATGTCTACGTCATCCAAAGCGGGTGTGGAGATGTCAACGACAACTTTATTGAGTTGTTGATTATGATCTCTGCGTGCAAGACCGCCTCGGCGAAGAAGGTTACTGCGGTACTGCCGCTTTTCCCATACTCGAGGCAGCCAGATCTGCCATACACCAAGTCGGGGGCTCCATTGAAGTCTGGCGTTAGCGCATCCTCGAGCTTTACCTTTGAGTCTGTCCCTTCGACCCCGAAGCCGATGCGGGCCGGGCGAGGTGGAGACGCTACGAGCACTGCTCCTCCCTCGCTTGCGCTGGCCAGCAACCTGGCTGCTATGAAGTTGGCCAGTAGCGGTGGGTCTCCTATTCCGGGTACTCCAAGAAAGACTAAAGTCGACCCGTGGAACCCTGGAGAACCGGAGCCACGTTACGGATACCGTCAGTGGATAGCCCAGGCCGGTACTCTTATTGCATCTCTGCTTACCTGTGCGGGAGCGGATCATATTATCACCATGGATCTTCACGATCCCCAATTCCAGGGCTACTTTGATATCCCGGTGGATAATCTTTATGGCAAGCCACTGTTGCAGAACTATATTACTACCAAGATTCCGAACTACCAGGAGGCGGTCATTGTGTCCCCGGATGCAGGTGGAGCCAAGCGGGCTACTGCCATCGCTGACTCGCTGGGCATGGCTTTTGCCCTGATTCACAAGGAAAGACGGCCCAAGCCTCAGTACACTACTCCGCAGCACCATTTGAACGACAGTGTGGTGCATGAGAAGCGGCCAAACGCTACTACGATTATGGTGGGTGATGTTTCGGACCGAGTGGCTATTCTCATTGACGATCTTTGTGATACGGCCAATACCATCACTCGTGCTGCCAAACTCATCAAGGATCAGGGCGCTACCGAGGTGTATGCCATTGTAACCCATGGTCTGTTCAACGGCGATGCCATTGAGCGCATCAAGGCTTCTGCTATCGATAAAGTCGTTACTACTAACTCTACGCCTCAGGAGGAGCACCAGCAGCTCCTGGGAGACAAGCTTGAAGTGCTTGACGTCTCGCGCGTGTTTGGCGAAGCCATTCGACGAATCCACAATGGTGAGTCTGTTTCCATGCTCTTTGATCACTATAGTATATGATTTTGACCCTTGCTTTTCCTACATATGCTGAGCTGGCGAAGGAAGTTGTGCGAATAAGTTATATAAATGATTAATGGCTGGCTCCATAATATATAATAAATCGTTAGAATAAATACAGGGGTGGGGTGTTGAGCCCGAACAGATTATTTCAACCAAGATCCAAAGTATTTGTGTTCGGATGGAAAACGGTGTGACTAACGGCTATTTCCTGGGTTCCAAACTGGCCACTTCGGATGGAACAAGGGTATGCTCATGGTCGGTTGAAGGAATGAACTTGCCAGTGCTATCGAGAGTGCACATCTGGAGCGATTGGACCCAGTCATCCGCCACAATCTCTTCCATATGCGCACGCTTGTTAAAGTTGAGATCAAGCATTTGCCCAATGATTTCCCGCGACTCTCGAGGAAGCAGGCGGAGAAGCCTCCAAGGGCCCTTTATCTGCGTGTGCGGCTGTGAGTCATTGCTCTTGATTGGTCTAATTATGGGCTCTTCGCCCGGAGAAGACGCAAACAGGCGGAATGAGTTGTCGGATATCTTGGGCGCCTTCCACGGGAACCGGCGAAGCGTCATACAGCAGAATATAATGGCAATGGACCATATATCCACGCACCGCGGGTCGTATCGCGGCTCGGAAAGCACCTCTGGGGCAAGGTACGGGTCGGACCCGACAACGCCTTTAGCCATGACAATGTCCTGTTCAAACGGATACTGGAACACCACGGCACTTCCAAAGTCAATCAGCTTCAGCACACCCTGGGCAGACACAACACAGTTGTCCAGCTTGAGGTCTCGATGAGCCAGGCCCATTTCATGCAGGTATTTAACCCCGCTAATGATCTGCTTGAAACAGCATCCAATCTCGTTCGCCGTCATCTTACCCGACATGACAATAGCGAAGAAATCGTACGGACAGTATTCCATGACCTCATAATACCGCCCGTTCTCTTGAATGATATCCAAAGTCTCGACGATATTGGCGTGGTGCAGAGTAGATCCGATGCAGAACTCGGCTGTGACCTTCTTCGAGTAGTCTCGCTGCGATTCATTCGGGTGGCGCTCTCGGAACTCCTTGACGGCAAACACCGTGTTGTCACTGGCTCGCTTCATCAATCGAACTGACCCTCCAGCACCAGAGCCCAAAACTCGCCCAATCTTGCCGTACTTCCTGAACCCAGACTCGGAAAACGGCATGTTATTATCCTGCGAGCTCTGTCGGCTGTGGCTGCTGCTAAGCCGCGATCTAGAAGACTCTCTGCTACGGCTCGATCGTTTATGGTTATTATCCTTGTCCTTCTTTAATCCCTTCTTGAAGAATCGCTTCAGCTCAATCATCGACCCGCTATGGCTCGATTTCTTGAGACTGCTGTCCTCGGAATCGGACCCACTGCCTTTACTGTTCAACGCCTTGCTCAGAATGAGTTTTGACGCCTTCTTCTCATGTTTGTGATGGTCCATAAACGACTTTAGGCTCGTGGAGGATTTTGACCCACCAATCTTCTTAAACACAAACCGCGGCTCAATTTCATGCACATTCTGCACCGGCGGAGGGCGAAACCGTCTCGCGTAAGGGTCATCCTGGTCTGCCGTAGGGAACGGTGAAGCAGTAGTTGGGGACGAATTACGCGATAGCGAAACCGGCGAGTTTGTCGAGCTATCATGGGTCTGGGGCAGGTAGAACATGTTATTCTTGGAGCTTACCCGCGAATTACCTGGAGACGATTCCTGCGAGCTCGGGCTGGACTGCTCATTCTTGTCGTTGGCAGCCGACAGGAACGCTGCGCTCGGTCGCGATGAACGGCTCTTGTTCGGCGATATCGACTTTGGTGTCGTCTCCCCCGACGCATTGCCCGATGGCGGGCGGTCAAAATACTCTGCCGAGGGCTGTCGCGACGCGGGAAGCGAGTACTGCTCGTAGTGGTGCGTTGAGTCGCCCAGGAACCTCGTCTGGCCAATATTGCTGTTTGCTAGCTTTGACGTCACCTCGGCCATTTTCTTGTCCGAGAAGTCAAACTCCTCGTCAGCAGCATTCGGCTCACTCATTATATATATTCGGGCCTCTATAGCACCTCGAAAGCGAATATATATATACCCTCTACGGCCGTTTCTGGCTGCAAACTGTTCAAACCAGCTCGTTGGTATAGTGGTGGCTTTATTTTCGCTCTTGGGACCTGTCTTCGGCATATCGGAGTGCCGTGTCGTCTCATACCTTTCTTGCGCATTGAACCCGGGTAACGGATATTTTATCAACCGGATTGACTGTTATACGGCAAGTGAAAATATACATGACATTGATTGAGATTTAATAAATGGGGGCCTCATTTTTAAATAAATTTTTATCCGGCGTGGAGCCTATTCTGTATGTAGAGTAATGGATTCCTTGTGCGTATGGTTACAGAGTGCTCAAATGTGCGCACCTCGTTCTCAAACCTGCTTACAGAAATATCCAGGCACTGCGCATAACACCACTACAGTACTTTACTACCTAAACAGCATACTTTTAGTATATTCTTATTGCACTGGTTATACATCGTAATAGGAAAACATGCCACTTACACGAGTGTTTTTGTATGGGTTCAATTGAGAATTAGCAGTTTCGTCGAGTGGAGTAATGGGCTTAGCTAAAGCTCGGCTGTTTTGCTGTGTACTGATTCCTCATAATTACTCTGGCAAATAGCACATGTATCATGTAAGCCTAAAAATTGCACCTTGAAATATCAAAAAAAAATTACGAAGTAGCATCATGGCGATCCCTGCATTGCCCTGCATGCGGCTTGGTTGACAGATGTGGTACGTACGTCTGTTATTATTATCATAGTCCAATTGATCTGATTGACACGTATGGCCGTAAAAAATATACATGTTATACTGTCTAATAATTATTTCCACTAATCCATCAATGATGAATGAAATACCAGTAGCTAGCGTAAGTAGACAGCAGCACTATACAACGTGTAGTACTAATAGATAATAGCCAACTAGCGTACTAAAAGTTCAAGACTTACGCAGCCCATACTCGACCCCCCTGAGCCATGCCAATTTAGTAAATCAGGCCATTAGCTTTATTGCCGCTCTACGGCTCATCGATACAACTCAAATGTCGGCGGCAACGCGTCGCGCACGCGAACGCGGAAGCACGGCTGAAGCGGGTTCCTTTGTTACGGTAATTTCGCCACGCGATTCTATATAAACAGTCAAATATCCCCCCTCATTCTTCCTATCCTTTATCACAGTAATCAAGTAATGGGTAGTACGATATTAGTAGAATTAAAGATTCCATGGGGTAGACGTTAAGCTCTATTAACCGATATTGTAGTACGTAGGCCATGGAAGGTGTAAGTTACATGAATCATGTCGTAGAAACTCACCAGCCAACAACCTGTGAAGCCGTAACACAAAGTGAAACGCTCGCCGATGGGGGGGTGGCAGGCAGGGGGGACGTTGTACGGAACTTAAAAAAAGCGAGCTGTATTCAACTCCATATTATCGTCAGAACCCGCCATTTCCCACATAATTATAATTTTTCATCCACGCTATTTCGTCGTTGGTAGTGTGGCTCCTCCACATTAATATGCGTGCGATAATAATTATTTTTTTTACATTGCGTTACCCCTGGATGGAAGCTCCGATTGCTCCAGCGGCTGGTTTAACGGCGACCCACGCAGATTTTGGGATATTGCTATGGGCGTGTCTTAACCCCTGTTTGTTTCAACTATGGTTTTCAGAAAAAGAGAAGAGAGATTGATAAACGTTTCCGATCTATACAATCCTTTCTACGGCTCTTTTGTAGTTGATGGTGATGCGGGTATAAAATTAGCAACAGTCCCGCAAAACTGCGTGGGTTTGTGACGTCGATAATTGGCACTTTGTGCGTGCAATAGTTTGAAGCTGCACAGGGGGGTTCCGCCAAACAGGGTACTGCATGGATTACCCAAAAAAACAAAACAAAATACACGAAAGCCCGCAAAGATCTGGAGATATCATCATCGAAACCCGGCAGAATCAGGTACAGGAAAAAAAAAACTCCCTCACACACCTCCCTTCATCTTTTTTTTAAAAAAATTGAAAAGATAAAACACTGTGGGAAAGAGTCGCGAAGCCTGTGTCAAACTCATTTGTCGTGCGTCTTATTGTGTGTACACACCCACACGCGGTCTGCACCTGCGCTCCTGAATATAAGCCCCGAACCCGGCTACGCGGCCAATGTCAAAAAATTCTTCCCCGGCGTCCTCCACCAGCGAATTTACTGTTTCCACGACGCCGACATCGCCTGCCTCCAGTCTCTCGAAGCCCATCGCTGTCGCCGTCGAGACGCTGGCCTCGCCCTTCCTTTGTGATTTTGACCGCTACCCCGTCTCAGGGGGGGAAAGACAACATTCGTTGAATGACAGCGTATCGAAGATCATGAGCACCGTCCCGCAAACTGAAAAGCCCGCCAAGCAATCGCGGTTCCGCTTTTCCAGGGCCCCTACAGTCAAGGAGTCGACGCCGCCCCGGCGCCGGTCAAGCGTGGCCAGTAACTCGTCCGCCTCCTCGATTCGAACCATGGCTACGCTGAGTGAGAAGCTGTCATCCGGCCAGATTAAGATTTCGGGCCCAGAAGGGTTCACCCATGTGTCGTCAATGAGTGAAGACCACGTCCGACCGCGCCAGCAGCCACAGCTCCAACGGGCAATTGAGACCCATGGGCCCCCTATAAAGTCGTACCGCGACTCCATGGCCCTGCGCAGCATAAGCTCTGAGAGCCATATACGCCAGAACTCTAGCCATTCGACAAGTAGCTCGCTGAGTGGGAACTCAAACCCTCCCATTCCGGCTAATGGCGGCACCATCTATGGCTACGGATATTCGCACAACCGCACCAATACTAATAGCTCCAGTGGGGGGTCGTCGCCACCTCCACGGCCGCAGGCCCCCCGACTTTCCAAGCCGCCCGCTAGCGGTGGGGCATCTGCCAATGCCGCTAATAATAATAACAGTAATAGTAAGCGCGCCAGCCGGCTTCCGTGGAAGAGGGCGCCTCAGGAGAAGCACTCTATTCCTAGCATCTCGGAGCCAATTTTGGAATACTCGACAAGTGAACTCATCCCGGATAGTCGTATGTCGCGCTCTTCATTTGCATCGTTGCCACTCTCGGAGCTGTATCCACATGGCCTGCCGAGTGGCAGCCTCAACCAGTACCCGGGCCCTCCAGTGGACCACAACCATCAGCATTCAGAGTCCATGTCGAGTACGGTGTCGTCATCAACGCGGTCAACATCACTTACGACGATCTCGCCAAAGTCAAATACTCTCTCGGTTCGACAGTCTCATAAGGATTCGCCGGGGGCCTCGACAGCCAATTCGCCAACCTCTCCGAAGCCTCCGTCGATTCCGATCCCGGCCCCGCCTATGTCAGATTACGAAGTCTCAAAATGGCGCCAGAAGCTGCGCGAGTCTGAAGACAAGCGTCGAGCCATGATGATTGAATACCAGCAGAAGCTTGATGCTGAGCGGAAGCGAACCATGGAGCTCGAACGCAAGCTCGAGACGATGATTAGAGAAAAGGCGACTGCCTCTGTCAATGACCTGCCCAATGCAGCTGCCAGCAAGGACCCTCAGATCAAGATCAAGGCGCTTGAGACGCAGCGAGACGTGCTACGCCAGGCCCTGAATACCCTCCGGCAGACCAAAGACATGGAGATTGCGCAGTACAAGAAGAAACTGTTCAAGGTGAGCTCGGCTAAGCCTGCTACGAAGCGGTCTGCTGGACTGGACGAGGCTGACGTGCCATCAAACCCCAAGCGTTACAAGGATCCAATTCGCATTGGGATTGCGCCGCTTTTGCCGACATCCAACCCTTATGATATTAGAGCGACCATCAAGGAGCTCAGGTCGAATTAACTATTTTATTGTACTTGTAATGACGAACATGTGAGCCCCATGGGCTATTTATTATTATTTATATCGGGGGATCTATGCAACCTACTCGGGGTGAAATGAGATTAGCGTACTCAATGGATATAATCATGGGGCATTCACCAATTGCTACGGTAGCTAAGTTATGTGTAAGATGGCGAAGTAGATCACGATATCAATTACAATTACTGTAATTGTAGTGAATACAAAAGAGCATGGAGAATGGGCTACTTGATATACCCGTGGCTGTCCTGTGTTGTTACTGACCGCTCTTCCCGTCTGGACTAATTGTAGAAAAACTTCGCCCACTACAACTGGAATGATAGGAGCTATATATATACGAAGCATACTTGAGAAAAGCAATCAATTACCGGTAGTACGTAGGCGCTTAATAAAAATATGGGACTTGGGGAGGTAAAAGCCAGCTTTACACGGCATTTGATACCAATACAGTACCGGGATATATTTGTAGAGATTAGTATTCTTCAGGACCCCGTCTGCCTTTGAAATTTGTCATGTTGCACTAGAACTCTCATGTGTCATAGTCCTCCTTCGCTCTATGTAACGGACTTGAACTATTTCAAAGTTATCTCTTGGTCTTCTTCTTGTTCTTCGTGTATTCTTCAGCATAGCATTTACCAGTGGGGCACCGCGCATAGCGCCGTGCCGTTTCTACGCGTCAGCACACTGCCGTTGCCCACCGCATTTAAATGCCAAGGTGGCTAGACTCTCCGTTGCGCAGTATCTTACCGCGTGTTACCGCCTACAGTACAGTACCAGCAGCTCTTTTTGGAGCACTCCGTGTATGCGGTACATTACGTTAACAATACTACTTTAATGCCAATGACAGGCAGGTCTAGGGAGGGTGGAAAAGTAATCTTATATTTCGGCGATATGTTACCAGTAATCTCAGTTATGGTAGTGTTTGCTCTAACAATCTGCGCAACGCATATTGATGGGTAACGCCGTAATGTGTGAGACCAGATTCGAGATCGTCACGTAGGCCCGAATAGCGATGTGCGTTTCCCACTACCGATACACTCCTTACGTACTACACTGTATTACACATGTACTTTGCCTGTTGAAAAAATTGCAACTCGAGCCCCCTGCAATTGCCCGATTGCGTATCGAAGGGAGGGAAAAGTGAGGCGTAGACGCACAAATCTGCGGCCAGTATATACACATTTCACTGAACATTACTATACCATCGCATCCACTTAGCCCACCGATGTCCTACTGGTTCTTTTTTTTCAAAGATATTATCCATCTGGATTTCCAACCTAAATTTTCTTAAATACGCTAACATGTTAGTGGTGCTTTATTAATTTAGAATGTCAGGATAAGCGGTCCGTTATTCCTCTGCATTCTAACTGGATGACTATATTTGAAGAATACTGTACTAATATTCGAATATGGGAAAGAGATAACTACCAATGTAACACCAGAGGGATGCCATAGAGACATAGATGGCAGGCGACGAAATACCGTTATGACATCAATTACCACGCCTTCCCCAGGCCAACCTACATTAACAGTAGTAGAGAAAGCATTTTTCAAGATAATATTAAAAGCACAGAAGACAAAAGCCTTTAGGCAGAAATAGGAAACAAATTTAGCAAAATCAGACGTTCAAAAGCTAGTAATGCCTTAGCGAACTTGCCGCTTAGTGCAGGATGGTGGGGTACTGTTTCCGCAGGGCGTAGCTGGAGCTGGAGTTACATCCTGGCCGAAGGCCTGCTGGGCGGAAGCAAAGGCGGCGGTGATGGAATCCAGAGCATCAAAGGCCTGGTTAACCTCTCCGCAGGGCAGCAGCTCGTAGATGGTGGCGATCAGGCTCATAGTGGAGGAGGCTAGATCGTTGATCGTTTGGCCGATGTTGGAATCAATACTGGCAGTAACGAAGTCATCGTACCGGCCAGCGAGAGCCTGGAGGGAGGCGACAATGCCTGGAGCAGCGCCTTCGAGTGCGGCGATGATGCTAGGGATATCGCACGCAGTTGGTTCGTAGCCAGAAAGATCGGAGATAATCGCTGCCACATCATTGGACACAGCTTGCGACGTAAAACCTATTCCAAGTTCACTACCACCGACCTGCCATGCATTGATATTAGAAGTGAACGCTTGGTTGTCGGTAGTGAGCTTACCAATGTCAGTCGTAATGGTCTGACCGCCGGTAGAGAGATCGCAGGCCAGGGCGCTGGCAGCAGCAAGAGCAAGGGAAAGGGAAAGAGCAGAGATCTTGCGAACCATTATAGGGCCTTTAGTTAATGTGAAGGAAATTTCAAGAGGATCTCAATTCAAATTTATACCGTGCCATGCCGCTTTCAGGAGAGAACGGGATGGCAATTGCCTCGAGCGCAACCGTTAGGCCACAGGATGCAAGACCGCCGATATTTTGGTGCAGTAATTACTGGTACGGTCGATCAATCTGCAACCAATCTGTACGGCAAGATGCAAAACCATTGCAGTTGGCAAGAAACTCAGCCATAGTGTTTATTATGTTGGTATAATGTACATCGATTATGAAGCACCATTTATGAACTAGGATCTGAGTATAATATTTAATATATAGAGAGTTTGTAGAAATCATGCCTGGCTTGAAGAGATTTCCCCGCAAGTGCACAGGTTGACGGGGACATATCGCTGCCCCATACGTACGCGTCGCTGCACCGGCAGGGACTAGACTCTCGGGGGTCGTAATACCTAATTTACCCCTCCCCTCTTTCCCTCTCAATGACAGCTTCTAGAAAGGGCGGTAAATGCATATCGCATCTTCGATACGGTAGTCTCAATTAATAGCCTTGCTGTAAAAATCTACGTTTTAACGGGCCCGGTATCGATCATATTCAAGATCGTCGCATGGGCTCCGAACAGCCGACGCATATATATACCGGTGACTTGCATTTTTCACTATAGCCTTTACTTGGCTTTTTTTAAAATTACAGTGCATGTACGAGAATTCTGCACACGGGTGAAAAGTGGGCGTGGACGCACAGTTCTGCGGCCAATGTATGCTTTCACTGAACATTACCGTACGCCCACTTAGCCCATCAATGTCCTATGGTATTTTTGTATCATGCACATGGATCCCCTAAACTTAAAATTTTCTTAAATGCTGTACATTGATTTTGAAATGTCAGGATAAGCGATCCTTCGTTCATCTCCTTCAGCCTGGGTGACTATATCAATGATATAAGAATAACTAGTTACATAAGAGTTACTAGTTTTCGATTAATAGTTATGGGAAAGAGATATATACTGGTGTGGCACCGGGAATGCCATAGAGACAAGACGAGGAAGTATCATCAATTAATTGATACAAAATGATTATACCCTGTCTCTTCCAGCTTCCCCCGGCTAACATACTTTAACAGCGGTAGAGAAATCATTTTCGGGATACTATTAAAAACCTGTGGCAGAAATAGGAAACAAAATTGGCAAAATTAGACGTTCAAAAGTTAGTAATGCCTTAGCGAACTTGCCGCTTAGTGCAGGATGGTGGGGTAGTGTTTCCGCAGGGCGTAGCTGGAGCAGGAGTTACATCCTGACCGAAGGCCTGCTGGGTGGAAGCAAAGGCGGTGGTGATGGAATCCAGCGCATCAAAGGCCTGGTTAACCTCTCCGCATGGCAGCAGCTCGTAGATGGTGGAGATCAGGCTCATAGTGGAGGAGACCAGACCGTTGATCGTTTGGCCGATGTTGGAATCAATACCGGCAGTAATGAAGTCATCGTACCGGCCAGCGAGAGCCTGGAGGGAGGTGATAGTGACTGGAGCAGCGTCATCGAGTGCGGTGATGATGCTAGGGATATCGCACTCGGTCGGTTCGAAGCCAGAAAGATCGGAGATAATCTTTGTCACATCATTGGACACCTCCCACAACAAAATAGCTATTCCAAATGAAGTAGCATCGACCTCCCAATCATTGGTATTTATCGTGAGCTGTTGGTAGTCGGTAATGAGTTGACTAATGTCAGTCGTAATGGTCTGACCGCCGGTAGAGAGATCGCAGGCCAGGGCGCTGGCAGCAGCAAGAGCAAGGGAAAGGGAAAGAGCAGAGATCTTGCGAACCATTATAGGGCCTTTAGTTAATGTGAAGGAAATTTCAAGAGGATCTCAATTCAAATTTATACCGTGCCATGCCGCTTTCAGGAGAGAACGGGATGGCAATTGCCTCGAGCGCAACCGCTAGGCCACAGGATGCAAGACCATCGGCAATTTTATGCAGTAAATGCACTGGTAGTCGACTAGATCATCCTGCAAACGATCTGTAAGGCAAGGTACATACCCATCGCAGACGGCAAAAAGTTCAGCTTTAGCGATTTTTTTTCGGTATTATCGATCATGAAGCACCATTGATCTAGGATCTAATATATAGAGAGTGTATCTGCGGAAATCATGCGTTCTTGAAAAGATTTCCCAGTAAAGGCACAGGTTGACGGGGGCATATCGCTGCTTACGCGTCACTGCACTGGCAAGACTAGACACTCGGCGGTCGCATACCTACCGGTAATATACCCCCGCGTATTTTCTTCAGTCCCGAGAAAAATACATATGGAATGCCAATGACAGTTCTAGAAAGGGTGGAAATGTAGTTACATGCATATCTCATCTTCGATAGGTTACTGTAGTCTCAATTAATATGTTCTTGTTGGTAACAATCTACGTATTATTTGATAGGCCCGGCATCGGACTATACTCAAGATCGCCGCATAGGCCCGAACAGCCGACGCAAACACCTAGCCGCGACTTGCGTTTTTCACAGCAGTCTTTTCTTGGCCTTTTTGAAAACGACGGGAATTCTGCCGACGAGTACGTGGTGAAGGGGGAAAATGGACCTTAGGCGCGTTATCATTGCCAAGAGTTTAGTACATATTGCAGTGCACTGCATAACGCCTGCTTAACCCACCAAACACTCTATTTTTGTATCACCCACTTGATCCCTCAGGTTTAACTACCGGTACTACAGTACACTGTAATTCTCTTTAGATGTATTTAATTTAGTGCATTACTTGTCTCGGTATTTATTCATATTTATTTCAGATGAGAGGTACATATATATTTAGGAGCACTCTGTCACGAACCGTCAGAACGGTTGTGTGCAGCCGAACATATAGGACATTGAGGAAGTGGCCGAAATTTAGCAAATTGCCTAAATTTTAGTATTGAGAAATGCCACTTGATGCTAATGGCTTCGCTAGAAATGGGATACAATTCCTCTTCAATATCGAACAGAGAATACATGCAGTTTTAATCTTATCTAAGTAGAGTGACTAAGCTAGAGCTGGCCATTTATTTTGGACTATCTGGAGGAAGGCATTTGTGATAGGAAGAAGTCAAGAGAAAGCCTGGAGGAGATTGAAGACTATATTTATAGTTTTTAATATAAAAATGAGCAAGTTATATCGGAGATTCTATGGAACTATGAACGATAGATGAAATGGAGGTTAGATAAAAAAAAAGCTTCTACAGATATAAACAAAGACGAGGAAGTACATGAATTAGTAAACAAAAGGATTGTATAGTCTATAGAGTGTGCTGGTACCAGGATAGGTAGTCGATTTACCGCGGCTTCTCGTCGAGAGAGATCCGTAAATTATTGGACTGGTTTCGAATGAACCAGATGGGCAGCACGGCAACGCAGGCAATGACCGCCTCAAAGATAAGAGCCCGTCGCATGTTGGCTGGCGGGTTGCCCTGGTCCTCTGGATACTTCAGAGCGTTCATGATGATAATGAAAATGGCGCCAAAGAACTGGCCGCCGATCCAAAGCAGCGAGCTCGACACAGCGGGATCGACTGGCGAGGTCTGTTCCTGATTCCATTCCAGGAACACAGGCAGAAGAGAGAAGGAAAGGAGACCAAGCAGGGCACAGACGACGTATGGACCAGCAATATTACCGCTCTTGGAGGCCATGAAGATGGCGCCAATGTAACAAGCAGCCACCATGGGCACCAGGAGCTGAATATAGAGCAGGAATCGGTGGGTGCGGTCAATGATTGGCGAGCTGATGGCCGAAAACACAATACCCGCAATAATGAGAATAGCGCCCGCGATACCGGCCTCGTCGGACGAGTACCCGTAGGGCTCCATGATCTGGTTGATATAAGTGCTAAAGGCGTTGAAGAAGCCGACGTAGACCGAAAACAGGATAAAGATGGCAATGAAGCGCCAGTTGTTCATGAGCCGCACGAACGACTCCCTGAGCGACAGCTTGACAATGGCCGAGGAAGGGCATGGAGGCAGCGGCGGGACTGCCGGAACAAGCAGCGTCGTCAGCGAGCAGCCAGTGGCTACGCCAGCCGTGACAAGAATGAAAGTAGGTAAGTCGGAGGCCTTATAGACAATGGAAGGGCCAACGAGCTGGGCAATTGCACCGCCCAGCGGGTTCGCCAGCGAGGCAATGGCGTTCGCCGAGACCCGCGACCGCGATGTGAACCACAGATCCGTGTAGTGGGTCACTGAAGAGAGGGCAAACGGCTGAGAGAAGCCAATGAGGATCTGGCCAAACATGGTGAGGCCAAACAGCTTTTTGGCGGTTCCTGCGTATCGCAGCCAATTGCCAATGATGGACAGGACGCCGCAGATGATAAGCGCCCACCGGATATTCTTCTTGGCGATGACCCACCAAACCAGGGGAGAAATGACTATGTACGAGAACAAAATGACCGTCGAGAGCCAGTTAACGGGGGACTCCGAAGCCAAGTTGAAGTGGTCGGCTGTGTAGTTCGAGATTGCCGCAAACGACAACCATCCCCATGAGTTGACAATGTTCATCAGGGCCAGGGACAGAATGCCGTACCACCGACGTTTATAGGTTCTGTACTGGGCCCCTGGGCCCGATTGAGTGGTTGTCTCGATCTCGCTTTCCATGAGCTCAATGCCCCCGCTGTTGGAGCCATGGGGCTTGAAGTCGTTGGAAATGGTCTTCGAGGCCTCGATATCGCTGGTGATTTGAGTTTCGTGCATTTCGATCGGCTGCTTATGTTCTACCGGCGAAGCGGAACGGCCCATTACGACAGCCGCAGGAGCCGCAGTAATGGTTGGCGTCGATGATGACGATCGATGGTCATCGAGAGAGTGCGGGACCGATTCGGCAGAAGCGTAGACGGACGCGACTGATTCTCGCCTGTCGTCTGTGCTCATCCTACGATATTGGTATTTTTTTTTTACACTTTCTCCAATAATACCTCAATAATGAGAATATTATCCACTTAACAATAGGAGTGAAAAAAAAAGTCTCCACTTTCCTCACTAATAAAGGAAGATTCTTTACGAGCAGAAATGAGCGGGGAACGCCGTATATATGATCTTCCGCGTAGCTCGGTATTACGATACCAGAGGGTATGATTAACGCGCTCACAAAATGAAGGAATAGAGTTGGCGGAGGGAGGAGGCTATTTGTCCAACCAACAAGAAGAAGCGTAGTAGCTATTCGAGTGAGAAAAGGAGAGAAAAGGGTCGATTAAGAGGAGATTTAAGAAACTGAGGGCCGATGGGTTCAAAAATAAAGCCAAACACGGGCTCAAAAGCAAAACCAGCGAGCCAGAAAAAACCGTACCTAGGCGGGTTCATGCATGTATAGTATTGCCGACGGTTGGGTCGTATTCAGTTCGCGGCACGCTGAGGATCTGGTACCAACGGCCGTGTGTAAATGCACAACCGTACAGGGCCAGAATGAAAGCCATGCAGGCTCCGCTCTCCGATCCGCCGTGTAGCAAATCTCAAGACATCTTCCCCCCTGTTTCCAGTCTATACGAATAAGTCAGCTGCTCTTCCAGATCTACTATAACTAACATACGAACTACTATTAGTTCAAGCTACGTTACTGGGTTAGGTAGTGAAGGGAGGGCCCCTCTATTTACTCGAAGCCACCAGCCGAGGTGATATATTTGCCGCAGTTTTTATGTCTTTGGAGGTCTCAAACGGAAGCAAAGAGAAAAGGGGGGAACGCAGATACGAAAGAGGGTTACCTTCCTAAACGGGTGAGCTCGCTCATAGCCCGAAGGGCTTTCCCCAGAGCTTATGAAGACGGGAATCAATTATTTCTTTGAATTGAAGGGCTACACAGTGATGTGCCGAACAATGGGGAAATTAAACTTAGAGTTGCAGCGGGTGGAAAATTGACGGTTGGAGTTATGTCGGACACGTACGCCTATTTTTTTCGATCATTACGTACTTTGTATCTGTCAGTGGGAATAATACGGGGCCTACTGAGTAGAGGAAGTAGCGAAAGGGGGGGTAGTCTAGGCTTGTCAAGAAATTAGGGGGTAGGCAGCATAGGCACATTGTGCAGCGATGATGGTTGTCGACTGTTTCTCAAATGATGCATTGATTGCGGGAGGGTAGCTGTTAATAACACTGGCAATCAGGTGCTAAGATATGAAATGCCGAGTCCAATTCGCGTTATGGAAATGATTGTACTACAGTACAATGTCGTACACATTTAGTGGTACATGAAGGACCTTGGGTAGTTACGTGCCGTTGAAGAGAATGTAATAGGAATTTATGCAATGCAAGGCGGCCGGTTACTTGAAAAACGCTTGGGTCTTGTTCATGTGAAAATATCACAGCGCCGTTCATTGATCAATGGTACTTTCCATTGGTTGGACTGTTGGATGCCTCCTGATTCAAGTGAAACAAGCCGCTGGAGATCGACAAAAAAAATTGCGCCGCACCACCTGAGGCTCACGACACACGTCCTGCCATAGGCGCACATTAGTGACCCGTCAATTACCAGTACCGGGTACTACGGCTGAGGTTTGTAACGAACAATAAGTTGGTATATTTGTACTTTAAAATGGCTTAATTTACAGTCATACCTTGGTATAGAAATAACCAAGGTACATATGTTGGCATGTTGGCCCCACTACTATCAAACTACATCCCTGGGGTTTAAGTCTAGATGCTGTTAGCGAAAAAGGGTCAAGTTCACTCTGTCCGCAAAACCACCGGCCACGGTAAGAAAGCCGTCTCAGCTGGAGACAAAACGCCTCCAATTAGAAACGACCTGCTTGGTGTGGTGGAAACCATTGTCTACCAATATCTTCATTCGCACATCGGGCAAACGAGTCTCCAAGAATTGCGGTACAAAGAAGAAAAAAAAAGAAGAAGAGAGAGTGGATAAGATCCTGTTTTGAAATTTTTCAGTCGGTACATGTATTACGCAGTGCACAAATCTACGCTTATGCACATCTCACCCTTTAAAATCTCGGCCGTTACTGTGGCGGTGCAGCGGTGAACTCGACTATGTCGGCCGATAAGGGCATTTTTGCACAGAGTCAACTGGGGCTGTGTGACAAATAATCACTACGTATTATGTATTGATTTTTTGACTAGAATGGCCTGAGTGATCGATGCGCCATTTCGAACACACAGAACTCCTTGTCCATGTAGCCCAATTACGCGATATAGAGGGCTTTTGAGCACTTTTCATGGTGTAGCAATCAATCGCTTGAATAATTATCCACAGTGCAAAACAATAGTCTTACAGCATACTGTAGTGTAGCAACTGCTAAGAGAAACATGACCAGAGGCTTCCGCCTCCCAAGCCTCCGAAGTCCAAAAGGGGGAGGGATGCGCCTCATTACATGCGGCTTGTGCGGCTCACTTAACCACCATGTGCACCCCCCTTCACCCACCTCTCTCTCCATATCCCCCTGAAATCAACAATATAAAGCCAAAACAACCGAAATAAATGAGGTATATAAACAATGTCCGACCTATAATGAGTTAATGCCTCGACCAATAATACGTACTCTGCAGATAGTGCCGTTGGGAAGGCACCTTTACCAACGGCACGACTTGGCGCATACATATATAAAGGAGAACCGCCGTAGCAAACATTTGCCAACAATGATCGAAGCAAAGAGATTGACTTATGTTTTCCCAGACGGGTCTGTTGGTATCAAGCCGACTACTTTTGTGCTACCCACCGGGTCGCGAACCCTACTCATTGGAGCCAATGGTGCCGGCAAGAGCACTCTGCTAAGGGTTCTGTCGGGCAAGACTCTGGCCAAAGCGGGCGCAGTGGTAATTGACGGCAAGGACCCGTTCCGGGACTCTGTCCAGGGCATCACTTACCTGGGTACTGAGTGGGCCGGTAATGTGATTGTGCGGCAGGACGTGCCGGTGGCCTTGTTGCTATCGAGTATTGGCGGAGACGCCTTCCCGGAGCGACGAGACCAGCTCGTAGATATTCTGGACATTGATTTGCGGTGGAGGATGCACCAGGTGAGTGATGGTGAGCGACGGCGAGTGCAATTGGCCATGGGTCTGATGAAGCCGTGGCACTTCCTGCTCCTCGACGAGGTCACGGTTGATCTGGACGTTTTGGTCCGATCTCGGCTGTTGGATTTCCTGCAGAAGGAAACGGAGCGTCGCGAGTGCCAAATTGTGTATGCGACGCATATTTTCGACGGGTTGGGTCACTGGCCGACTCATTTGGCACACATGCACCTGGGCGAAATCAACTCAATTGAGAAGTACGAGCTGACGCAGACGCTCACTGAGACGGGTAATTCTCCGCTCATGGAGCTGGCGCTTTCGTGGCTCAAGCAGGACCTCAAGAAGCGGGGAGAGCGGACTGAGAAGCTCAAGTGGGACGATATTCGAGACGAGGTCATTGCCCATGGCCCGCTTGAGCACCATAAGGAAGACGGGTTTGATGCTTACTTCAGGGCCAGTCGTGCGCGAGACTAACCGCGATCTAATTGTAATTATTCAACACTAACGATTATTTATTATAATGTATCATATAGTCTATTCAACATGGATAGTAATTTAAACTTATTTATCTAATCATCTACCGGTAACTGGTATTGTTTTTTAATCGCGTAATTTATCTAACCTGATCATTACAACTGTAGTCTAGTAATTTAAACTTGTGAATACTGTATTTATCTAGTTACTGGTAATCACACTCCGGTATTGTTTTGCTAATCGCCATTGCAATGATTTAACTACAATGTAATCTAACCATTAGGTATAATGATGCAACTCTAACGATTGTTATCTATTACAATGTATAACCGTTATCGTGTATCATGTTATGGGTAGTGTAGTGGGGGGGGGGGGGGGTACATATGTAAATTTATGAACATTTGATATGACCAATTGCAAGTATCTCTTAATACATGAGCCAAGCCTTTGGTGGAGATATTACAAATAAAGTAGAGGATAAACAAACCTGCATGCACCACTAGGTAGGTGGGTAGTAGAACAGTTGCCGAAAAGGGCCCGCCGCATGAGGCTCATGCGTGGTCCGACGACTACGCCGCCAGACATGAAAATACACGTGCCGCGGAGGAGGAACACCGCCACTCACCAATCAACTGAGCACACCGTCTAGGAGTTAAACAGTCTTCCGTTGATGCGTGAAAATGTGTTGCTGCATACCATGGTAGAGCAGTATACAAACTGCGAAATGCTGCTGCATTTGCTTGCGTGGATGCGTGCATGCCGGGGGCAATGTACGTGTAGTCTAGTTCGTGGGTAATTAATGCGGCATATCCGGGTGTAGTATATGAGATGGAGACCACAGCAACTGCTCAAAATGGATAAACTGTTCAACAGTGTATTTTTCTAAATTTTACTGCTCAAAATATCGAGATCTTTAAGGGTCATTGATCAATTCTTTATCTCTTTTCTCCACTTTCTTATCATACGGAATTTAATCGAGCAATTTACTCAAGTACCGGTACTACCGCATCGGTTCTTATCTTCTCAAGTGGCTTCATATTGTGTCAGACAGATCTACAAAAAACCCGGGATATCGCGAGAATAGATGGACCGTTTGCGACATTGACATTTTACATTCGGTCTACTATCGGTAGTTTGTAGAACTCTGAGTAGTAAATGAAATGAATTGTTCACAGAGCCAAATCCGTATTTGATAAATGAATAGTCTAGCCTTTGAACAATTTAAAATAGCCTCAATAGAAATTCTATCGTTGAAGTAATTCGAAATCTCCGGCATGTTCGGTTTACACTAAAGGCGGTGTGCGGTGTTTTTCAAATCCCTAGACAGTAGTAGCACCTAACACCGTTTGATACTCTCCCTTTTGGCCTTCATTCATTGTGGTAGTCAATTCTTTGGTATTTTTCTTGGCTAACTATTATTAGGAAACCTGGAAATGCGCCGTACTTGCCAAATTACCGTACCGAACCAGCCTTTTTTTCATTTTTCATTCCTCATTTGGGCCTCTACTTACCCTAACAGTGGAAACGGTCGAGACCCTGAATTAACCAGGGCCTTTCCCCCGTTTGAACATATCACATCGCTAAAACGTATATTCCGCACTCCGAGCAATTGGAACGCACCCACACACCTCCTCTCCTCGCCTGCCTGCCGCCCGCCGGGGAACAGCCAGCAAAAAAATGGACCAGGGCTGGGGTAGCCTGAGTCGTCGCGTAATCTAAGCTGATATCAAAAAAACCGAAACAGCCATATGCAACCGCCTAGGTGCGTATCTTTTCCACTCTCAGAAAAAAGCTGCGATGAGTCGCAAACTATCATCATATCGGCATGTTTTTGAAAAAAAATAAAAAATAACGCCCTGTCCATCAGTTAAGCGAGAAATCGGGCCAAAAATTTTTTCAAAAAAATGAAAATCGGCAGTTCTGTATAGCCAAGCCCGGTTTTTTTCGCCACGTGAAAACGGCTTAGGAATTGGCCATAGGAAAGCATGGCTAGGGCAGAGGCTAGGCAAGGCTGTGTGTTAGGGCTGCTGCATTGGCTGCATCGGTCGGTGCATCGCACGTCCGGGATGCGTGAAAAGCAGGTGCACTTCGGGAATGGTTCACACCCTTTGTGATCTGTTCCGAGTTTTTTCTAGGAATATAAAATCGCCAGAGGAACCCTCCCCCTGGGGAAGCCTCGGCAGGCAAAATTTATGTTTGATAGCTCTATTGTCCCCCGTAGGTTAGGCTTTGCTGCTCTCCCTTTATTGATCCCCCCGGCCCGACTCCCGAACCTCTTCACCAGCATGTCGACCATGACAGAAACGACAGTGTTACGTCGCAGACGTACACTGCCAAAAAAAGAAGCGAACGCCACTGCGTCTCCTTCTAGTAGTGGAGAGAAGCTGGTATCCTCCTCGTCAACAACAAAGGCGCATTTGCGAATTGTCCACAAGACTTCGACCCCTTCGCTTCTTTCTGGAGACGACGCCAAGGCTGTTCGAGCGCCTCCCTCGTACGGAGGGTTCCAGAACCTGGCTATGATAGTGCTTGCCGTGGGCAATCTGCGGCTTGTTGTCGAAGATTACCTTGATTTCGGGTTTTTCAACATGTCAGCCCACCTCGGCATCTCGGCCAATGATCTCGTAGTCGCAGGGCTTCTGACCCTCTCAGTACCACTCCATTTGTTCGTTGCATTGCTAATTGAGCGGCTGGCGGCCTCAATGGCCTCACAAGCCCACCGGGTTCCCAAGTACCTGTGGCCGCTCTACGCGGTGCTCCATCTGGCGAATATCTCGCTCGTCACGGCTATTACCTCTTTCACTGTGTGGAACTACATCTGAGTCCTGTTCTGGGCACTGTTTGCGAAGTCCATGCCCTCGTAGTGTGCCTCAAAGTCGTTTCCTATGCTCTGACTAACCGGGACCTCCGGGACGCCTCGCTAGCCGAGAAGAACGACACTCCACAGATGTATGGCGAAGCGGCTTACCCAAAGAACTTGAGTCTCGGTAATTTGGCCTACTTCTGGTGGGCTCCGACCCTGGTATACCAGCCGGTGTACCCCCGGGCTCCTCACAAGATCCGGGTCGGGTTCGTACTTAAACGCCTCGCCGAGATTGCTGGAGCTGTAACGGTCATTTGGTTCCTGAGCAGCCAGTATGCCATTCCTATTCTCGAGCAGAGCTTGGTGCACTTCCAGAAAGGTGACTTGCTGAGTATTGGCGAGCGGCTCATGCGGCTGGGGACCGTTTCGATGGTCATTTGGCTGCTTGGGTTCTTTGCGCTCTTCCAGTCTTACCTTAATTTGCTGGCTGAGCTAGTGCGTTTTGGAGATCGTGAGTTCTACCAGGACTGGTGGAATTCGGGCTCTGTCGGCACCTATTGGAAGCTGTGGAACAAGCCAGTGTACAACTTTTTCACGCGACATATTTACATTCCGCTGCGGAAGCGGGGATGGAAGAACTACCAGGCGTCGCTGGCGGTGTTCTTCGTGTCGGCCTTTTTGCACGAGGTTGTCGTGGGCATTCCGACGCGAAATGTCATTGGGGTCGCCTTCATGTGCATGTTTCTTCAGGTGCCGCTGGTGCTTGCCACGGCTCCTCTGGAGAAGATGAGGGGGCCTGGCACGACCATTGGCAATTGCATCTTTTGGCTAGCGTTTTTCCTGGGCCAGCCGACAGCGGTGCTGTTATATTACTTTGCGTGGAACGTGAAGTACGGCACTTTGTAATCCTCGCCCCTAATCCTCGCCGGAATTTGTAAGTGTTTATTAGTACCTATTTATTTATTACATCATTGTTGTTCGTTTATCCATTATTCATCGTCAATTACCATTCATTATCAATTGTCCATTATTCATTAACAATTATCCACAATCCATCATTCACCATTCAACATGCATCATTAATCCATTATCCATCATTGCATGAAATTTACTCTCCGGATATCATCCTCACCGTAGAGACGGGGGTGTGGGGGGTTTGGGGGGCTGGCCCCCCAACTACGGGGTCTAGGGCGGAGCCCCAGAAGGAGGCTGCGGTATCGTTTCTGGTGATCTAATGGCTAGTAGCACTGGGGCAATTAATTGTCCATAGCTACGCAGGACTGTGAATAAATAATACCGGTAGTTTACAATGTGCCTAGTACCGGTAGTAAGTAATTACGGGGGTATCGGTAGACCTCCGTTAATGCCTATTATTTAGAGAACGTCAATGCCAAATTTGTAGATTCTTTGGTAGATTGTATTTATAAATGAGGCTAAGCCACAATTACCAATACACTCGAGTAATTAATAATTCAATTTGTTATAGCTAACACAATACCCTCCACCAAAAAAGGATAAGATTACGAGAGGTAATAAGGGTCCTTCTTCTTCTTGTTGACTCGGTAGAGGCCATAGCCTACATAGGCTCCCGCAACCACACCAGCCAGCAGCAGGAACTTGACAATCGTCCACAGCCACCCTCCGCTGCTAGAGCTCGACTGGCCAGTATAGTCTACAGTCACCCGCCCGTTCTGCACATAATCCACCTCGCTGAACGACTGCGGCGGGTTGCCAAACTTCCACACATAAGCCGTGTACAAGTCATGGTTCTCGCTCAGCTCGCCCGTCTGGCCCGAGAACCCAATGTACTTCTCCTTGGGAAGCACCACTCCATTAATGCTGAAACACTTCTCCCACTTGTCCTTGCCCCGGTAGTTGAGCTCCAGCGACAGGAATTTGCCCTCTACGTAGGTGACCCGAGCCTTGGACGGCCCTTCCGCATTGTGGAGCCCTCGGGCACTGCACCCAGCAAGCTCATTTGCCGCACCATCGTGATCATGGTCGTACGGAGTCTTTCCGTCCCCATGCATAGCGACAATGTAGGGAAAGGCCTTCCCCGGTCGCTCGTTCTTGTACGTGTCAAAGAAAATGGCAAACCCGTCGAAATTGTCCTTAATGCCAAACACGGGACCCTCCGCAGGCTGCTCATTGAGGATCCAGAACGCCATTCCGTCGCCGTAAATGGCTCCCCCCTGACCGTGGATCTTGAACTCAAAGTCAATCTGGAACGAGTCGAGCAGTAGTGGGTTCTTAGAGAAGAACCACCCCCGCTGGTCTGGCCGGTCGGCAGTCAGCCTGACATGCTCATCATTCTTGATGATTACGTCTCCACCGAAATGGTAATTCCGGCTAGAGAAGGTGCCCTTATCGATATACGGCTTCGCTATCCGGAACGGAATCTGCTCAACCATCCGGAAGGACATGAGTGACGGGGTGGCAGCCTCTTTGCGCCCAGCGACGACCCCGAGCCACAATGCAAGTAGTAGCACCAGTATGCTCCGCATTCGACCTAACTTTGTCTGTTGTTAATTACCACCCAGGTATATAGGCCAGTTATTATAGTAGTCGTGTCACCTCCGCTCTCGCCAAAAAATGTCGTTTGCTGCAGAGACGCACGGCTGACACATTAACTTAACTTGACCGACGGAGTGAGCTTATTCCAGGGGTAACTTAGGCATCTTCTTATTGGTCCGCTGTATTTTTTCTGTTCTTATTGCCATTCTAATAATACTAACAGTTTTAGGACTTTAGACGATGCTGTATATGTGACTCCCATATACTAGTCTGCTAGTATTATTGGTATGTTTTGATATTGTGGTGCGGATATTCTATTCCAAATGAGTTTATCGTATGCTGCTATGCTCATCGGAATATTCAAATACGAGAACGAGCACGTGAAATTGGAAGGTAGAAATGCCATACCTGGTAATAGATAACATAAAAACTCTAGAGCTGGAAAGATGTGATTGTTATGTATATATGTGTAAGTGTTTTTTTTTGAGTTTTTTTTTTTAGTTGAATACGATTCTCGTTAGGGATTACGTATGTTTCTCGTATATAATTAAGGGCTATACACTCGTGTATAATGTGCTTGATTTGATAGAGATGGTGCTGCTCTGATCTCCAATTCCTTTTATTAGTACGGCTACTCAAATCCAGTATATAATATGGTCTATCCTTAACGTAATTGCGATAATGCGATACGATAATATTCCGACAGGAAAATACGGTAAAATGGAAATTTCTTGGTCTGCGTGTATTCAAGCGCAGCTCGGGTAAACTTAGGCACGATTTCCGAGCAAGCAGCCATTATTCAAGGACTCCGTATGCGGGCAAATAGCCGCTAGACATGAACAGAGCGTGTGGCTAACTATATTGAGTATTATGATATAAAAAATATGACACAATGGTCTGTCCAAATAGGATAGTATTTCATAACCTGCTGGAGCAATTAACAGATTTAATATCTTGAGACTGCGAGCTACCATTTTTTCCCCCTTAGAATCTTTCTTCAGTACCGGTACCGCGTATTTCGAAGAACTCATGAACCGTATGACCGTAAAATTTCGTTATTCCATTTATATAATTACCTCCGTATCTAACCCGACAATTCAGCGCACTATTTGCTTAGTTTTTTTCTCTGAAAAAGATATTCTAGCACTTCTCTCGAGATCCCAATCGATCGAGTAGAGTACAGCTGCACGAGCCGCACGCTAAACGCCGGTAACGCAATAAAAAACCAGGCCAGGGCATCGGAGCCGAAAGCGGACATTTCACCGATCAATTTCACCGCCCCAGTATGTAATTTGGCGGTACATATTTTTGTTAGCTGATCTTTCGCTTCCCCGGACACCATACCTGTATATACGATAAGGCTGCAATGCGATTTATCATTATGCAGCAGCACGGCTGACCCGTTACCCACCACCCACCACTAACTCTCTATACACATGTATCGCAGTGTACTCTACGCGAGCGATATTACGAAATCGTTGTAAATGCTCGAGAATGTGAAGTTATACCTGTAGAATAGATGGCCCATAACCGAGCGAAAGTCGCTTTTCCGTTTACCCGTTAATTATGTACCAAATAAGCTAATATCGGCTCATTTAACGTAATGTGCCCACCTGCATGGTGCCTTTCCCCCGGAGAGGCTCCGAAAAGAGGCCGAAAGAGGAGGTATCAAGTATTGGAAAATGCTGTATAATCACCAGCAAGCCCATTACTGTAAAATAATTCAGATTGATTTTAAATATCCGTTAAATTGAGTTCATTCTATTAGGAAAAAATTTGAACCACTCAAACGTATTGATAGCCCCCGGAGAGGATATCCTCGAAAGACCGGGAGGGGGAGAGTTCGGGTAGATATTACCCCACACTCGGAGCCCCCCCCTGTAACGCAACTGCGGACGAAGGATACAGGTAGCGTAAGCGCGAGGTAGGGTCAGTCCATTGCCCCGCTGGTCCAGCGGATCGTCCAGTTTCTCCGTTCAAGTGCCGAGGTGAGCTGACTGGCTATATAAACGTGTCTTCCTCCCCTGGCCCGATTGACATAGATATAGAGGTAATTTACCTGAAAAATTTTATCCACCATGTTCAGAACTACTAGGAACCAAGTATGTTTTTACAAGAATTAATTAATGATCATTAGAATATCGGTATTAACAAAAAAAAATAATAGGCTAAGCTTCTGGGAGTTCGATACTCTTCTACTAACTTGAAGAACACCCTCCGGGAGGTCATCCCAGAGAAGAAGGAGCTTCTCAAACAGGTCAAGGCCAAGTATGGCGACCGATCGCTCGGCGAGGTGCAGGTGAACAATCTGCTCGGCGGAATGCGAGGGCTCAAATGCATGCTGTGGGAATCCTCCGTGCTTGATGCCAACGAGGGCATCCGATTCCACGGTAAGACCATTAAGGAGTGCCAGCAGGTGCTCCCCACTGCTCCAGAGGGCGGTGAAATGCTCCCAGAGTCCATGCTTTGGTACCTGTTCACCGGAAAGGTCCCTTCGGAGACCCAGATCAGAGAGCTGTCCCGAGAACTCGCCGAGAAGGGTGAGCTGCCGGACTTTGTCAAGACCACTCTCGACAACCTGCCCAAGACTCTGCATCCGATGACGCAGTTCGCCATTGCGGTCTCGGCGCTCAACCACGACTCCACCTTCGCTAAGGCGTACGAGCGGGGCATTCCAAAGGCCGACTACTGGGAGTACACCTTCGATGACGTTATCAACCTCATCGCCAAGCTGCCCCAGATTGCCGCCAAGATCTACCAGAACACCTACCAGGGCGGCGGTGCTCTCAAGGGCGACATTAGCCTCACCAACGATTGGTCCAAGAACTACGCTCGAATGATTGGCAAGGAGGACAATGAGGGCTTCGTGGACCTTCTGCGACTCTACTTCGCTCTCCACGGTGACCACGAGGGTGGCAATGTGTCTGCTCACGCTACTCACCTGGTCGGTTCCGCACTCAGTGACCCATATCTTTCGTATTCCGCGGGTCTCCAGGGTCTGGCCGGTCCATTGCACGGTCTGGCCGCTCAGGAGGTGCTCCGATTCGTGCTTGACATGAAGAAGAACATCCCAGAGGGCTACAACAAGGATGACGTCGTCAACCAACTGTGGTCCGTGCTCAACTCTGGCCGAGTCATCCCCGGTTACGGCCACGCTGTTCTGCGACAGCCAGATCCACGATTCGACGCTCTCATGACCTTCGCGGCTTCGCGACCAGAGGTGGCTGCTGACCCAGTCTTCAAGCTCGTCAAGACCATCTCCGAGGTTGCTCCGGGCGTTCTCACCGAGCACGGCAAGACCAAGAACCCATTCCCGAACGTCGACTCTTCGTCCGGTGTTCTCTTCCACCACTACGGCATCACCGAGACCCTCTACTACACCGTCACCTTTGGTGTCTGCCGATCGCTGGGTCCTCTTCCACAGCTGGTGTGGGACCGAATCCTGGGTCTTCCAATTGAGCGACCAAAGTCTCTCTCTTTGGAGAAGATTGTTGAGTTGGTTAAATAAGTCGCTTTGGTGTGTACATATAGATGATGAACGAATAAAAATATAACATGATTTTCTCGAAACTACCCTTGATCCATTGTACAATCGCCCAAACCCCTCTGGCTCCGCTTCGCGGACCTAGGTCCTTCGCTGTTTCCTATTCTTCTAAATGGATTCTCCCCTGCTTCAACTGACTTGGGGGCCAGCCCCCAAACCCCCGTAGCTCCGCTTCGCGGACATTTCCTGGCGCAATGTACTTTGTAGAATGGAAGAGAGTGGTAATGCCATTGCTAGCAAGAATCAATGAACAAATTACTCAAGCCTGTAATAGATTTTATCACACTAGGTATCAGTGTTGTACTATAGGTAGGTATATAGTGCCAGAGTTAGAGGCTATCGTAGCTGTCGTATCAAAGAAATCAGACACCGGGTAAAAAGCATAACTCGCTTTTGATTAAAAAATATTTAAATGAGTAACGGATACAATACTGCATTAATTTAAATAATCCCATAAGAATGCTGGAATATTGGTAGTTAAATGGTTAGCCGCACGTAATGCGGCGCCATGCGGCGCTCCCATTCATTCCAATACGCATAATCGTCCATTCATTCCAACCCGCACAGTTGGTAAAGGCTATAACACGCTACCCCTCTTGCCCTAGCTTGTTTCGGAGTAGCGTATATGCAAACATTTATTCAATCCAGACCATGGCGATAGTGCATCGTTGAAAAGATATTTTTGGAAATTTGTTATCGCAACGATAACAAACCCCTCAAGCGACCACCGAGCTGAACTAGCCAAATACTCTGTACATCCTCCGCAAAGGCCCATATACTCGAGGATAAGAAAATACCAGCAAATACTCATCATTCAACAAGACGTAAATAGTATATATATAAAAAAGGGCAAACAACAAATAATTAGAACATAATCATAAACTCATTACTTAAAGTGAACGGCAATAGGCACAACAATGACGATAATAACAATAATAACACCGGCAATAAGACACATTCGCATCTTCATGTCCTTCCACCACATCTGCTTCCGGACCCGGTTCGCGCCTCGGCGGAACCCTTGCGCCGAAACGGCAAGGTTATCTGTCTTGTCCTGAAGCGAGTCCAGTCGCTCGCCTCGCTCGGCAACCTTGTTGATGTTATCCCGCATGATACCGACCGTGTCGTCGATTTGCTACGTGGTGGGTTAGTCTCCATAATAACGGGCTCTGGAGGGGGAAAGGAGAATACGTACAGCCTGAATCGCAGCGGTTTTGTTGTTGCTTCCCTGTCCCTGCGACGAGGACGGGATGTATGGGTCGTACGGAACCGAAGAAGACATTGTCGTTTGATGGAACTGGAGTTCTCACGGGTTGGTGGTGATGGATGGCGGCGGAGGGGGTTGAGGGTTTATAAAGTGCGTGGAGCTGGGACGTAAAACCGGATGGCGCAGTACGAGCCGATGTTGGGGTTAATTAACGCACTATGATTTCACGGCATTTGGTATACCCGGCCGGTTGGGGCCGGCTGCTTATCGCTCGTATAGTATTGGATAGTAATTGAGAAGTTTTGTTTAGAGTATAAAAATTCAGTAGGGTTATATGGGGCGGATGATGGCGTGAATGGGCTGGTGTTTAGATATGGTTGGCGATGCGAGATGTGGAGGGTAGGATATGTAGGGTCTTACGTAGCCCGTATGCAAGATATTTCACTATGCCCTACCTTGGATCCATCCTCGAGCTCTATTGATGATATGGAAGTGCGAGGAGTCATGGACGTTGTGTCCTATGTATAGGTCTTTATGCAATTGGTTTTGTGGAATATCGGGGTTCATTAAAGTAATTATTGGATAATTGTTATACCGAACCTTTAATAATATGCAATAGGCCAAAGTACCAGTAATATGTAGTGCACTTCCTGCAATATATTCTTCAGTAGTAATCATGATAAAATTGTTAAATGTGTATGATGCCTGATATATATAACCCCAGTTAATGGCTAATACCCCCGTTTCATCTCAATTGCTACTCCGGTGGGCTTTTAGAAGAAGTTGGAATTGGTTAAGGAACGTGAATACGTTTGCCACTGTTTAGAATGACGACCCAGTTACCTCATTGCCGTAGGCCTTGTAATGAAAAGCCTGCCTCAGTCCATAAAGGCTCTTGTTAAGCTTGCAAACCTTCTTTTCTTGACCTTCTACATCGTAGCCCTGTGGCTGTCGCATGTAGATTTCCTCGTCAAGGCCGCCATTCAAGAAAGCCCCTACCACATCCAACTGATGGATTTGTGACATCGTTTTGGTGCTGTAGGTATAGCAGCCATTGAATTGCCAGCATGCCGTTCTTGAGAGTTAGATATTGTACTAGATGTCAGTGTTCCATGCTTGAAAGTTATACCTGTATATACAGCAAGTAGATTGAATTAGACATTTACTACGTTATCTGTACTACTCCTCTGAGAGTCCTATATAGAGCAGTAGATGTATACTGCTATTTGAAAGCTTAACGATAGCGATATACAATACCGAGTACTATCGTATGATATGCCAGTTATACAATTGACGGTGTATTTAGGTATTAAATCTTTACATGCATGTTAAAAAAGCTGTGATCTCTGAAACGACCATAAAGCAGAGAGTGCTTTAGAGATTTTTTCAACGAGGTAAAACAATTACAATATTGAAGCACAGTGAAAAAGAAGCTCCTGATTCCGCAAAACTCACAACTCTGATGTTCATCAGATCAAATACTTAACAAGAGTAAAATACCAATAATACAGTTTTTTGATTTTCATCAGATCAAATGCGGGGGGTTTGGGGGCGAGAGCCCCCAACTACGGGAGCTCGAGGGCTGGCCCTCGAATACACTGATGCGGCTCGTGCGGCGTTCCTTTTTTTTGAACTAGAGTAAAATACCAGTACAGTTTATCAGAACACATAGGCAACAAGAGTAACATAATGAGGGTTCCAGTGTTGGTCAAATGCGCAACAACAGTAAAATAGTACCGGCACAGTTTCCAACGTTGGCCAAATGACAAGCATACTAACAGCTGAAGCAATGTAGACCATATGTAAAAGCCGGAAATATAGGTCAAATGACAGAAAAGTTGAGGAGCCCCTGAAGTATCCATTAAAATTGGGCGATATTATACAATAATTTATTCTCCTACCTCATAAGACACATCTTCACATATTTTTTTGTTGTGTTTAGGCCTTGGCAACAGCCTTGTTAACAGCGTATCGTCGCTGCTTCTTGAGAACGAGAACCTGGAATCGCTCAAAGTCGGTCAACTCCCGTCGTCGGTTTCGTCGCTCGATCTTCTGGGCCCAGGCGGAGGCAGCCCACTTGGCGTCAATGCCAGAGGCCTCCCACTTCTTGCCAACGGCGGTGGTGCCCATGGCTCGGGCAATGTTTGGAATGACGTGTGGGGTCAAGGTGACCTGGGCAAGAGCAACGCCCTGTCGTGGAACACCAGTCTTTGGACCATCAATGAGAACCTATTCGTGTTAGCTTTACTTATTCGACCATCCAACAATCAACAACAAATAAACAATAGCAGATTTACTCAAGCAGACTTGGTCGAGCCGATTTGCTTGGCTTTCTAGTCGTTATTCAACTTTCCAGTCATTACTTGTCTACCATGGTTCGTCTTGGAGGTATTGCAAACGGGTCAAATACTTACTCGCTTGTGGTCGATGATCTCAACAATGGTGGCGAGCTTGCCGTTCTTGAGGAGGACAACTCGGCCGAGCTCAACGAGTCGCCAGTTGGCGGTCTTGACGGTAGTTTCTGACATTTCTATGCGGGTGGTGTATTGAGAGGGAAAGAGTGTCGCTTTTTTTTCGAAATGGCGTCGGTTTGTGAGAGTGTTCGATGGTGCGGCCTCGAAAATTTGCCCCGTGCTGGGAGCTGCGCAGCGGGAACTCCCAACGACGCGGGCCACAGGGCACTCGGGCTATCTTACCCGGCAGTGACAAATTTCCTCCCACCCTTGTTCTAAGGGGTACGCATAAACAATGGTTAAGCGTGAATAAACCAGTACATATGTGACTGTTGTTGCCGTTTGGGGGTCTCCCAATGCTTTACGCAGCGGAAAATCTACCACTCACCACGCACCTCGCTACTTTACCAGCACTTTACCAGCACTTTATCGATGGTAGATTTGAAGAATCTACAATGTAGAGTTGGAGTTTTGTTACAGTCTTAGGAATAATGGTGCATTGTGTTTTACGCGGTATATCATTCTTCTGATGGTAAACTATGATGAATCGTTATCCTAGGTGCTATACCTAAAGTGCTATAACTTGAAGATTAATTGTATATATACCGGTAGATGGAGCGACAAAAGTACCACGGATTGAAAAAGTATAAAGCTGCTATATGAATTGGTAAGTCTTTTGAATGATTGCGGTGTTAGAGGATGACTATAATTTGCGTTTGACTAAGCTCAGAGACCCGGGGTATCGCCTACTCCAAATGGGCCTGAGTGGACATGAGACCAAACTTTGTGTCTGATATTTTACTGCTATGGAATATTTTTTGGTGAAGCGCTAACAGTTTTTGTAGGTCTATTAGTTATGGATCAATGATTAAGTAAAATTAGATAGTCGATAACAATCGTTTTTCAAAGCTAGCTTGTATGTCGTATTTTGAGAGCGGTACAATGGCGGAAGCATTGGTACCGCTCAGAGTTATGGCCTAACTATAAGAACCCTTTCAGTTGAAATCATTCCGCAGTAAAAATAGTAAATCATATTATCGAGTTGAGATAGGCACATCATTTCACCAAGCTGCATACATCGTGAGCAAGCTGGGATTGATCGTTCCAAGATCTCCGCGAAGCGGAGCCACGGGGGTTTGGGGGCTGGCCCCCAAGTTCAATTGAAGCTGCGGAGTGTATATTGGGGGGACCAGTCCCCCCAAACCCCCCTGGGGCTCCGCTTCGCGGAGATGATTGTAGCCATCCAATTGCAGCCCAAAAATGCTTCAAATCAATTCCATTTAGGCCCTGCATATAGTGAATCGATATGTATTAGAGAACCTTCGTTCAAGAAAGAATTGTTTTCTAGGTGATTCTTGGAAGCTGTATGCAGTTCATCCCGGAGCGCTCAGTACGCCACAGGCACAACAAATCCTCCGCGAAGCGGAGCCACGGGGGGTCTGGGGGACTGGCCTCCCAGTATACCACAGGAAAACACACTCTGCTGTCATCTCACCAGCAAAAGAGCCCAAGCTCCGGAGAGCCCTCAGCAGTGTGTGGAGTGTTAAGTAGTTAAGACGTGGTTAAGTTGATAGTGAAATTTTCGACCCAACCACCGGCCATCAAACCCACCCACTGAGGTAGCGGAGGAGACCACGACGACAAAGATGCGGTTTGTGCGAGGGTACTCGACCGCCTCGTTTGAAGGGGTGTTCGCCAAGATCGATGAGAAGCTCCAGCCGAGCCGGATTAATACGACGATGCGCCAGCTAGTGTACAGGCCGCGCCGACAGCGGGAGCTGAGGTCGCTGAAGCGGCCGATTGTAATCGACGGCGAGGAGGTGCGAAAGTCCAAACTGTGGGCGGGCCAGCCATCCGCAGCCGACTTGACTAATGCAATCAAGCTCATGGAGAGTGAGGGCGACTTTGGCGTGGTCAAGGGCCTCGTCAAGGAGTACGCACAGTACTACCCGGGTCTGCTCCGAGCGAATCATGCCAACGCGCTCATCCGCCGTGCATCCGAGCTAGGGCTCTATAACCACGCTATTACCCTGCTGAGGTCCACCGACCTGTACCAAGTGGTGCCCAAGCGGCTTTATCTCAAGGAGCAGGTGCGCATGCATGCCGTGCGAATCGGCCTGTTTGGCAAGACCAATAAGCATCTCGACAACTTCCTCAAGCTGTTTAGCCGACAGACTGCGGATGATGTACAGTTTGCATTGCTGCGGCTCGTTGGCGTGTTCAATTTCTCGACGACGTTGCCCAACGGTCCGCTCAAGCCGGTGGACGAGCATATTGAGAAGGCTCTGCAGGGCATTGAGGCGGAGCTGGGCAAGATCGCTTCTCCAAAGGAGTTTGTAGATGGCAAGAAGAAGAGCGAGCTGGCTATTCTCTACACTGACCTGACGCTGGGTCTCGAGGCTGTCCGGGCCCAGAACGTGCGATCCATTGACACTGCCAAGCTGGAAGCTCTTTTGAATGAAGTCTCTGGGAGATTCAAGACGACTACTTTTTCGGATGAGCTTATTGAGCGGCTGCGGGACGGGTTTGCCAAAGAGCAGACAATTGGGGGTGGTGCTTCAGCCGCACCGGCCGCATCTGAAGCGGCTGAGACATCGGCCTAATAACATTCTACTCTCCATCGACCATTCTGCGCGCTATCAAAAACGCTGTATATATATAACCGTGTTAACCTGTAAATATATGCTTTAATTTGCAAATTCAAGCCTGTAGAATTGTAGTCCGACGCTGCTATTTCAGCCGCTTTTTTGTGCGGCTGAGACATCGGCGTATCCCACCCCCGCCATTCCTACGGCTTTATCGACCCCAATCTACGCTCCATCGACGCTGTATACAACTGCGTTAACCTGTTTAATTTGCACTTTACACCCTATAGAATGGGTCGTATTTGTCCGATTGTGCGAATCCCGCTCAAAGACGACGCATAGTGCAGGTATTTCGTGTCTGCACGTGATCGGGACTGCAAGATCTCTAATATATGACTTATGAGTCTTCTTCTTCTTCTCTTTAAAACGACCTCGATAGAAAAGAATAGAAGAAATAGAAGATGGCTACTAATATCACCTGGCACGCGGGCCTGACCCACGACGAGCGGGCCCAACTTATTGGCCAGAAGGGCGCAACCCTGTGGTTCACGGGCCTGAGCGCTTCCGGCAAGAGCACCATAGCGACTGCTCTGGAGCAGTTCCTGCTCCAGCAGAAGATCAATTCCTACCGTCTGGACGGCGACAACATCCGGTTCGGCCTCAACAAGGACTTGGGTTTCTCGGAGCAGGACCGGAACGAGAACATCCGGCGAATCTCCGAGGTCGCCAAGCTGTTTGCCGACTCCACCACCATTGCGTTGACCTCGTTCATCTCGCCGTACCGGGCTGACCGAGATCAGGCGCGAGAGCTCCACGAGAAGGCCAACCTGCCGTTTGTTGAGGTGTTTGTCGACGTGCCAGTCGAGGTCGCCGAGCAGCGAGATCCAAAGGGCCTGTACAAGAAGGCTCGAGCTGGCGAGATCAAGGAGTTCACGGGCATCAGCGCTCCTTACGAGGCGCCTGCTAACCCAGAGATCCACATCCACAGTGCTACCACTTCTATTGAGGATGCGGTTCGACAGATTGTCGACTACCTTGTCGCCAACAAGATCATCAACTTGTAAATACCCCTCCACCGATTGAGCAGCATACAGTTTCTGAAAGTGTATTATACAAAAATAGAATGTACGGGAAGTGTATTTAAGCTTGTTTCAATCAATTCTTTGGAGCTCGAGTTACTCCAACAAGCATTGATCGCGGGTTATTATCTGACAATGGGTCAGCCTTGACTAGTTTGAACAAAGCTAATACTTTGACTTGTTCAATAAACAGAATATTTCAAACCGTCAGGAAGGCAGCTGCTCACAATATTACCCCTACTTCTCCGCGAAGCACTGCTTGCGACTCCTCCCTGAGTCTCTCATTCGAGGGCCAGCCCTCGAGCTCCCGTAGTTGGGGGCCTCTGCCCCCAAACCCCCGTCCTTATCAACCAAAAACCTCCGCGAAGCGGAGCCTCAGGGGGGGCTTGGGGGGACTGGTCCCCCCAATTGGATAGGGGAATGTAAATCATGTAGGTTCTAGTATAGTATAGCAAGATCAACAAATGGCTACAAGATCTCCGCGACTTGTCTTCTAAGAGCTCTTATAATCACTAGCCTTGACACAGAGAGGCCAAAGATAGGACATACTGAATAACCACAAAAAACAATATACTGCAATACAAATGACATTCTAAATATGTGCATCCTCGAGACCCGCTACAACGAGTCTTCTCCCTCTCCCATAGATATCTATTGCCATAGATAAAAAGATAGGTAACATTGAAGGATGGGAAACAGAGGAAAATGCGGAGACGGTTAGCAAAATAATTATTTCACCTTCGCAAGCTATCCAATCGTGCTTGAAGGTCGTCGTCTGCGGAGCCACCACCGCCAATCGCCTGGGCCACAGCGGGCTCTCGAGCTTCCTGGCCAACTCCAACTATCGCATTTGGAGTTGCGCCCAGCGCCTGGTTCAAGTCAACTCCAATCTCGTCCAAAACCTGATTAACAATCTCGTCAGACTCCTCCTCATCGTTTTCCATCGACTCATCCACCGCCTCATCCATCATCTCCTGGCGCTGGTCCATGATATCCGTCTCCTTCTCGAACTCCATAGCGATCTTCTGCAAACTCGGCAGGTTCATCGACCGGTTCATCGACCCGAGCAGCTGCGTCGCACCCTTCATGCTCTGCATCATCTGCTGGTTCGACCGCACCGACTGGATGCGCAGCGAGATCGCCTGCAGCTGTGTCTTCATCTGGTAGAACTTCTGGATATATCTCCGAGTACGCACCAAATCCTTCGCCATCACCTTGACGCTACCCATCTGGCCCATCTTGGCGTTCTTCTTGATGTCCGCGATGAGCTTCCTCTCCTGCTGCTCCAGCTTCACCCGCTCCCGGTCCAGCTCTCGCTGGGTCTTCTCCAAAGCCCGCTGGTGCTTCCGCAGCCGCTCCTGCGGCGTCATGCCCCGCCCGAATATCCAGTTTATCGCTTGCATCTCAACCCGGTTGTCCTTCCTCGTCTACGGGGGCTTCTCTGTGGGTGGTCGCCTCCCCACCACCCCCGGCCCCGATCAATTTCAACTATATTAACGTTAGTTAATTCGTCTGATATTATCCGCTAGCTGGCTAGCTGGCTAGTAACTTTCGTTTCTTGCTTCAATTGCCAGGGATATTTGTGTATTGGTGGGTAAAATATACTGGGGGCCAGCCCCCAGACCCCCGTGGCTCCGCTTCGCGGAGGAATTGCGCCAGTTTTGCTGAGAAAGTATCCCCAGGATTTCAACCAACCTTCTACTTCAACTGCTCAGGATACCTACCTTGTGTATTAGTAGCAGTAGTTAGATATACTGGGGGCCAGCCCCCAGACCCCCGTAGCTCCGCTTTGCGGAGGATGGGGCAAGTATCACTTACACCTACCCGAGATATATGTAGACATTTCAATTGCCCATATTTTATTTGTATAACCGTTACTTCAATTTTTTCTCCTACTTTTATTGAAAATCCTACACAGTTGAAGAATGTGTGATATTTAGTCTCCAGTGAACTGTTTGGACTTCGAGGAAACCAAATGTTCAGTGCGCGAATGCGGTCAAACTGTAAGACCCTAGTGATATGCCAAGCCACCGCTAGGGTTTGAAGGATTATATACTACCGGTAGATAAAGTCTGCCCCCGCCTCATTATATACCTCTGTGTATCCATAGATTATTATTTTAAAGTAATGCCGGTACTTCGTTGATAATGGAGTAGATTAACCGTTCAAGACCCTAATGCAGGTACAGTAAAAGTGGTTTCACACGTGAAATTTCATGATAATATCAAAAAGGTTTCATCTCTACAACCCGACTATAAGAGCAACCCAACTGTGTGAGGTTTAAACAAATTCTTGAATTATAAGGATAGACACTCGATTTTATCACTGATACCACGAGGGGCCTTCCTTGGCAAGAAACGCTGATACTCCAATTGGGTTTTAACTACCTTTAATATGCAGTTAATATACTGGCAATATACTGTTAATATACCGTTAAGATATTGTTAATGGTAGTCAATGGGGATGATACAACTGTGGGGCCCAATTGGTGTGACTTTATGAATAGCTACCAATAACGGGGATTGTTCAATTGATGGAAAGATTTGTTACTTACGTGTACCTACTATAGTATTTTTTGAAACAGTAACGTTACCATATTACCGGTAACATGTATCTGAAGTGGAAGCTTTTGGCCTCCCTTCCCATTGAAGATTTTAATTTATATTACAGTATAGTATGGTCAATGCGATAATGCGTGGTACACAATCCTTACAGTTGAGCCAGAGTAAGGTCAAGGAACACTGAGGGACAAATTTTTAGCTGTTAGCCCCTTTAGTACCTCAAATCTGCATGAACAATGTAGCCAATTGAGTACCTTGTAATGCTTACGTACGGTCTAAAATATGACGTCAAATTTTTTTTTTTCCGAGGCTCACATTAATCTGCATTCACCAGACCGTTCAATTGTCCAATCCCAATGGCTGGAAGCCCCTCCGCGCAGCGGAGCCCACGGGGGTCTGGGGGCTGGCCCCCAGGAAGACAATTGACCGACAAGCCAAAGGCCGTCCGGGGTGTTCACCACCCACTGCACCTACCACGCACCCCATCTTTTGACAACGCGCGTTGCCTACCGCGTAGATTCTGGAATGTTCGCCCACCCCCACCTTCCCGCCTGCCCACCCCCTCAAACCAATTGTAGCTGCCACGAGAGCGAAAAGAGGGTACAGCAGAGGAATTGTTAACAAAAAGACTAAGAAGAATATCATAGGGTCAAGTCTTCGGTAGCACGAGGGGAATGGAGAAGGGGATTAGTTGCTGCGGCTTAACTGGGTGTGAAATGCGCCCCAGAACAGGGAGGAGGGGGGGAGTGCGTTTGTGCGTTGCGGGGCAGGCAGGAGGGACGAAAATGTGACCGCAAAAGTTACCCGGCCCTCCGGGGGCGCCACCAGCCACACAAAAACGACGCTTTGCACCACGGTTGTTTGTGTCGCTTATTTCCCTTCAACCCTCCACCATCTAATCCAACGGCAGCCTTACAAGAGAGCCTACAAGAGCGCACAACAGCGGTCTGTGAACCAACGAGAGGCGCGTACAGGGATCCGACAAAGAACCGACGAGGGACGGAGAATTGTGGAGAGAGAGAGAGAGACAAGACGCGACGCGACACGGACTGACCATTGAAGGGATCGCGATTGATTATTTGTGGAATATCGCGAGGAACTTGGGATTATTTGTGGAGTGTTACGAATTATTTTCCAATATTTGAGCGGGTATTTGCGAATATTTGGACTACGGATATTTGGAATATTTGACGAATCTTTACGAACTTCTACGAATTTCTACGAATTTCTACGAATATTTACGACGAATATTTACGAATATTTACGAAATATTTGACGACTGGTCTCGAGTGAACGAATACTGGAAGACTGTCTCGAGTATTAACGAATATCTCGACTATTGAAGGAATATTGGGAGTGTTAAACAATATTTCGATATCTCCAATATTGAAGAATCTCTCGAGTATTGCCCAATATCTCATTTGAAGAATATCTTGAATATTTAACGAATATTTCGAAGATAGTCTGACCCCGCTGATCACCTCGAGTATTAACCCCTCGAGTATAAGGAATAGAAGAAAAAAAGGAATAATTTGGTGAATTTGAAAAATGCAGGCCCCTCCGCAACCAAATTCCGAAGAAATCGTCAAAGAAAAAGTGCGCGACGGCAAGACGGGCGAGCTCAGAGAGCTGTCGTACTCGCTCTACAAGGTCGTCGGCTCTGGATCCTTTGGCGTTGTCTTCCAAACCAAGCTCATACCGTCGGGCGAGAGCGCCGCCATCAAACGCGTGCTCCAGGACAAGCGGTTCAAGAACCGAGAGCTCGAGATCATGCGCAAGGTGTCGCACCCCAACATCGTCGAGCTCAAGGCGTACTTCTACTCCCACTCGGACAAGGAGGACGTGTACCTTAACCTGGTGCTTGAGTACGTGCCCGAAACGGTGTACCGCGCGTCGCGCTACTTTGCGCGGCTCAAGATGCCCATGCCGGTGCTCGAAGTCAAGCTGCTGACCTACCAGCTGTTCCGGTCGCTGGCCTACATCCACGCGTTGGGCATCTGCCACCGTGACATCAAGCCCCAGAACCTGCTGCTCGATCCGGCGACCGGCGTGCTCAAACTGTGCGACTTTGGGTCCGCTAAGATGCTCGTCCCCGGGGAGCCCAACGTGTCTTATATATGCTCGCGGTACTACCGTGCGCCCGAGCTCATCTTTGGCGCGCAGAACTACACGACCAAGATCGACGTGTGGTCGAGCTCCTGCGTCATGGCGGAACTCATGCTCGGCCAGCCGCTGTTCCCCGGAGAGTCCGGCGTCGACCAGCTCGTAGAGATCATCAAGGTGTTGGGCACCCCGACCCGGGAGCAGATCCGCACCATGAACCCCAACTACATGGAGCATCGGTTCCCGCAGATCCGCCCGCACCCGTTCTCCAAGGTGTTTAGAAAAGCGACCCCGGAGGCCATCGACCTGATATCGCGCCTGCTCGAGTACTCCCCGGGCCAGCGGCTCTCGGCCATTGAGGTGCTGAGCCACGCCTTCTTTGACGAGCTCCGGGACCCGGCCACCAAGTACCCGGACTCGCGCGACCCCAGCGGCCCAGTGAGAGAGCTGCCGCCGCTCTTTGACTTCTCGCCGCTCGAGCTCTCCATCGCCCCCGAGCTCAACCGTAGAATCCTGCCCGAGCACGCCATCGAGCGCCTTCGCCAAGACCACGGCATCGACCTCGATACCTTCGTCCCGCTGCGCCCCGAAGAAATACGCGCCGCCGTCAAGTGACCCCGGACCTCCAGCATGATGACCCTTTGATATACTCTCTATATATTAATTAATCTACCCAACTCCTTCTCATCCTCCGCGAAGCGGAGCCACGGGAGCTCGAGGGCTGGCCCTCGAATACACACTACCCTCCTAGTACTAATGGGGGGACCAGTCCCCCCAAACCCCCCTGAAGCTCCGCTGCGCGGAGATTATTGCTGCTAGGGACCAATTGGCTCTAATCAGGGGGATTCTCGGCGAAGCGGAGCCACGGGAGCTCGAGGGCTGGCCCTCGAATACACACACCCTCCTAGTACTAATGGAGGGACCAGTCCCCCCAAACCCCCCTGGGGCTCCGCTACACGGAGGTCGTAGCTGCTAGGGTTCAATTAAACAACGGGATCTCCGCGAAGCGGAGCTACGGGAGCTCGAGGGCTGGCCCTCGAAAATACAGGTAGGAAGGTTTGTTACAGCGTAACCAAAAAGATCGAAAGCGTAACTGACTCCCAGGAACAGATTTACGCACTCCCCGTTACACCTTGTAACAAACGTTGCCGACGCGTAACAAAAAACCCGGTTACGGCAAGGAGAGTGGATAGTGGAAAAGGTCATGAATTGTAAAGTTTACAGCTGGAGGTTATAACTATACTCGTCCTCAAGGTTCTGGGCCAGCCACAGCGAGACGCAGCTCAGCATGACGCAAGCGTTGCACACGACGTTAGCCACGCCCATGCCCAGAGTAGGCATTGGGTAGCCCGGCACCACGTAGCGAAGCACGAGAATGACAATACTGCCGGCAAGACCGCCTGAAAGAAGAGCAAACCCAAGGAAGAGAACGACCTTGGCCTGCCAGTCCGCAGTGGAGCTGTAGCCACTGCTCGAGCCGAACGAAAACGACTCTGACGAGAGACGGGATTTCTCTACGGTGTTGATGACGAGCATACCCAGCGAGGACAGGATGAACGGCAGCCAGTCGGTGAACTTGACGTGGACTACGGATGCATTGCCATGGGCGGAGTAGAGAGCGGAGTCAAGGATAACATAGAATGCAGCGGCGTACTATACACGTTAGTTTCGGGGTTCCCTTCAGCAGCTGGAAACTCACAAATGCACCCGAAAGGTACACCCCAGAGGCCCTTAGGGTATTGGACGAGATATGCGGTACACTGAACCGGAACGCAGTGGCTCTCTCCATTGTTGTGTGCGGTCGACAGGAGTGGCACACGGAGGGACATTTGGGACATGTCCCTGCAGCCATTTGTAGTACTGCGATACGACTAGAAGTTGAAGCTACTATAGCCATTGTGGCTATTGTAGATGCCAGGCATTACAACTATTATAAAACGCCTAATCAAGAGCAATTTTTCAGTAATCCATTGGCTATTACCGGTATGCGTTCTGTTTGGCGACCATGAAGGGCCCGTAAGCGGTTACTCCCAACACCCTGCGGCAAGTGTAACGAATATTGCAACGAGCATAACAAATACAGCTGTTTCGTGACAGCCACGAGTGTAACTAATTATTGTAACAAGTAAGTACGTATGTTACCTGCGGCGGAGGTAAGTACGTACGATACACATCGCTTGCCCGTAACAAAGGTTTTGCTACTAGCGTGTAAGCAACCTACGTAACAAAAATTGCAACGAATACGCGCGTAGAACGTGTTTAAAAGTAGCGTGTAACAGCGGTGTAACAAAAATAAATTGTGACCTGGCTGGATTTCCATCACCCGGATGCGGGTATCAATGGTCTCCTCCCGAAGCGAGTGGGTAAGCTGCTGTTACGGCTGCAGTATTGCAACAGCCGCACCCTATTGCCAGCCAATGACAAGAACGCAGCACCATTGATACCCGCCATAGTAAATGCCATCAACCGTTATCACCAGCGAGATTGCCGATGCGATAGTGTTATCGATGGGGCCGGTGGTGCAATCGGCCGTAAAAGCGGGCTCCGACCGGGACCCGTGTCCCCGAACAGGTGTATTTATCGCAGAGCATAAAAAAGGCATCCACCCCATGATTCGACAGCTTGCAAGAAACATGTCCTACGGAGCGAAAGCAGCAGAGAGAATTGCCGGCAAAACGGTTTTCATCACTGGGGCCTCCTCGGGAATTGGCAAGGCGACTGCCTACGAGTTGGCCGAGGCCGCCAACGGCAACATCCGACTCATCTTGACAGCCCGGCGGCTCGAGAGACTCGAGGAAGCCAAGAAGGAACTGGAGTCCAAGTACCCGGGCATCTCTGTGCTCCCCCTCAAGTTCGACGTGAGTGATCATGCTCGGGTGCCGGAGTGGGTCAAAGACATGCCCCAGGAGTGGTCCAACGTCGACGTGCTCATTAATAACGCGTAAGTGTGCCCCGTGTGGTTGATCAATTACTCTTTTTTGATTGTGTGTGCTTACCACATAATTAGTGGAATGGTGTTTGGTAGTGAGAAGGTCGGTGAGATTGCCCAGGCTGATGTAGACACGATGTTCAACACCAATGTCCTGGGGCTCATCTCGCTCACGCAGCAGTTTGTGCCCAAGTTCAGGGCCCAGGGTCACGGTGATATCGTGAACCTCGGATCCATTGCCGGCCTAGACCCGTACCCAGGCGGAGCCATCTACTGTGCGACCAAAGCGGCTTTGCGATCGTTCACCCACTCGCTTCGAAAGGAGACCATTGATACCCGCATCCGGGTGATGGAAATCCAGCCAGGTGCCGTAGAAACAGAGTTCTCAGTGGTGCGGAACAGAGGCGACAAGGATAAAGCGGCCGCCGTATACAAGGGCACCGAACCACTGGTTGCCGAGGACATTGCCGAGATGATTGTCTTTGCGCTGACTCGACGACAGAACACTGTCATTGCCGACACCCTTATCTTCCCTAGCCATCAGGCATCAGCTAGTCACGTCTATAGAAAGCCAGAGTAGACTGGCCGACAACTAGTTAGTATTACATGTAATTCACACCGAAAATATCTCTCTGTACAGAACCGGTATTAACACATTCAGCACACTTTGGGCCACTATCAACAATAAAAAGATGGTAAATCTGTAGTATTCGCTGTCCCCTAGTCCGATTTACGGGGTTGAAGTGATTTCGATGTGAATCGCATGTAATAAACAATGTCGATAGCAGAATATAGTCATAGATCGACAGCGACAATGGTTTTTTATTATTTTTTTTTTATAATTAGCTATCAACTGGAATTTGAGTTTTGCAGTAAATGGATACACCACCTTATGATACTATCAGTTATCTGCTTACGCCTGCACATCGACGAAATTCAGTAAGAGAGAGCAGCCTTATGAGCCTCCTTTTCATGCTATGGGCTATGAATATACAGAAGTGCCTCATAGGGTTCCAAGCATAATACATTTCCCTAGTGGGATAGAAATAATTAACTGTTAAGAAAGGCAATAGAGTTTGGAATCTCCGTATTTATCGAACATCAGTATGGTTAATATTATGAGAGTGGACATCGGGGTGCAAAAAAAAAAAAACGTCGCCCAAAGTAACACCGACAATTCCTCTGCAACAGGATAAAAAATGCAGGTACCGAATTGCTAGCGAGACCAACTGAAAGCTCGCAGTTACAAATATCTCAACTTGCAAATAAGATTTATAAAGTAACACAACGTTAGGTATCAAAAATAAGTACCGTTCATCTATAAAATAGTTTGCTTAAAGTATAGGAGGGCTAATCTAACTACCGGTATATGAAGGCTCTAATAAGGCATGATAAGTTCCTAAAATATGAAGGTTAAACGAGATTGATTACCTCAGTGGCAGACTGTATACATTGAAAAGAGGCAATAATAAATCCTGCAGCAACTATAGTCTATTAGAGCGTTTGTCGCGACATACAGTGGCTACTTAACAATGAGATGGGAGCCAATGGGTGCTTTGGAGTCGACAGGCAGGATGGTTGGCTGCCATCCAATATTTATTTGGGAAGCTTTGAGTTATAAAGGTGAGTTATACCGAAGCTTAATTAGCATTACGCAGCTCTCACCATTTGCTACATCTGAGCCATTTGCTGTTTATCCGAATTCGATATAACCTGGCCAGTTTGAATGTAAAACTCTTTCGGACGGGAATTAGACGGCACCAATGATCCGCCTAATTGCCTTCTTCTGAAATCGTTACAGCTTGCTCAGGTCGCGGCGAAGCAATATCATGCATTCCAAAGCCGTATTCCATCATTCAATGGATGTAGCTCAATGCATAGCTTACCGCATACCAACATATTTAATGCCAAGGTATACTTACGGTGCTGTTGCTTTAACCAAATCAAGTCCCAACATTTGGTAAGATTATCTATATAATATTTTATATTATCAGAATCTATTATACTCATAATAATACGTTACTATCATTACAATCTACCATATAATAGTCTGAGGTGTATTGATGTCAATGACTTTTGTGACTGGTGCATTATGGTGCGCAACGTTGACAATTTCCTCTCGGGAAGTATCGCTGACACTATCAGCATCGCTTGGTATCACTCACTCAACTAACCTTTGTTGAGGTATAGCGGTTAGGAGAGGAACCGAGGAATACCGGTTAAGAGAGGAACCGAGGAGTACCGGTCCGGCAATGGAGTGAGAGATAAAAGGAGGAGTTTCCCATGGTTGGAGAAGTAAGCAAATAGACAGTAATGCAGGAACTCACCGGGGACCAAGTCTCTAACACACAACCAGTAGCTGCTATGGAAAGAATGGATAAGGATCCATTCGTTCAACACCTTGAGACTGGCCGTTCCTAAATTGCAAACGATCATGTTAACTCCTCATCTTCGTTTAGAATTTTCGTTTCCAAAATCCTCTTGACTCTTCGTGACTGCTTGAATACCCTATGAGTACTTGTTAGTATAGCAAACCTTTTTTTTTTCTCGCACAATCAAAGTACATCTGTTCCATCTTTCACCTTATGTCCACCATCCCTTATATTTCTGCTTCGCCTTTTTTTCTTTTTTTTTTGTTTAATTTCTCGCACAATCAAAATAATCCGTTATTCCATCTTTCGCCTGATGCCATCGGTCCCTTATATTTCTCTTTTTTTTTTTTGCTTTTTAAAATGAATAATGAAAATAATCACAAAAAATCAGAAATCTCTCTTTTCTTTCCACGTCCCGTCTCCGCCATATGGTTCTCTATGCGTTTCCATATTTCCTCATTCATAGGCTGGTGTATGTATTATATAAGACCTAACTTGGTGAAACAGTCGCAACAGGCCGAAAATACAGATAGTCTATTCTCTATCTGTGTTGTGTTCTACACTCTTATACCCCTCGATTAAATTTGGATCGTTCTAATATTAAGCAAGAACCAACAGGTCAATAAAATGCCTTTTCATTATATATTGCATTGAGTTCATTTATAGCTGTTTTGTGTACCGATAGGTAATTACCGCTAGTTTTCCTTCGTGCCGCGGCACTAAGGAGATCGGCCTCATCAACCAAAGGTTTTTTAATTTCCATTGATTTGTTATAATATGTTGAATTGTCTGCTTAGCGGACAAATATATGTGTTGATGTACTATGTACTAACTTGGTGACACAGTCGCAACCAGCTCGAAATACAGACGATTCATTCATCTAGCTTTTTTTTTCAAGTAGATTTCATGATTTAGCACCTAAAAATTAGAGGAAAACAATTCCGAAATGTTCCACATTCCTGCCCTAGTCACAGCGAATTCAAACTCAGCAGCAGCAACAGCCTTCTCAACCTGCCGCCAGAGCCAAGAGTAAAAAGGCAACGGCTAAGCAAACTCAGGTCCAGCCCGCTCCAGCTACCCAGCAACGGAATGATTCCCAAGGGAACGTGGTGCAGACCCTTCGCGAGTTCCAGCCTATGCTAAACTAGTCTGCTGGTCCTGGTTGGTCTGCTGTCCAGTCTGTGAGTATATCAAAGGGTCATCATGCTAGAGGTCCGGGTCACTTGACTGCGGCACGTATTTCGTATCTGTTGAAAGAAAGGATCCTTATCCATTCTTTCCGTCGCAGCTACTGGTAGTGTGTCAGAGACTTGGTCCCCGGTGAGTTCCTGCATTACTGTCTATTTGCTTATTTTTCCAACCATGGGAACTTCCCTCAATTTATCTTTCATGCCACCGGTGTGATTCTCCTTCGCTTCATCACCGATGTTCCGATTCCACAGCTCGGCTATTCTCCGAACCGTTTCACTTCGGTCACTCTCCGAGCCTGTCTACATCGGTCACTCGCCGAGCCTGTCCACACCGGACATTCACCGAACCGCTATACCTCAACAGTATCAACATATTTAAACTAATACGGCGGGCGACTTTATCGACCAACAGAAATTTAACAAGGATAGTGGCGGCTTTAAAATAGTGGCTCGATTCCCTCAACAAAGAATATATTTTGTCGCATGTTTCTCTAATGACCATTGTTCTTACAAATATTCACTTTGAGATACCGGTAATGAGGCGTTAATTGCAACAAGCACCCTGACAACTTTTTCGAATTTCCCCGTAGTAAATTTCCCAGCGCCGATCAGCTTTACTTCTTCTCAGAATTGAAGGGCATTTATTCCGTCATTTTAGGTCATTGAGAAATGAAATTTACATCACTGTAGTCGGCTAGCTGAGTATAATACATTAATATCAAATTTAAATCAAGACTTCTAAAGATTTCCTTATCGTTGACATAATTAAAGAAAAAGAGTTAACAGAAATAACTAAAATTTCCGAAAACGTCCTCAGGGTCGCAGAATTTCGATCAAATCGTCACATAAACTTCCCAATCCATTCGCCGTATCTACCTGCGACCAGACAGAACTGATCAATTGTCTTTAAGGATAGCAATTCTAAGTAGACAGCGTACTGTAGGGGCCTCAGAATTCCGACAATTTTCAGCAATTGCCAATGGTATTGCCTATTAGATTTGTGCCTATCTGTTTCATCATTATGTGATGTTTGCATTAACACTTTGAAATCTGCTTTCTTGGTAAATGCTAGTGATTTTTTCAAGTTCTAAATGTGATATATAGTTTGTTCTACTGCCTTAGGCTCTTCAGAGGGAGGTTTAAGAATTCATGTTATTCTCTTGAGCTGCCCAGCCGAATTCGGCTTAGTGCTGTAGCCCCTTTTGCTGATGTCGCTTTAGTTTCTTCACTGGATGTTCCATCCGTTACACATTTGAACGCAGGTGTCACCGTTTTAGTCCCTGGAGCATTACTTCTGGCAACTGGAATCATTGCGCATCCATTTTTTTTTCTGTAAATTGATTAACGTGCATAATGCTTGTTTTTTTTTCGCACTTGCTTCCTCTACAGCACTCTGTCGAGTAATGCAGGTAGGGTTCCGAAAAGAGGCATAATACCGGTAATGGCTGTGGTGCCTTTATTTCAAAATTATAAATTGAGCTCAAATGAACTTCATTGAGCCCGGCCATTCTCATATATATTCTCTGCCATGAGGTGATAATTCTATCACCCGGTATCTTCCATATACCCGCGCCATTGCCGTCAATGAGTTCAATTTGCTGACGATATCCACGATACAATTGAGTTTGCCCGATGAGTTGGAGATCTCGAGAATATGCATACCACATTACTAGACGACGGATAAGCGTTATCCGATCGTACGGCTTTTTCTGACCTCGCCTGTACAGCAGGCCGGTTAGAAGGACGCTCCCGAATGGTGCCCCGATGCACCACAGTTTCAAATCCCTTCCAGAAAAAGTGTTTCCTATAAGGGTGGAGGACCTTGAGGCGCAACTGACCGCCGATTCCCATGGGCGATCCTTACGTGCCCATGTAGCCATGCCTCGCAAGTCGGCTCATAGTACCGACGATCTCCGAGAGCCATAGTACGGGCATAGGCCCACGACGTGAACGCCGCGATTACCGCGAATCGTGGCCTTTGGGACCCTTGCTGGTACACCCCGGCGGAATGCCCAGTACGGAAGCTAGGGTTAGAATGGCTTCTGAGTCTACCTCCTGAGTAGATCTACGAGAGAGGCAGGAGCAGCAATTGAGTTCGTAAGCCTGCCGCCACCACTCCACGACGAGTTAAAGACCACAGAGACTTAAAATAGATAATTCATTCATTCATATTCATTCATCGCGACGGATAAGCGACATAGCGGCACAATTTCGTTTGTGCGATCGATATTACTACCGGTTCTAAGCTTTAGTACGAAGCTGTATTTACCACCAACAATATCAATCCCAATCGCCGCACAAAGTTTATGATGCACTGCCAACAGCTTAAAAAGCATCCAGTTTAGCGCATGCTCTATACATCTGTTGCTGCCTACAGGGCAAGGGGTAGAGAATGGATGGGAGGGGGTGGTGAGCGGGTGGAGGATGGATAAGGGTTGAAAGAGTAGATCGGATGTCTATGTCGCATATAATAAATATACGACTCGCGGTTGAAACAAGTGAATGTTTCTCGGTGATGAATTCCCCAAGAATTGTATACGACTTGAAAAACGACAAGACTTCAAAGAGGACAATAATATGAGACATAAATACGAGACGTTCCGAATAACTCACTTACAACACGTGACACCACATATACGGCTGTTACCATTAGTAAGCCGTGGGAGCTCACAAAATTAAACCCGGGATACTGTAATAATACGAAATGAAAAGTTATCCAGCCCATAATCACTCCTACTACTATAAAACAGTTGATTACCATTGCAAGTTGCAACATGCCCATAGTTATCAGTGCTAATAAGTGTCACACAAGTGCCAGCAACAACGAACAAAGGGCTTGCTCCAGACACAGAATTACTGACTAAGCAATATTTATTAATACTCTTATTACTCACAAAATAACTAAAATGATTATTAATATTAATGCTTACTAATAGGTGCCCATTCGGGGGGAGTTGATCAGGACACAACACATTTTAGAATTTACACAACAAATTACCTAGTCATTAACGCACGATAGGAGTTGGCACTGCCACCTCTCATTTTAGAATGCCACCTCCAAATGCTGTCCAAGAAATACTATGGCAGCAGCGTAACATGCCTGGAATCAAGTCAACTTTTGAATGTTCATAATTCGGTCAATTCTTACTCGACTTAAATGACAGTTAGTTTAATCATTTCTTACGGCCCTATTTTATCCTCTGCTTTGGTTATGGGTGAGTCTCATTTTTCGTTGGCGAGTTAATGGGGACAATACTTTGGGCAGTGACTCGGTCCACTACTACTGACTATAACTCAGCCAGTTTTTGAAATAAACTAATATCCTTTTTTAGATTCTATTCTTCATGTCCTCTAAATTGCCATACCACAACGGTGCCTGTATTGGGCACGCTGTGTTGACGTGGCGGCTTTGGGACTTAGTTGTGTTGATGTGGAAGTGGCTACATTGGGTAGAATCCTAGCCATGTTGAACTGCCAGACTCTGGATAGGAGGGTCGTTGGATACCTCAGAGGAAGAGTAGGCAGTTGTATTAATAGAGTTCTCGTTGGTAGACATTTTTTGCGGTTCACAGCACACAGTATATTGTTGTTATCAATCTAAACACACCACAAGTGGGAACTCCCATCTATAGTATAACTCCCAATCACGCGTGGCTGGCTAGCATTCTACCCAATGTAGCCACCTCCACATCAACACAGCTAAGTCCTAAAGTCGCTACGTCAACACTGTTGGGCGACCTGGGTTCGATTCCCGGTGCCGACAGAACCGACTAAGGCTTGAAGTAGCTGGGTCATGGTAGCCTGCATCTCAGGCAAAGGCTGACCATGGGACTCACCAGTATTGTCGGACATAGCGAAAAATAAACGTCGGGAACTGTCTTAAGATAACCGTATAACAGCTAAACACGGGAGCCTTCAAATAGAATATTAGCGAACAAAGCTTAAGGAAAGAAAAAGAGAAAAGAAGAAAGAAAAAATCAAAAAGAGTCGAAAGATATAGACGAAAAACGGGAGCGCGCCGGGGCCGCGCGAGAATGAGTGGGGTGCGATCTCAAAGCGCGCGCAACGCCTGCTCAAACAGCAGTCCCGGTCCTTAGTGGAGAAAAGTCCCAATAAGGTACCCCAAGGGACTCAGGGATCCTGCAGGGATCAGGGGCGACGCAGGGCCCAGGGGCAACGCAGGGACCAGGGGCCCCACAATATCCCCAGGTTCTAGGAAAACCTGGTCGAGGCAATGTGCTGAGCCGGACGCCAACACATGAACTCCAACAAACACACCCCCTCAGTTCAAACTTCTCGAGCCTTGATATCAATAAGATCTCGTATCGTTTCGAACTGGTTCTTCTGTAGTGGTTTGTTTAGTGTATCCGCTCTGTTTTCAGACTTCACGTAATCAATAAACACTTCTCGTCTGTTAACTCGCTCTCTCACGAACTTGTAGCGAATGTAATTATGCTTGGTCCGTCCATGTAGCGACGCTAGGCGAATCGCCTGTGTATTGTCGTTAAAGATCGTAATAGGACTATTCTGAAGTCTTAGCTGCATTTCTTGGATGAGCATCTTCAGCCAGAGCACTTCCTTTACGGTTTCCGATAGCGCCAAAAATTCGGCTTCTGTGGTTGATGTTGCAACAGTATGCTGCTTCTTTGAGCTCCAGCTTAATGCACCGCCTGACAACGATGAAAAGTATCCAGAGATTGACTTACGATCAATAGGATCGTTTCCCCAGTCTGCATCGCAGAACACATCAAGGCTCCATGTGTCTTGCTTCGAGTATCGAATCCCAAAGTTGGTTGTATTCTTCAAATACCTTAGCACGCGCTTTGCGGCTACAAAATGTTTAAACTTTGGCTCGGCCATGTATCGACTCAACTTCGACACAGCCTGGGTAATGTCACACCTTGTGGTATTGCTCAGATATAGTAGCTTTCCAATTAGGCTCCTGTATTCAGTGCCATCAGCATTTCTCTCTGGATCTTTGTCCGTTTCAGCCCGCTTAGCTTTCTCTATGACAACGTCTAGGTCATGTTTATGCAGCATAGGTGTATCTGCCGATTTAGCCTCATCCATGCCATATTCCATCAGCATGGTCTTGATGAATTGATGATGGTTCATCTCGATAGACCCATCTTTCCGCTGAGCAATGGATATACCCAGGAACTGCTTGATTCTTCCGAGATCTTTTATCTTAAAAATATTCGCCAGCGCATCTTTAGTCTCCTTCAATTGGCCAATGCCATCTAGAACCAAGTGGAGTTCTGCCTTCTGGAAGCTTGTCTACTTCCCAGGTTCCATGATCAATCAACGACTGCAATTCACTGTCGATAGCATCAGCCCATTTTTCAGCTTGCGGACAATTGACGGCTTGACGATATGACTGAGGTTCATGTACTGCATTGCTCATTAAAGCCACTGCTCTGTCATTTCTTGGCTCTGGACGCCTTCCAACCTGTACAACAAATGAGACAGTTTCCGGAAGAATCTTTTCTTCCGTGCTCACGACATTGGGCTTTCGAATAATTCCAACTTTAAAGTCATTGACTTCTCTCACAAAGTGTGCAATAGCATCAAACTCTTGGACAATCTCTTGGCCATCGTCAGAGTAAATCACTTCAATGTAGCGTTGATCATTTCCAACGTCAACGTCAGACAACACGTCAAGATTCTCCATATTCTCTGGAGTGTCATTGCTGTCTTCAAGACTCAGCTCTTTCTTAAATAACGAAGCAAACTTTTCTTCATCCATGCAGTCTTCTATATCGCCGACTAATGACAATGGTCAAGCCATATCTTCATAATCTGACTGTTCAGCACGCCCTGAGTCAGACGATCCTGTATCTTTGTGGACTGGCAATACAATAACGGTGTTATCAGGATGTTGGACCTTATCACCCCCTTGATCAATGCTACCTGAAGTTAGTTCAAGGTAAGCTTCTGGCGCCTCAAAGGGATCACCGCTGCGGTCTTCTTCTGTCCAATATTTCAAACCCCAGCCCATATTTGCGGGGAAATAACTCTCGTTGAACACAACCTTATTGGTTTTAATGATCTTCTTCTTCTCTGTGTACACTCTGAATGCCTTTGACTCATAATCAACGCCCAAAAATTTACCTGACGCAGAATTAGGGTCCCAATCTTTGCGATAAGCGGGATTAATCCAGTAGTGTACACCACAGCCAAATACTTTAATTTGATCAATCTCAGTGTGTTTCCCGGGAAAGAGTTCAACAGGACATTTCTTAGTCTTTGAATGAGGCAGCAAATTCGTGATAATAGCAGCATATTTAATAGCTTCTGGCCAGAATCGGTTTGGCAATCCACTGTTAAAAATCAGGCATTTTGCTCTGTCTCGCAATGTTCGAATCATTAATTTATGCCACACATTGGTATTCACCAATTTTCAAGCAGTTTATTTCTGCCACAACATTCAAAATCTCATCATTTTTTTTTGCATGCGCCATTCGCTGATGCAGTAAATTCTTAGACACAACATTCATGGCCAATGCCTTTTCGGCTGGCTTAGCAACTCCATTAAGAAGTAATTGATGACCACTGTCACCAAGACTCGCAAAGTGAACCCATTGGTCACTCCTAGCGCCATTAAATCGCGCATCTATTCCGCCATCTTCGCGGAATTTGAAGTCGACGCTTCGCCGCAATGCCGCAGTGTAAGAGAATAAATTACAATCTCCATCGGGTGCATGCTTCACATTGTTAAGCTTTACAATTCTGCCATCGTCCAAAGTGAGGACAACAGTTCCTGTTCCAATAATTCTGGTCGAACCAGAGAATGCTTTCAACACTTCGTCACACTCTTTGTAGTCAGTAAAGACGGCTTTGTCAAGTGCAATATGGGAAGTGGAGCCGGAGTTCCAGACCCAGGTAGTGGCATCTACCCCACAACCCATCCGATTCGAGACACAGGAGGCCCATTCTTGCCGATTAGCCGTAGACGATTTCGAACTGTCGTCCATCTCGTTCGAGATCCGGGTCCGGCAATTCTTAGCAATATGGCCCATTTTATGGCATCGATCGCACTCGATGTTTCGTCGTTTGTTTCGGTAATTGCCGTCTCTTCGATCATTCGAATTTCGCTTCTGAAGAGGCAGGGCCGTGTGGCCTAGTGGATAAAGTGTTCGCCCTGCCTTCGGCAAGATGACTGGGTGGTTCCAGGTTCGAATCCCGCCTGCGGTGTTACCGGTTTTCTGGGGAACGACTCCACTTCCGCAAAGCGGAAGTTACCAGGGTACTGTCCTGGTGTAAAAGGAGATATCGCGTACCAGTTCTCCCGGTATTAAGCGGAAATCCGCCCCAAAGAACACTTACCCGTTTCCATCGCGACATCCATCCTTATTAGGTTG